>NW_027137918.1:1004427-1317664 GCF_003813185.1 Lentinus tigrinus ALCF2SS1-7
GGCTGCTACGCGGCGTATCTCAGATGCACTTCGGAGTTCGGCAACTCGGCAGCCCAACCCATCTCATCTCTTGCGCCGGAGACGCCTGTCCGCGCGCTAACGAAATCTCGCAGGGCGTTGCCCCTCCCCAGTGACAATCCGGATTGGGAAACACGAGACAACACGGTCGCGCGCGCGCTATGAGCGCGTCTTGACCACATCCCCCCACCTTCCCCACCGTCCTGGGCACCATGGCCGACGCTGCAGAGCCTCGACGGTCTCAACGAGAGCGCAAGCAAGCTCAACATTTTGTGTCGGGTAAGGACCTCTCTGGGCGTAGGACACAGAGAAGCTCACAACCCCCTAGTCAACAGCTCTCTACTCAAACGGAAACGATCCGACGCGACCAGTGATGAAGAACACGACGATGACGACGCGCGAAGTGAGGAGTCTGACCATGCACCTGCTGACGATGAAGGAGACGCGGACGAGGGAGACTTTCGCGCACCCAAACCACCGGCCAAATCGGCTGCGAAACGGAAACTTAAAGCACCTACGGGACCCAAGAAACCACGCGCACCCAAAGGAACAGGACCAAAACGCACGGCGGCGAAGCCAACTGGACCCCCCAAGCCAAAGAAAACAGGTGGTCGCAAGGGCAAGCAGGCTGCAGGCGCTGAGGGCGAGTTCGATGCGGAGAAGGTCGCAAAAGACAGCAAGATTGCGGCAGACAATGCGTTGTTTAGTGCGTGGATGAGTCTCTGCTTTGGAGTGTCGTCGTTGATTGTGGTGGTTAAGACGCCATCATGAACCCTGCCGCCGCGCTCCAGTCCACCGCTGAAGACTACCTGGAGTCCCTTGCCACCTCACCAGGCCCAAGCTTGGCAGAGCTTATCAACTGCATCCTGCGCTCGTGTGGCTGCAACGACTCGGTTGACGAAGATCGAGTGGTTGACTATGATGGCGTGCTGGACGCGCTGGACGACTTCACAGAGGCTCTCAAGCAGGTACGTGACGCGTTCTCCTCTGAGACTTGATTCCAACCCCCGTTCCAGGACGATACACCTATCTATCCTCTCACTTCCAAGCTCCCCATGTTCAAGAAGTTCCGCAAGTCGCTTTCCGAGTTCCTCGAGCGTCTCATCAGCTCCTCTGCCGAATTGGGCTCACTCTACACATCGGACCTAATGCCAACCCTCCAAACGTGGGTCATCGCCATGTCATCTTCTCAGCTACGTAGCTTCCGCCACACTGCGACCGTTATCGCGCTTGAGGTCGAGACTGCTCTGTGCGACGTCGCCGCGGCAGTAGAGAAGGAGGCTGAGGTCGTCAGTCGACAACGCGAGGGTGAGCGGAAACGAAAGGCGGCGAGCAAAGGCAAGGACGGCAAGGCTGGGAGTGCGCGGGACACAGAGCTCGAGAAGAAGGCTGCAGAAATCCGCGAGCGTCGCTCAAAGCTTGCCGACTTCCTGAAGGAGTTTGTGGACGGGTAAGTGACACGCCGTAACCTGACCGATGCTCGTCTGACCCGCATATACGCAGCGTCTTCGTACATCGCTACCGCGACCTTGACCCGAACATCCGTGCGGAGTGCGTCCGCGCGATGGGCCTCTGGTTTAAGAAGTATCCCGGGCACTTCCTTGACGGTGCCTACCTGCGATATGTTGGCTGGGTATTGTCAGACGCACAGACCCAGGTCCGTCTCGAGGCAGTCCGCGCCCTTGCTCTTGCATATGAGCAAACTGCGTACATCAGCGCGGCGGCCCTACAACACTTCACTGAACGGTTCAAGCCCCGCCTTGTCGAGATGGCAGTCGGCGACATCGAACTGAGCATCCGTGTCGCCGTCGTGCAAGTGCTCCAAACCATCGAATCGCATGGGCTGCTTGAGGACGAGCAGACTCAAAGGCTGTGCCTGCTTGTCTTCGATGAGGAAGCGCGCGTCCGCCGAGCGGTCAGTGGGTTCGTCAAGGGCGTGTGGGAGCAGACCGTAGAGGAGCGATTGGTTGGACGCAAAGCCTCCGATTCAGACAAGCACCGAGCAGGGGTCAAGGCTCTTGGGATGCTGCTCGTCAACTGGGGCCGGGCTCTGGATAAGAGTGCTAGCGATGGCGACAGTGAAGAAGAGGATACCGATCTTGGCGAAGGTCCATCCAAGCGCGTGCGGGCGAAGGAGGTTGCATCGCTTGTGGGCCCCAATCCGAAGGGCAGGACGGCACTCGTAGTGGAAGCGCTCTGGGACGAGGTCGAGCCGGTCCGGGACTGGGAGACTCTCCTCGACGTCCTGCTCCTTGATCATTCCGCCAACGATGAGCAAGCCCGCCCCACTTCTCGTTCCAAAGGCAAGCAGATGGCCTCCGATGAGACCGTCGACGAAGCCTACCGTCTCGAAGAGGTTGAGGAAGCGGTTCTCCTGGAGATGTTTGTCGCTACTCTGCGCAAGGCGATCGCTGAGGCTGCCACTGCGAAGAAGGTCTGCACTATTAGCCCTTCATACACGACCCTGTCACTGATTAGAAGTCTCTACAGGCGGATGATGATACGACGTCGTCCGATATCACCCGCGCGTTGATCAAGGCATTGCCCAGGTTGTTCGTGAAACACCAGACGGACGAGAGCCGGATATCGGACGTTCTGCTCATTCCCCAACTGATGAACCTCGACATGTACCTCGAGATGCGGATATTGACGGTGCGTCCTGTTTATTACTCCGAGATCTCTTGACTTAGGAGTATTACAACGTTAGGCCTACTCCAGTCTATGGGAAGACGTCACGAAGCAGTTCCTGTCGCACTCGTCTCCTATCGTGCTCGCCAATGCTGTCGCGACCATCCGGCGTATGATGGATGCCACGAGCTTGTCGAAGACGAACAGTACGAAAATTCTCGAACTGGAAGACGAGTTGTCGACGTCCTTGCGGGACGCTATCGCTGGTCGCGACGAGATTGAGGTTGCTTCTTTCACAGAGGACGAAGTCTTGTCGCTGGGGGCTATCTGCGCTCGGATAGCTGCGTTGTTTGGAATCCGTGACATGACGTCATGGATGGAGGAAGATGAGGGTGGCAAGCAGAGCAGCGCGTGGGACATTGTGAGTGCGCTTGCAGAGCGGGGACGACTTGGGTACAAGGAGGAGGCGGTGGTACGTCTGCAACTTCTATGTTCGAGACAGATGACCGAGTTGTTGTTCCCAGATGGTGGATCGTGCGCTGCAGCTCCTCACACTGCACATCATGTGGAAGGCGCGAAGTCTGCCAGCGGCGGCCGAGTTGACGCCAGAAGAGCTGCAGTTCCGTGACAAACTCAAGGATGAACGGGAGTCCCTCCTGGAGAAGTTGGTTGAGTTTGCAGTAGGCACTCAGTCGAACACTGTGGAGGGAGTCCGCAGAGCGGTGCGTGTGTCCTGACAAGCTTGAGTATTCCATATGTTGATGCATGGGGTATGCAGGCTTTCCAAAGCCTCCTCACTCTGCACATTCTCTTTTGTGCCACCGAGACGACGGCGCCAGACGGCAGCAGGCTACCTACTGCTGCGCTTCCCCTGTCTCTTGATGACGAAGTGCAGTATCGCTGTGCAGGCTTCGTTCAGGCGGAGATCGAGCGCTACGGGGAGGAGATCGCCGAAGCTGCATCAGAGGAGCATGCGAGTAGCGATGAAGATGACGAAGAGGAGGATGAAGCCGCACCTGAAGAACCCGCCAAAGGCAAGAAGGGGCGTGGAAGGAAGGGGGCTAAGGCCGCTTCCCCAGGTATGCCGGACAGATCAGATCGTCTGCACCCATTGGTTATCTCACTCACTTCCCCTACTCTTAGGTCCTCGTCCCCAGACTCGTGCTCAACTCGAGAGGGAGTATGTCTTCATCGGCGTGATTACGACGTTCCTTCGTTCCATTAGGGCTGGTGTTATCCACTTCCGCCACGCTGCCACGATCCTCGCGCATTATGGTCGTCTCGGACCTACTTTTGACCTCTGCTCCAAGGTCATCGTAGAGATTCTCCGTGAAGAGGGTATGTACAAGGGCAACGGTGAAGCAGTCGTAGCAATCATATGCCAGGCGCTCCAGGAGGTGAGTGCAGGCCATGATGTATGCATATCTGTCGTGACGAGTATTTTCGCAGTCGTTCACGCTCTATCTCGACTCGGTCGAGCACACCGAGGAGCATTCGATCGCCCTTGGCAAGCTATTGTCGACATGTCTACTCCTGCGCGGTGCTCAGCTGGCTGTCGTGCGTCGGCTGGACAGCAAGTACGTCGTGGAGATTCAGACGACGTCTCTCAATTGGGTAGGCAAGCGCCTCGCAGGCTACGAGAGCACGAAGAACAAGAAGGCTCGGAACAAGTGCATTAAATTCTTCCGTGTGCTACTGCCGCTCCTGTCCCATATTGAGAGTAGAGACGCCCTGGCGATGTGAGTGTCAATGCGCTTTCTCTTCTTCCGATCATTTCACTCATCGTTTATGACCATCAGCAAAGCGCACCTGGACAACCTCATCGCCCAGGCGAAGTCAGAGATCTCTCCTACGTCTAAGTTCTGGGAGCCCTATCGTGCGTACGAGAAGAAGCTCACTGCGGCGATGCACAAGGAGAAAGGTGTGTATGATTCCATCGCAACGTACGCTTGAGGCTCATGTCTCCCTAGGTGCTGGAGGCAGGGGCAGGAAACGGAAGGGTGCCGGGAAGAGCGCCGAGTTCGTCACGACAGATGATGAAGCGGGTGAAGCCAGCGAGGTTGAGGGCCTCATGGCAAACGGCGACATCGAGCGTCCAACACGGGCCAAATCAGCTAGTCGTGCTCGACAGAACGGCGCAGTATCCGAAGGCGAAGCTGGCGCTACGGAGGATGAGCGAGAAGCACCAGCCGCTACGACAACTCCGAAGCCGCGTCCAAAGCCGCGTCCCGCGCGCAGCCAACCCTCTCCCAAGAAGCCTCGTACCGAGTCACCGTCGAAGTCTCCATCGAGGTCTCCATCGCCGACCCCTGCGCGAGAATCGAAATCCCTCACACCTCTCTCCTCCACGCGCAGTTCTATCGCGCCCGAAGAACCAGAGGAGCCTGAGGAACCTGAAGAGTCTCAGGCTGTGGCGACACCTAAAGCTTCCCGAAAGCGTGGCCGCTCTGATGATGACGAGCCCGAGGACGAGGATATGCATGACACGACGACGAATGGCATTGACCACGACGAGGCTCCTGGTTCTCCATCCGCTGCAGGGGCTTCGCAGGAGACCCAGGCTTCTGAGGTCAAGATCCGTCGGAAGCGCGTCCGTCATTAACGATAGATACCCTCTGATATGATGATTGGAATGGCTGCTCGATATGCTTATTCGCCTCTCTACTTTACTCTTGCTCAAGTTGGTCTGTCTGTCTCTTGCTGTCATCTTGTGCTGTCTTTGCTGCTGAATGTACCGCATGATATGTAATGACATTGTTGTTCTCGCACCGATTCTCGTGACAGAGTGTCTCTTGTTGTTCAGTCGTGGACTGCCGCTACCTCGTATCGGCATCAGACTTCTTCGGTAAGCTATGACCCAACGGCCCGAGCCACCTCCGCTGTCGGGTCCAGTTTCTGTATTATAAAACAACGCACTTGAAGTGCGAGTGCCGCAGTCCCACGACTCTCAACGAACGAACATCCTCCAAGGAGCGAAACCCCATACGAATGTAACTGCTAGCAGACTCGAGCTCGGAAGCTCGGAAGTCGTGCATAAGCAACTGGAGGTGCCTGCGACGCCGTAATCCATGTGCATTCAACCAGAGAGCAACGAGAGCATAATGGACTTGTATATACATCCAGATTCCAGATCACAACATTGTCCTAAGCACGAGTGTCCAACTGAAGCCTCACTGCCCATAGGTACTGTGATTGGGGAGAGGCAACCCCTACTATTTCGACGGCCAGCGTCTATCAAAGAGATAACGAAGATCCGGCGTCAAAACAACGCATAATCAGCCAGATCACAGAAATCTCATCTTATCGCCTTACAGATAAGGCTTCGTGCCGTGTTCAGATGGGTGCTCTATGGTCATCTCTGTGTAGCACCTATTTCCCTTTTGTATCATCCAGGGAAACCTCATTTAAGCATGCTATCAACTATGTTGACTGTATTATAGGTGTTCATAGAGGTGTTAAGCTCGCTATATGGGTTTTATGGCTGGGCAACATGGAGAAGGCAACAGTCACGTGACCAGATGCGATGACGAGCCCATTTTGGCCATTGCTTTCTGCCTACATTCTGGCAGAGAAATTCAACGTATATTTGCGCAGTATGTTTCTATTACCTCTGTGCAAGTTTGGGAGGGATATTTGTAGTTTTGGGGCCACAACCACTGCTACTTTATGGAACCCCTTTGAGCGCCTAAATGCGTTGGCCCACAAAGTGCCAACTTTCTGCAGTCCGCTGCTTGCAATCATATCAGGAAAAAATTGCTGCATTTGATTCTATGAGCATTTTTAGATATATTCTTCGGTGCAATTTCTTTTTAAGCTAGGTAAAACAATGGCAAATGCGAGTACATGAACCTTGCTGCCCCCTTGTAACAGAGTTCCTACCACTTACAGTCTTCCCCACGGAAATCGACACCGAAGAAATTCTTAATAATCATGATTCTTCATGAATCACCCAAACTCGAACCTTATCGGAGGGCAATAGCGGACTGCAGAAAACGGGACCATGGAAGCTGTACCATTTCAGCCACTCAGTTGAGCGTCTATGTGACACACTAGTGAAGAGATTAGTCGGCATCTCGGCATAGATTATCTACTCCTTAGACGCGGGTAAGGCGCTTGGCCGCGCGCTAACAATTTCTCGCAGGGCGTTGCCCCTCCCCACTGTGATCATCCCTACTGCCCGACCTCGACGGTGCCTGAGCTTGAGTCGAAGATTGCGCCGGCCCAAGGTCGAACGGAAGCTGAGCAGGACCAGCAGACCGCGGCGCCCCCGGCTTCAAGCTCGTGGGGATATCAAGCCGCGGCGGCCCTCTCATCTCATCGTCAAGACCACCGTCACGGTCGCGACCCGCATCCGAGGGGGGCCGCTGACGTTGCGACTGGGAGTCGGAGGGCCGCAGGGAGGGCGTCGCAGTGGGCTCCGAGCGGTGTGGGCGGTGGGCGCGGGAGGGGTTGTACGCGGAGGGGGGTCGGGCGATATCGGTGCTCGAGCTCTGCCCATGCGCGGCGACCCAGTCGCGCGTGCGGTCCTTGGCGTCCTTGCGCGACTCTAGCATGGCCTGCTCCCGCTCCCGCTCGATCTCGCCCTCGGGCAAGGGCACTGGCATAGGGGAGCGCGACCGTTCGCGCGAGCGGCGGGGCGCCTCCATGGATGCTTGTCGGCGTGGCTGGGTATCGACCGCGCGCGACTGCCTGTCGCCGTCCCCACCGGACTCTCGGCGTGACGAATCGCCGCGACGTACGGCTTGGAGCTCGACGAGGTGCGTGGACCGCTCGGAGATGTCGACGGGTTTGCTGGTGCTGTAGAGCTCCTCCACGGTGCGCTCGAAGTCGGCGTCGTCCATCGCGCGTTTGCAGGAGCAGAACCCGCCGCGGGTGCCGCGCACACGATAGCGACTCCCGTTGCAGCAGCCTTGGACACGTGATTAGGAGAGGGAACTTGGAAGAAAAGGCGGTGGAAAGGAAGACGTACTCATGAAGCACCAGAAGTTATTTCTTTGTACGAGTCCCTCGAAACCTTTGTGCCCCTGATGTTAGGCAAGGTCTATGCAAGACCTGATAATAAATAGGTACTCACAGCAGCAGCAGAGAAAGCAGGCTCCGCATATTCCAAACAGCTCCTCGAGGCCGGACATGATGACAGTAGTACTTCGGGGTGGGTGTGACTTGATAGGCCACTAGGACCTCTATCCTGGAGATGTAAAGTGTGTAGCGATTGACTGGAAAGCCTCGCAGTCGATACGAGGGAGGTGAGAGAGCAGACAGCAACGAGCAGCAGAGAACTCGAGAGGGACCGTAGCCCTTGAAGCGTTGGATAGCACAGGGAAGAGGACAAAGACAGATGGGAGATAAAGACTGAAGCGCACTCTAAGCTTCGAGCCTCACGGGCAGCACACCCCGTAGCGAAATCTGCGTGAACGGAAAGTATTACTCACCATGCTGTCCTCGCCTTTATGAACGGCTACGGAATAAGCGCACTTCCCTGCCGCACGCTGTTCCCAGTGTTCGCGGTCGGCACAGCGTATTGTCCATGCTGATGATCTCACAATAGGCAGTGTACATACATGCAACCGCATTGGATTGGTCTCTGAGGTGCTCCCACAGTATGGAGGCCGAGTAAAACTGTGGAAGGAGGAATCGGGATGTAATATACGTGCGAGAGAGAAGGCGCTTGTGCCTTGTAACCTGGTTCGCGAGGCGGTGCAGTCGCATGGCAACTCTGCCAACAACGTTGAAGCAGTGCACTGTGCACTATGGCTGCACAATTGTAGCAGAACAGTGGAGATCTTCGCTGGCAGGATCAACACAACACCTTTCTCCAACGTCGCGCAAGCACATTGTCAGAAGGTTGACACTAATAATTGCTGCATGCCGACTTGAACTTGAAGTCCCACTAAAAGTCGAGTCGTATCGACAATCGACACAGTAAGCCGTTCGAGTACATACTCACTTTCGCGCCGTGGTGGGACCGTCTCCCAGAGCCGGAGATTACCGACTCATCATGAAGCATTGAAAGGAGTGACTGTGCAAAGCGATGCTAACCTCGCGAAGGAAGTAATTGAGACAATACGGCCTGGACGTCAACTGAGTTCGACAACGGCCATTGGTCGTCTCGAATCGCGGCCTCCTCTGGCAGAGCTGACCAGTTTGGAGAAGGTGTCGCGCGGATGTGCGAGAAGTCTTGTACGGCCAGATAGTTGCTCTTGGTTTGCTGCATGACAGGAGCGATCAGAGAGACTGCCACAATCACATAACGGTGGATACGTACCGTTGTGATACTATCGTGCGCAGGTGGACGCCTGAGAGACGATGGGTAGTCGGCGAAACGGATCGCTGAGCAGTGCTCGATGATGGGGTTTGAGGCGATGGAGATGTACACGTCCACTTCAGATGAAGTGTGCATCCGGAACTGCATGACGAGACATTATCATCAGTCATTGCACTTCTCCATTTCGCACTGTCGGCACAGACGTACCTGGCGGCTTCCGAGAGCAATGACGCAGTTCTTCAGGTCATGCAGAAGAGCACTCCCAGAGATAATCGGCAGAATGAGCACCGTGTTCGAGATATTCCGAGCATGGAGGGCCGTGAAAGTTACGTCGTGCGGAATGTTGCCATTTGAGTCGGGGATGAAGTTTACGATGCAATTGTCGAGGTCGGAGATGGTCAGATCGGATGCTGATGACCACGGGGATGACAGGGAAGATAGCGTCAGGTAGCTGTTGGTGTGCCCTGAGATGGAGAGCCCGGAGGTATGAACGGCAGATGGTTGGCCTGTAGGCGGTGGTGCGGCCGCGGAGGTACTCTGTTCGGACGCAGTGGCAGGAGTGGTAGAAGCTGGCGGCGCAGCTTTAGTGGCCTTCCGTTTGAACGCAAACTTGGCTTTCGGCGCTGCCGCAGTCCGGAGCGACTCGAGCTGGCTCTCAAGGCCCTCCAGTTGCTACACATCATTTGGGCGTGAGCGGCGCTGCGATCGATGATGATAACTACCAGTTGACTTACTTTGTCAACTTGTCTTTGATCGTAGCCCGGAAGGAACGCGATCGCGTCTGTGTGTTCCTTCCGCAGCTTCGCAAGCTCGACGGCCACCTTCTGAATGGAATCAGAAGTAGCAGAGCCAGACTTGATAGCTTCCAGTTGGCTCGTGAGCTCTACCGAAGCCAACTTCAGCCGCAGCAGGCGTCGAGCAGAGACGGGAGACGCCGACCAGAGATTGCAGCCTTGGTCCGCGCATAGTACTGTTGCGTGAGTTCCTGGTTCGTTTCCGACATCCTCAGCCCGTTTATCTCGATTCTGCTTCGTCGTGAAAGTGGTCGCGAGACAGGACGACTGAGCAGGATGAGGACCGTCACAGTCGCTCTTGACTTTGACTGGATGAGCTCGTCACCGTCACGACGTGACTGAGCTGTACTCGGACGCGCTCAACGGTTGCGCGAGATTGCAGGCTGCCTGCTCCCTCCATCGCGGCACCTGCGACCATCCCCTCTTCATCCGTTAGACACTCTTCCTTTTCACATCTCTTACGAACGACAAGCCATGGCTGATGCGATGGACGTTGATGCCCCTCCGGCCGAGCCGAAGGGTAAGACTAAGGAGGACGGCAAGGGCGACAAGAAGCGATTCGAGGTCAAGAAGGTGCGTCTACCCAAGTCCCATCTCTTCATCAATCTATCGCTCATGCTTGTGGCTATGCGTGGTGGTTGACTTTGGATCGATAGTGGAACGCTGTTTCTCTGTGGGCTTGGGGTGAGTGCACGCCACACACTCGTATGCCGCCATTTGGTGCTTACTGAGCCTCTCGTGTAGACATTGTTGTCGAGAACTGCGCTATCTGCAGGAACCACATCATGGATCTCTGTGTGTATTCACCTATCGCTCACTTGTTTACGTTGTCTAAGACTTGACTGCGTTAAGGCATCGACTGCCAGGCGAACCAAGTATCCGCCACTAGCGAGGAGTGCAACGCCGCGTGGGGCATCTGCAACGTGAGCTCATCCCTTTCTCCTCCCCAACGCCTTCCATATGCTCATACGTTGCGCAGCACGCATTCCACTTCCACTGCATCTCGCGTTGGCTGAAGACGAGGAACGTCTGTCCCTTGGACAACAGAGAGTGGGAATTGCAGAAGTACGTTCCCACATAAGCTTACTCGGTGATCAATCGTGTCTAACATCGCTTTTCTCGCAGATACGGTCGCTAGATCATGCAGACCAATGTATCATTTGTTTCTCGTCGTCCTTTCAGTGTATCATATCCGCTCGCTGTGTTCTATCAAGTCTTGCACCCGTATCTCTCCTCAAAGACGCGCAGGCTACTCTGCTGCGCGAATTGCGTAGGCTGATAGTATGAGCGTCTTCTCTCGCATTCAAGTTGACTACATATATACAGTGGAACTCATTACCGGTATGTCTTCGCACGGGCAATGCCAATGGCACCTCTGGACCATGCATTGCAGTACTCGGGTATGCAGCGAGAACGTCTAGGATTAGGCTGTGCTATCGACTCATCGTGACAGGTGAACATCTTGCATCGTATTGAGAGCGTCCAGGAACCTTGCTTAGGCGTGATTTGGGGGCGAATATGATAGATTGAAGGACATAGACTTACCTGATCACGAAAGGCGTCGTTGATGGGTCACAGAATGCATAAGCACACACCTTTGTGTTCCCAAGCCTGCCCGTTCAATTCTGCTCCTGTTCCTCCCTGACACGCGCCTGGAGGATCTCCATTAGTCTCGCCGCGAGGCCCTCGGTGAGCTGGAGTACGCCGTCAGAGGTGCACAGACGATACGACGGCATCGGCTGGTAGGTTTCTGCCATAATCTGTGCGCATACATACAACCTCAGAATGTTTGTCGAAGTACTTATAGAAGTGACCGCAGCTCACCTCTCCGTCCTCCACGCGTACAGACGCAATGATGTCGTCAGGGTCCCCTATACGACCGAGCGCGGGGATGTTGCGGTTGTCTATCAGGTATCAGTGTCAGCGCAAAGTGTCGCGGAGGGTTAACGTTGCCGTGGACAGAACGTACCATGGATGTGCATCCACCCCTCGCGCGTCTGGATGGCGCCGTTCTTCTGCACCTCGTCTGCCCCGTCGCGCAGCGCAGACTGGACCGCCTCGTGCATCAGCTCCCGGAAGCGTTCTGTCAAGGTCCGACGTTCAATTCCCTGCTCGTCGTCCGACGCGCGCATTGCGGGAAGCACGCACCGTTCTCGACAAAGTCATTCAGACCCGCACCATCCCCGGCCCCGCTGGCAGGCAGCCACCCGAGGACGGTAGACGACAATATCGACGGGGGCGGCGTTTCGAGGAAGGAGAGCGCGAACACAGGCGTTGTCGAGGACAGAGAAGTGGGCGGGGCGAACAGATGGTAGAAGAGGTCCGGCCGGTCGGGGTCTGGGAAGGATTGCACCGCGCCTTGTTGGCCTTGGGTGCTTGGAGCTTGGTTTGACTGTCTTCTCCGCTGGCAGGTGAATGGGAATGTTGGGACGATGCGCGCGGAGGCCGGGTGTAGAGAGCGGAGGTGACTTGTAGACCGGACTGCTTGGTTGGCGGCAAGACTGACGGAACGCACGCTGGTGCGGAGGGAGGTGAGATGCCGCCCATTGGTGAGTCTAGGGATAGTCTTTGGAAGTATGCGTAGAGCCATTAAATTGGGATAGAGGAGTAGGGTAGTGAGTCAGACGACAGAGGTGGTGGAAGAACTTGAAGGACTGCAGGCGCGTCTTGGAGCACAAGCGCCACGCGGCACAACTACGTGACCAGGACAAGCATTGAGGAGGACGAATCACAGGTATTCGGCGCGACATTGCCAAGTGCACCGCACATGAAGTGAACGCTCTTGTCGAAGACCACGCACACACACATCGACACAAAACCGACGAACGTTGAGGATGCATATCCAAGAGCGATCAATTATATGTCTGTAGTACAGCACAACACACGTGGACAGAGAGAGCAGAGATAACATGTACGCGAGCGAGTCAGCAACGATAGAACGAGAGCGAAGAAGGGAGACAGGGACACGGTTCAATGAGTGTGGATGCTAGTTGTGCACAACTGCAAGGAGAAGACCGACGGGTATGCATGGAATCATAGACGATCGATGCGTGCGGTGGATAATGGAAGAGGGCAAGCCAGTCGGAAGAGCGACGTATAGAGCGCCGCAGCGCGGCGGATGGATGTGATGGGTATGTGGTGCGTGTATAGGGCGGATGCGAGCATGACCTGGAGGATGTGCAAAGATGCAGGCGCACAACGTCTGCTCGCTGCGGAGTGCCCTCCTCCCTAATTTCTTTGTTTGGAGGGCGTACCGAAGAGTTCTTTAGCGGACCCCTTAATCATGTCACGCAGACGCATGGACGCGGAGCTTGCCCTGGTAGAGAGGCGGCGGGGGGAAGAGGGCCCCGCGGCGTCGTGGGAATCATTGGAAGGAGGAGACTCGACGATGACGGGTGGAAGCGCAGCCGGTAGGACTCGCTGCATCTGTTCCAGGATGCCCTTGATATCCTGGAGTTGAGCGTGCACCTCGGTGACGCGACTGTTCACTTCGTTGACGCGATTGTCGAGCAACCTGAACTGGATATCCATCCTCCCTTCTAGCTGGCTAATCTCCTCCCTGATTGACTTGGTCTCTTGGTCGATGTGAGCCCTGATTGACTGGGTCTCTTGGTCCATGCGAGTCTCGAGGCGCCAGACAGCTGATTCAACCTCCTCCACCGAGGTACGCTGGTCGGCACTGTGCCGACTGTTGCGATTGGGACCGCCGAAGGTCCCAAATGAAGGAGGTTTCTCGCTGACTGGTGCGCCTGTCGACTCTGCTGCCTGCGATTCCGAAGGCGGCGGCGCGGCGGGAGCTGCAACGATAAGTATCAGCGATGTCCATGGCGCGAGAGCACAAGACCCACCAGGCGCAGTAGAGGCCATGGGCTGGCCGGGAAATGGCTTCAATGCTGTAGTCGGGGCGGACATAGCGAACTGGATGGTGATGGTGTTGGTGGGGGTGGAGAGAACGAGGGGAGGGAGGTTTTGGAGGATTATATGCTGCCGCCTGGGCCGCCGTTTATCGATGGCATCTGCGACCTTTTTTGTGCTGGGGGCCATAACGGGTGCACAAAGAGGGGGCGTGTTGCGACGAAATGGGCAGAATGACTCGCCAGGTCCTAGTGTAGCGTGTCCGAAGGGATGCACGAGCCTCGAGGCAGCAAAAAGTCCGACGAGTTCACTCCGCGCGTGAGATCTGTGCGAATATTCCCACACTGCAGTGAGTCTGGAATGTCAGAAACGTTGCAAGATACGAACAGAGGCGAGAAGGCAGTGATAGCGGACGATGGCGACGATGTCGTGGACGACACTACTTCATGAGCGTCAACGGACCTGAGACTCGTAGCTGATGTAATGTTCCCACGGGGTCCATGAGGACGATCTAGGGTGTACTCGACCGCAACTCAAAAAAGTCATCGCTCTTCCAACCTCCTGCTCAAAACTCCTGCAAAAGAGAAGCCTCGTGCATGACCGAGTGGACATTCAGGGGATTGAACCCTGGACCTCACGCATGCGAAGCGTGCGCGCTACCACTGTGCCAAATGCCCATGTACTCAACATGGTATCAACTATATTAGTCCGCGTCAATCTCAAGTTGGGACGGCTTTCTGGCTCACGAGCGCAATGCAAATCGACCCTCTGCCTGTATGTTATGTGCCAGTGGTTTTCCTTGAGAGTTATGACGTGATATAAGTTTTGCAGACATTGTAGAACGAGATGGAGAGCAGCAGCGGTACTGTGGCCCCAAGACGCCACAACTGCCTCTCAAGCCAGCGTTCGCGTCCCCGCGACCGAGTCTATCGTTTTGCCTGAGGCAGCTGTAGTACTGCTCAGTACTATCATTGTCGATATCTGCAATTGTATACACAGAAACGAGGGCGGGTTCAATGGCTATGGCCAACATCCACGACCGTTGGTTGACACAAACTTTGAAGGCATTCATCCGAGTCCTCCCCAGCCGAGTAGTGCTTCAGAAAAGCGTGTCAAAGTCATTGCAGCTACGAGACATCCTCAAGAAGCCCACGTATACGGTATATCACAGGATCACAGGTCCGAGAACAAGGAGTCAGATCAACGTCCCTGTGGAGTCACTGTCAGTTACTACTGCTCCCGGTGTCGATGACGAAACAGTGCTGGCAGTACGCACAGAGAAAGGGTATCGTCATGGTATACGCATCCCCAAGGCTCAAGAAGTGCTCGGCGGCGGCTTGTCGGACATCTCGTTCGTCGCTGCAGGCTGCTGGTTGACCGCGGGCGCGGCAGCAGCCTGGCGAGCGGCGAACTCGTCATCCTCGTCGAAGGACTTCTTACAGCAGGGGCCACAGCATCCTGCTTGGCTGCTGGTCGTGCTTCCCGTACCGTACATCTCTGCAACCGGGGGATGGGGAGTCAGTCGACGCACCCGGACACGTGTGGAGGACCTACTCGAGAAGCAGTACATGTTCAGAGACTCTGTGCATGCAAGGCCTGTAGCAATTCGAGATGATGAACAACACGTTACACGTCATATGCCAGCAGTAAGGATTGTGGACTTACAGCATCCTCCGCAGAGACCCGCGCAGCACTGCTCGAGAACTGTAGTATCACTCATGTCTACGAATGTCTGAAGGGTCCGCAGAAGAAGAGCACTAAAGCAAGTAGCAGTGAATCACCGACACAGTGGAGACGGTTCAGTTCAAGGTGGGTGTGAGCAAGGAGCGACGTGGAAGGAGAGAGGCGCCTTCTTTGACAAGTACTGACAGGTTCCCTGGACGTCCTCGGGAGCGAGGCTGGGCAGATTCAAGGAATCAGTAGAACTCGGCTTTCCCGTTCGCACCGTGGCTCGCGGTGGCGGTGATGAATGTTGCACAGCTCCCGCCGCGTGACCATGCCGCAGGCGGTGACGTGGGGCTTAGCCACTGCGTCATCGACGACCCAGTACGGGTCGGCATGCTCGGTGGGTTTTCCGCTTCAGCGACCAGGACCAGCGTTCGGCATTGTTAAGATCCTCGAAAGTTGAGTTCAGACAACGGTCGAAATGAAGAAGGCCGACGTCCCGATCCGGTCCGGAGTGATCGAGCAAGCGCTTGGGGAAGAATATGGCCGAGGTCGTCCTGACTCTTCCTCGGATACTAATAGACCTCGAAGTCAGCCTCTTCTACTTTTCTTCGCGATCGCTAAAGTTGTGATGTTACTTGCTGGTTAGGTGCGGAAACTTAGGACCGCTGAGCGGAGTCAATTACCTCCCCTTGGAGCTCTGGCACTGATGGCGCCTAGCTGCAGATAGTACGAATCCGGAGTACTAAGTACTGTCGGTGAGTACTCGTCAAGTTCAGAAGCTTCTTCAACTCACTGCGACTCTGCTTATCATGGTTGTCGCCCGAACTTCCATATGCGAGGCCTTCATACTCTTTGGGGACGCACCGGTGAGCCTTTGGCAAGTTTGCCTCCCTCCTTGGACTGGAACGTACCGAGCTTCAGCCCTGTTCAATTCGTCTGGGTAAAGGAGAACAACAGCAAAGACGCCCATGTAGTAAGTGGTAGGCGTGCACCATGGCGTTGAACGCTCATGGAGTCGTGACCCACTATGTGGCTGCCGTGGACATGACGAAAATAACGGTCGAGAAGAGGGACATACATAGTACATACTACTAAGTCCAGGTACGTATCCGCAGCAACGTCCGTGACAATAAGCCTCCTCAATTGCTTGTTTTATTTTCTCATTTTATTTCCCACAGCTCGGCAAAGGTGGGGCCGTGACAGGGCAGTCGATCCGAAACTCGACTCTACGCTACTCTACGCTGCATTTCGCAGAGGGAGCGCACGAGGGATCCAACCGCCCTGTCACGGCCCCACCTTTGCCGAGCTGTGGGAAATAAAATGAGAAAATAAAACAAGCAATTGAGGAGGCTTAATGCACAACGTTGCGATCGGACCCAGCGCCACCATCGTAAAGCATTCCTGTGCTGACAAAGGAACTGAGCCCGCCAAGCCGCATCCACCCACCAAGCGCTCCGTCCATCGTGCATTCCGACACACGTTTCCCTGCTGCCTGCTGCGAGGAATGGATGGACTTGGGGATCATCATCGTGCTGCGAACATCATGCCGGGCATGCGTTCAGTAGTACGCAAGCCCGCGCCGGCCGCACTGACATAAGTATGTACGTATGGGGGTGCCTTGGCGCCAGTGTAGACCTGGACCCGGACCTGTAGGCTGTGGCTGATCGCAGGACGTGCTGCGCACAGGTGCGAACGGTGGTTAGCCGCCGTCACGGTGCAGGAATGGTAGTTGGTAAGGAAGTTGCGAAGTGGGCGGTCGGCAGCAGGGTCCGGAGAACATATCAGTATCAGTATCAGTATCAGTCGCTGGCGACCATCCGGGGTCCAGCCTTCAGGGTGTGTGCCCGTGGGTGGCCGTGTATGCGTGCGCCCTGAGAGCGACGATGCGCGGGCGAAGCTCGTTCAATTCAGTCGGCAACGAGGGTTGTGCGGGGTAGAGACTTGCGGCGGCCTGTGGATCGTGGTTCTCAGCTTCTGCGCGGGGAGAAGGTAGGTTCGGAGGAAGCGACACACCGGGGGATGCGCGGGAAGAACCCTCGGGGTGTTCGCTGTCGGTCCTCGGACCAGGGTCCCTCAGGGTATGGGGTGCGTTGCACCGGCGGTACACTGGTGGTTGGGCGTCGTTGGGCTTGCAATTATCGCAGGACGAGGGTCCAGACACAGTGGGAAGCCCCAAGGGGAACGCGCCGCATTGGTTGTGGTATTTCTGGGATGTGGAATGAGCGTTAGAACCACACGTACCGAGAGCCTTTGACATATGATTCCTACGCAGGTCGTACGAGAGACGTCCATAATGTCGAAGAGCACCGTTGGGGTGTAGAATCGACCGCTCTATCTGTTGGTTGGGGAGGGGGGCTGTGGCGGGGTCGACGAGAGGTATGAATGGATCTTCGTTGATGTGTGCATTGTCGACGCGGGATATCAAATTCGCTGGTATGTGAATATGACTAGTGAACTTGTCGAAGAGGATTTGTATACATCTGTTCCTTGGAAGCGATTACATACCTCGTCTGCAAGTAGATGGATACAGATCAAGGTTAACGGGCGGGTCTCCAACGAACGATACGGGGGCCTATAGTACTCACAGGTGGTGCTAAACGGGATACAAGTTGGAGTCGGATTGCCACTAGCTAGGGAAGACGGATGTGGTATCTTTCGCGGGCAGTATGTGGAGGCGAGCGTTTGGTGAGCGTCCTTGACGAGAGAGAGAACAAACACCTGCATGTGATACTGAATCCGAAGCTCGTACGAAGCGACCATTCTATTCTGTCTGGTGGGGAGAGTTGCGGTTCTAAACTTGTCAGCTTCCTTGACGGCAACCGGAGGATATGCGGGCGCCGATGACATGTAGAACGCTAACATCGAACGACAGTCTGTTACGTGAACCCTAAGGATACATAGCAGAGACCCTATAACGGCATATGACGCTGAGGTCGGAATAGCGGCCAACATGTCCTCGCCTAAGGATATCGATGTCGTGCAAGTATGGTGGAGCCTTGCGATATGCGGCAACGTGCGTAGCCTATAGGGGCGACCAAGAAGCTCGGCTTACTTAACCGCTGCATCCGCCAGGGTCGAGTCGGAGGGGCAAGTGGCAACCGAGGTTGCTGTTGTCCGCGTATCGGGGATCTGTTCGGTGAGTAACAACCCCACGGAAGAGAAACGCAAGGGCAAGGAGGAGACTTACTCATCCGGGGCCCGAGAGTGTTGCACATAACGCAACGCCGGGCGTTCGGGCAAGCGTCATACATGACTTGGCGCATTGTACACGGGGTCCGCAGCGGCCCTGTCTGTCCGAGAATTGAGGCAAGTGCGGTGGTAGGATGCGCTCGCTGCAGCTGGTGCAAGATGGCGAACGTGAGTCTGCCCCGGGGATCACTAATTGTACTTACGCAGAGGAGCAGAGGGGGCCCGGGCGTCGGGGTGGAGGACCGGATAAGGACGAGGGAAGTGAAATAGATTCAGCGATCCGATGTTCTCGGGTGCCTAATCGGGCAATCCGAGATGCTCCTCCGCGCTTCCGAGACTCGCTCATCAGGATCAGGTCCCTCGAGGGCCACTCTGCGACGTGTTTGCGGGCAGCAGGGCACGCAGTCGCGGACGCAGCAGCTCGCAACGGCACGAGCGTGAGTCGTTTGTTCGCGGCGTGTTGCAGGAATGCTGAGTTGCGGACAGGCTCTTGTCAGCAGCCCACGTTATCACATGTGGGGCCTCCAATGAAGTTCGGGATAGAGCACAGCAAACATGGCCGCTTGCGTAAACACAGATGATCTGGTCCAGGTCGCCATTCGACGCGTCACAGCGGCCAACGGCGCGGCAAACCATCGGGGCTGGTCCTAGCCGCGCGCACGATACAGGAGGCGCATGCATATATTATTCCGCCTTCCGGATTCCTAAACTCCCCACCTACTTGTGGTCCCGCCCCGTCCGCTCTTTCTTCCTTCCACACACCATGGCTGCCGATCCCGCTCAGCTAGAGTCTTTCGACGAGCAGCAGGACACCGTTCCCGAGCTTCCCACTGCTTCCCATATCGCTGCTGCCTACGGCCATGCCGCCATCCACAATCTCGAGGAAGAGCACCGCACCCATGGACGGTCCGGAAGCTCACCATCCTCCCCTGTCACTCCCACGATAGGCAACCCGCTATCACGCCAGATGTCGGGCAGCTCGCACGTCGATATTGGGTTTTTCGACCCGGAGGGAGTCGACCAGCTCCGTCGCACCCTCTCAAGACAGTCTACCCAGTCGCGTCATGCCCTCCATCTAGAACCGTCCAGACCAGGTGAGAGGCAGAGCACACACTCGGAGTCGACGGAGGAGACCCTCGCGGGTCCGAATGAGCCATTCGACTTCGAGAAGACGCTTCGGGATGTTATCAAGAAGTTCGTGTTCCCCTTCGAGCCGATATGTGCACCCTTCTCAATTCTAGTCTAGGTTGGACGAGTCGGACATCAAGCGACGTGAGCTTGGAGTCGTTTTCCAAGATCTCCGAGTGGTCGGCCTCGGGGCGTCAGCCTCATTCCAGGAGACGCTCGGGTCGGCGCTGAATCCCTTCAACATTGTTCACAATATTCAGGGACTGTTGCACCCGGCGACGAGGGATATTCTGTCCGGCTTCGATGGTGTCGTCAGGCCGGGCGAGATGCTCTGTGAGTGACAGTGGCACCGGTGATCCATTCTTAAACTTACCTTCCGGCGTTACGCCTACCAGTGGTTCTTGGGCGCCCCGGCTCGGGATGCAGTACGCTACTCAAGGTTTTGGCCAACCAGCGGCAAGAGTACCACCGGGTCGAAGGCGATGTATGGTACGATTCCCTCACCCCGGACAAAGTTGAGCAGCACTATCGTGGAGACGCGCAATACTGCCCCGAGGATGACGTCCACTTCCCTACCCTCACCGTCGACCAGACGCTCCGCTTTGCCGCTACTACCCGGACGCCTCGATCTCGCATTGACAAGGTTCCCCGTGATGTCCATGTCGACAACATCGTCGATGTATTGGAGACGGTGTTCGGTCTCCGGCACGTCAAGGACACCCTCGTCGGCGACGCATCCATCCGTGGTGTTTCTGGTGGTGAGAAGAAGCGTGTCTCAATCAGCGAGGCTCTTGCATCTCGCAGCTTGCTGAACTCTTGGGACAACTCTACGCGCGGTCTTGAGTAAGCATCCATTCATCGAAAAGTAGTGATTGTGTGATTGACAATGTCTCTTCTAGCGCTTCAACTGCACTCGAGTTCGTCCAGGCCCTGCGCATTTCCACCGATATTGCTCGACAGTCTACCATCGTCGCCATCTACCAAGCGGGCGAGCAACTTTATGAGCACTTCGACAAGGTCTGTGTCATCTACGAGGGCAAGGAGGTGTACTTCGGTCCCGCGGATCAGGCGCGTCAGTACTTCATCGACATGGGCTATGAGCCTGCCAACCGTCAGACCACTGCCGATTTCCTCGTCGCAGGTACGTAGACCTGTCACTTCGGCCGTGTTTTGCCCGCTGACTAGTTCGTGGGACTTAGTGACCGATCCGAATGGCCGTATCGTCCGGCAAGGCTACGAGAACCGTGTGCCACGGACTGCTACCGAGTTCGTTGAACACTACCGGCAATCTGACATCTACCGCGCCAATCGGGAGGACATGACCGCATACCATGACCAGTTCGTCGGCAAGCCTGAGCGTGTACATCATTACAAGCAGAGCGTCAAGGCCGAGCACGCGAAGCACTCGAACAAGAAGAGTCCCTATATCGTCTCCATCCCCATGCAGGCACGCGCACTCATGCGTCGACGGGTACAAATCATCCGTGGAGGTATTGCGGCACAGGTCATCCAGCTTGCGTCGTTCGTCGTCCAAGCCATCATCATGGGTACAGTCTTCTTGCGAGTCTCAAATACCACGCAGTCGTTCTTCTCTCGTGGTGGTGTTCTGTTCTTCGCCCTCCTGTTCGCGGCTTTGTCGACCATGGCTGAGATCCCGGCACTCTTCGCACAACGGCCTATCGTCCACCGGCAGTCCCGCGCAGCGATGTACCACCCCTTCGTCGAGGGTCTCGCGCTTACCTTGGTCGATGTCCCCATCACGTTCGTTACACAAGTCGTATTCGGCATTCTTATCTACTTCCTGGTCGGTCTTCAGCAGACCCCCGGACAATTCTTGTAAGTGCTTTCATTATCTGCGAGGAAGAAACCTGGAGTTGACACGCGGTTTAGTATCTTCTTGCTGTTCACGTTCACCAACACGATCACAATGAAGGCCTGGTTCCGCGCCCTCGCTGCAGCCTTTCAGAGCGCCGCGCCTGCCACCGCCGTTGCAGGTCTGAGCACGCTCATTTTGGTGCTCTACACCGGCTATACCATCCCTCAGCCGTACATGATCGGCGCGCTCAGGTGGATCACTTGGATCAACGTGAGTTTTCGCTTACTGTCCACGCTCTCCGATCTAACCAATGTCTTCTAGCCGCTGCGCTATGGTTTCGAGTCCCTCATGGTTAACGAGTTCCATACGGTTGATGCAGAGTGCGCTACCTTGGTCCCACAGGGACCAGGTTATGAGGGCATCACCATTGCGAACCAGGCTTGTACGACGGTCGGCTCTGTCCCAGGAGTCAGCACTGTCAACGGCAATACCTACATCCAACTGTCGTTCACCTATTCCTACAGCCATCTTTGGCGGGTGAGTACTTACACACTCTCATCTATGCTTGCTTCTTACGCGTTGATCTAGAACTTTGGCGTCCTCTGCGCGTTCGGTGTCGGCTTCATCTCTATCCTGCTCATCCTCACCGAGTTCAACCAGACCCTCGCGGGCGAGAGCAGCATCATGCTCTTCAAGCGCGGCGCCAAGACGGACGTCGTCAAGGCGGCGGAGAAGGAGGCCTCTTCGGACGAGGAGAAGGGTAACTCGGTTACACCGAACAGCAACAGCCACAATAGCACCGACTTGAAGGCGATGAAGGAAGCGACGCCCGAGGTTGGCACGTTCTCGTTCCACCACCTCGACTACATCGTCCCCGTCGGCAAGGGCGCCACCCGCCAGCTCCTGCAGGACGTATCTGGTTATGTCCCACCTGGCAAGCTCACGGCACTGATGGGCGAGTCTGGCGCTGGTAAGACGACACTGCTCAACGTGTTGGCTGAGCGTACGACTATGGGTGTTGTTACTGGCGATCGGTTGATGAACGGTCATCCACTTCCCTCTGACTTCCAGGCTCACACGTATGTTTTCCCTCGTTCTGCATGCATGGATTGGCTCATTGACTATGTGCATCATAGCGGGTACTGCCAGCAGATGGATACCCATCAACCTTCGTCGACTGTTCGTGAAGCCCTCCTGTTCTCCGCGTGCTTGCGTCAGCCCAGTGAGGTTCCTCTTGAAGAGAAGAAGGCCTAGTACGTGTCATCCGTTCTATCGTCCATACTCATACTCATCATCTCCGTAGCGTCGAGAAGGTTCTGCAGATGTGCGGTCTCGAGGCATATGGCGATGCAGTCGTCGGGTCACTCGGAGTTGAACACCGGAAACGCACGACGATCGCCGTCGAGCTAGTCGCTAAGCCGTCCCTCATCTTCCTTGACGAGCCTACCTCTGGTCTCGACTCGCAGAGCGCTTGGGCAATCACGAGCTTCCTGCGCGACCTCGCTGACAGCGGCCAGGCCATCGTCTGCACGATTCACCAACCTTCGGCCGAGCTGTTCCAGGTCTTCGACAGGCTGTTGCTCCTCAAGAAGGGCGGCCAGACGGTTTACTTCGGCGACATCGGTCCGCGCTCGACCATCATGATCGACTACTTCCAGAGGAACGGTGCACGGAAATGCGGCGATGCTGAGAACCCGTAAGTCCTCTCAGGTGCATGAATGGAACTTGCCGATGATTGACCGTCTGTAGGGCTGAGTACATCCTCGAGGCTATTGGTGCTGGTGCGACTGCCACTACCGCAGTCGACTGGGCCGCGGCATGGAAGAAGTCCCCCGAGGCGTCTCGTCTTCAGGAGGACCTTGAGCGCATCCACTCGGAGGGCCGGAGCAAGCCCCCTGTCCAGGCGCGTCTCAAGGGCGAGTACCCGACTTCGTGGTTCTACCAGATGGGTCTTCTGTTCCAGCGCGATGCTTCAGCACACTGGCGCGACCCGACCTACCTGATTGCGAAGATCGCGTTGAACTGCGCGTCTGCTCTGCTCATCGGGTTCACGTTCTTCAAGGCGAAGACTACCATCCAGGGTACCCAGAACCACCTCTTCGTACGTTCATCGGCTGGTCACGAGCGGGTGCATAGAGGCTAACCACACTTTCTCATAGGCCATCTTCATGTCCATGATCATCAGTGTACCGTTGTCGAACCAGCTCCAGGTACCGTTCATCGAGATGCGCAACATCTTCGAAGTCCGCGAGCGCCATAGCCGGATGTACAGCTGGACGGCCTTGATCACGTCGCAGATCCTCATCGAGATCCCATGGAACATCCTCGGGTCATCGCTGTACTTCCTCTGCTGGTTCTGGACGGTCGGGTTCCCCTCGTCGCGCGGCGGCTTCACTTACTTCATGCTTGGCTTCTGGTTCCCGCTGTACTACACGACCATCGGCCAGGCCGTCGCTGCGATGTCGCCGAACGCTGAGATCGCGGCCCTCTTGTTCAGCTTCCTCTTCTCCTTCGTGCTTACCTTGTGCGTGCGCTTCACCTGGACTATCTTCTATTTGCATACTTATAATCTTTCCCTTTTCACAGCAACGGTGTTCTCCAGCCCTTCAGCCAGCTCGGGTGGTGGCGGTGGATGTATCATCTGTCGCCGTACACCTACCTCATCGAGGCGCTCCTCGGTCAGGCCATTGGGAAAATGCCCATTCAGTGCAGCGATGTCGAGCTCGTCACGATCCAGCCGCCATCGGGCCAGACGTGCGCACAATACCTGGACCCCTTTGTCTCCGCGTCGGGCGGGTACCTCACGAACCCGAACGCGACGAGCGGGTGCCAGTACTGCACGTTCAGCACGACGGATGGGTTCCTCGAGACGAGCTTCAACATTTTCTATTCGCACCATTGGCGCAACCTGGGTATCTTTGCTGCGTTCATTTGCTTCAATGTGAGTGCTCTCTCCTCCTCTTGGCTCTTGTCTCGAAATCCGATTGCTGACGCGCGCGTGTTGCAGGTTTTCTGTATCTACATGTTCACGTATATCTTCCGCATCAAGAAGGGCAACTTGTTCCGCCGCTCGTAGGCGCCGCCCCCTTGCGTCGTGTCTCTCCTTGCCCTGGCCTACATAGTATCTTCGTAATGCGTCGTAATGCTTCTCCCGCATCGGTTGTCTGTGTACTTAGATCCCGCACATCTTACTCCTGCGCCATCTAGACTTAGACAATAGATATATACACCTACATCATCAACAACAACAACACTTATACGCCTATTGCCACGAATCCTCACGTGCATTTTATTCCCCTCGATTGCGGTTTCTTTGCTTCTCTTGCATAGTTAGTTAGGTAGTAGTAACACAGGATGGACAGTCAGTAGATTGATGATATCTGATCGAGTAGAGTGTTTCGACACAGCAGCATCCAATTGTAACGATACAGCACCTTGCGTATACAATAGTGTCAATGCATCCGAGTCGCTCGTACATGGCGGGTGATGTTTGGAAACGTCGGTGTGAACATTCAATACAGTATGTGTGTTCGCCGCATAGTACCTCGGTCTGGCGAAGTCGTTGGGTGCTCCGTCGGTGGGCTGTGCCTCGGAATCGTTGCCTGTCGACGCCATTGAGTAGGTCTTGCACTTCCTGCGTGGAGGGCCGCCGTACGGACATCCACCAAATAATGTTTTCGTCAAAATCTGTAGCCATCGCCGGTGAGGTGTTGACTTGGATTGCCTCACCAAAAAAAAGTAAAACAGGTCGTCCTTACCTCAATTTCACGCATACATCCCAGGTGCCGTTTTACGTACCACACCGCTGGGAACATGCACGTCCAGCGGCGCCATGATCTTGTCATCTCCAGTGGTGAGCCGGAGGTGCGTTTGGAGACGTTACCATGGGCTTCGTCGCTGTTACGTCGAGATGCGTCCCTTTGCCTCCTTCTTGCTGCTTACGCCATGCGCGCAGGGTTCGGAAGTACTTTGCAGGCGCGGTCACATGCTGATACGCGACCGCGTATAAGCCTGCCCTAAAGGCGTTGTTGAACGCCGACTTGAACATGCCAATCGCAGCGCCTAGTCCCCGCGCGTCGTTGCCGCAACACTTCTCCGTCCTTTATTGTCGGCCTCCGCCCTCAAGATTCCCCTGCTTTGTCTATATCCGACGCTCTCTGGAACTTCGACGACGACCTCCCCCCCCCGACCCCCCGCCAACCTGATATGTTCTGAATTGACTGCCTGCGATGACAAGTTATTCCTCCTCGAGCGGGGAACCGAGGTCTCCCATCTTCGGGACGGCCACGTTTTCCACGCTCTCTCCGACACAAACCCCATACTCATCCTCAAGATACTCTTATTCCGACCGTTCAGGTGCGTTGACTCCGTCCTGCTGCTCCCAGGGCCTTACCAAAGCCTGGTAGCGACCCCCATTGGTTCCAACACTGGGAGCGAGTTGTCCTCCCCTCGTCAGATGCGGAGGATTATTGTCTCCCCTTCCCCTACACGAGACTCCGACTCCGAAACTTACACTGATGAAAACTCCTTGGACGACGCGCGAGAGGTAGAGGCTGCCTTGAGCCTCGTCGAAGACGAGATCGACAACACTGAGGACGCGTTGACGGAATGGTCTCGCGGCTCTTCGTCCGTTGGTGCGTCAACGTCGTTTACAGGACAGTACAGCGGTGCCACATCGGTCACGCCTTCAAGTTACCTCTCCGAGGGCTATCGCACTATGACGGACGCCCTGCTCGATCGCGAGCGGAGAGTCCTCAGCACGATCTCGGAGCATACCGAGAACGCGTCGCGGCCGAACTCCTTCGCTCAGTCGGGTAGCGGCAGCAGGCCAAACACCCAATATTCCAACAACGCTGGCAACAGAGCATCCGCCAATCTTGAAGACAGAGCATCACCAGCATTCCACTCTCGCGCTGCTACCGACCCTAGTGGAGCTCCTGCTTCTGGGCGCGTCCTGAACGTCCCTGGGCGTCGAGCAGGCGAGCTCATCGCCTTTTTCGAAGAGAAGCAGACTACCACAGGCAGAGACTCTCCCCGGCTGTTTGGGCATACCCGTACCCTGTCTGCACCGATGGGACCGCGCTCTCCAGCGCCCCGTTCGCCGAGCCCTTACACCACAACGATGAGTCCGTCTATGTCCACCTTTGGACATACGAACAGTTATGGGTATAGTACGACGACTGGCTATAGGTCTTCTACCTATGGTTACAGTTCGCGCCCCTCTTCGCCAACGAAGAGCAGGGCAGGCTCGTCTGTGTCATCCTCTGGACCCATCACCACGATGTCCTCGCTCGTGTCTCCCCCCGCGCGTGACACAACTGTATCAACCGACTCGCGCTTCGTGCCTACATCCAGTGGCACATTCACTCAGTCTCGGGGCGGCACAAGCACCTATACCGGCTCAGGCACTACTACGTCTGGCACGTACACGAACACGTTCACCGGCTTCACGACAACCGCGACTCCCACCGCTTCATCCCTGCGTCGCCCACAGACGTCGCCACGCTCTCCTCTCACCTCGGTGCGGAACATCGTGGCTGCATGGAAGGAGCGTACCCCATCGCTCAGCAAATCTATGCGCTCAAACACCACCACACCATCCCCCACGCAAGGCGACGGCTTGTTCAGCGTGCGCAGGCGGGCCGATCGAGGCGGCGCCCGCCTCAGAGATCGTGCGTTGGGAGACGTCGACGAGACTGGACGGTCTATGGGCGCGCTGAGCGGCGTTGACGCGGGGGCGACTTCGAGCGGAGACGCGTTGAGCACGAGTGGAATGCTCCCGGCGACGTTCGACATCGCCGAATTGGGCGAATTCGCCAACGTGGGTGGCGCGCAAGAGGTGAGTTGCTATTCTGGGTGATCTAATCTTATCGCGTCCCTTCCCCCCCGCGATGAAAGTGAGAGCATTTCTGATGTTTTCGCCCTTTGCAGCCACTGAGGATCGGTTTGCTGTGGTACCTCAATGTCCATGCGCCGCCACCATACCGTTGGCAACGATGCCAGGCCCTCCTTTACCCGCATATGCTGCTTCTGTCCTGGATCGCGCCAGGCGGTGGAAGAGGTATCGTAACGCTTGATCTGCTCAATTGCATCGAAGTGCGGTCCGTGCAGTCGCCGTCGCATCCCAGTGCGCAAGATGATGTGGGTACTATCGCGGCGATCGAGCAGAGTGCGCGAGAGGGCGAGCAAGTTGGGCAGTGGGGTACAGCCGGCGAGCTGGGAGACATGTCTTTGATGCAGACGTTGTGCCCGTTCCAGCTGTTGTACAGCGATGGCATCGAGAGGCTGGGAGCCGAGTCTCCCAGAGAAAGAGTTCGATGGGTCAGCGCTATATGGTACGTCCGCCGCACTCTACTCCATCGGCAAGTCTAATTAACCCTTCGTAGGGAGGTACTCGACCGCGCGGTCACTATTCCCGACAGGTCCGCCAGCGGGTCGCCTACAGGATCAATCCGCACCATCCAGTCCATCACGAGCACTGCGACGTCCCAGTCTGGGACTGGTTCGAGGTCGACTATCTATGTCCCTCCTCTGGACGAGATGTCCGACATTCAGTCCCTGTCAGGCTCCAGCAGTCTCTCTCGCAGGCAGTCACTCGCGTCGGCCCACCATACCCGCGCCACCGACGATGGGGCCGTCTCCTCGCAAGGCTACCTCTACCCTGGCGACCCGCGTGTCATCGCGCCGAGTCGGAGCAGTTCGCTGCGGCGCACGAGTTCCATGACCGATCTCGACGAGGAGTTCGCGGATGCATTGCGTCGTGCGCGGGATGGTCGTCCCGGTTTGGGATTTGGGCTGGGTCTCGCTGGTGGTATCGCCATCGGAGATGGGTCTCCTGTCACTGTCTCGAGCGGTCCGAGGTTGGGTGGGAACGTCTACATGTCCCCGCCCCCGAGTGTTGGACGAGGCTCGGACAAGAAGAGTCGGTCGTCGGACACGTCCAGCTCGGTGTCCGACGAGGCCTTCTTCTCCGCGCGGTCTACTCCAGACACGCGCACGCCTACATCGAGTTTCTACTCGTCATCCTCCTTCACGCGCGCTCTCACAAGCACCGAGACGAAGACCGGGACTGGGCTCATTACCGACGAGTCGGTCGAGTTCGCGTCGGGTTCGGGCACTAACATCGTCACCTCCACGCTCTCCTACCGCGGCACGGACTCCGCATCACATCTGGGAGACTCCCACACTGGCTCAAGCGCGCTTTACAGCTCAACGTCTCCCTCGCGCAGCAGTCTCACCCGCTCCGGTGGAGTCCGCCGTCGCACGCCTCGTGGCTCCCGCTCTTACACCCCGTCGTACCCCACCGACTCGGAGGAGATCTCGGACAAGGAGAACACGTACTCGGGCACCTATTCGTACACGTTGAGCACGCTGGAGACCTACACCCGCACGGGTACGACTCCGACGATGTCCAGGTCTATGTCGCGCAGCCGCTCTATCACCCCGACACCATCGACGACCTCGTATACGCGATCCTTGGAAGTACCGCCCAGCAGGAGCGAGACGGAGTCTGAGCCTCGATCGCCCTCCACTGCGTCGTTTAAGAGTCTCTCGACCATCCCGTCGCTCTCGGATTATGAGACAGCGTTGATATGCGACACCGAGTACGAGACAGCTCCTCAGTGCCCGCCGGAGTATGCCGAGACAGAGTTTGAGACGGTGCCGGTGTGCACGACCCCAGCACCCACAGAGTACATTACGGCGGAGGTCTGCCCCTCTGAGGTGTCGACTGACTTCAAGACCGCGGAGTGCAGGTGCAAGGACAAGGTTCGTGAGGCCGACGAAATCAGCATTACTCCTTCTTTCATCCCGACCATCCCTTCGTCGGCATCCTCACCGGCTCTATCGTACGCGGACCTGGGCCCGGAAAGCATCCCCCTCCCGCCGTCGACATACAGCCCCAGCGAGCCGTCGGAGCTTACGCCCACCGAGCTCGCCCCATCGCCGACGACACTCACCCCTACCTCTCCTACGGAACCGTCTCTGGAGTTGACGCCGTCGTCGCTCGAGATCGAGGAGCCTTCAATTCCAACCCCTTCGACGATTGAGCTCTCAGATGAGTCACCGACAGAGTCTATGTCTATCCCAGGGCCTTCTCCTATTCCATCCATGTCTGATATGCTCTCCGAGCTGGAGCCAACCATCTCACTCACGGATGTCTCTACTCCCACGGAATCGTCCGTCACACCTACGCCTTCCAGCCAGCTCACCCCCACTATACCGTCCACGGTCTCTCAGCCGGAGACTCCTTCGAGCCCTGCCATCCCAGAGTCTGCGTGGGGTGCTGAGACAGATCGGTCGTATGAATCGTCTCTCCTCAGAGCGTCCCCCTCAATGGCGTCGCAGGCACTTCCCGAGGGGCCCGACACGTCGTTCGAGACCTCCTTCCTTCGACCGAGTGGCACTCCCGTGTCCTCGGAAGAGTCGACGATGCTCACCCCGATCACGGAAGTCAGCCCATCGTCGCCCGTGTCGGAAGTGTCGCCTACTTCCGCTGAGCTGACGCCCACGCAGTCAAGCATGTCGCTGCTTCCGGATGTGCCTACGCCTGTCCCTGCTCCCCGGGACTTCCCTCCTGCTGTGACTGTGACGCTCTCGCGCACGCCGTCAACGATCTCGACCGTGTCGTCGGTGTCGATGAGCTCCTCAAGGATCGCACCTTCTGAGTTTGAGCTCGACTTGAGGACGGAGCCGTCGTTGCTCTCGACGCCGTCGACGGAACATATCAGGTTGCCGGATCACCCTCCTACGCGGCCACCATCTGTGAGTTATTGCTTCAATCACTAACATTCGTGGCTAATTCGTATGTTCAGGCTTTGCCACTATTCGTGCCCCTTCCGCCGTCTCCTTCCCCTTCAACCCCGTCGGTATCCATGAAGCTCAGTGTCACGACGCCGCGTGGAGACGTTCCCTCTATCGCATCAAACATCGAGACGATTCCTTCGGAAGCTCCCAGTCATATCCTCACACACGACGTCAACCGCTTGCTGCAGTATCTCAACGACGTTAACGACGCAAGAGGGGCGGAGAACAAGGAGATGGCAGGCGACATTCAGGACATCAAGGGCACGCTGGAAGACCTCGAGGCCCTCCTACGTGAAAGGATGTTCCCGGATATTCCTCCTCCTCCTCCACGCAAGGACCAGTCCGTGGGTGGAAGTACTATCATCTCATCGAGGTCCCCGAGGTACCGAGGAGAGATCGCGTCCGAGAGGTCTACTCCCGCGCATCCTCGTGAAGGTCCCAGGATCGTCCGAGCGATCTCGCTCTCGCCCCCACCTATGCGTGTCCCTTTATCCCCGGAGACCTTGAGCGAGACGATGTCTTTCCTGTCTTCGCATCATTCTGACGATCTCAGCCTGATGGAATCTGAGCCATACCCGATGGAGATCCCAGCTTCGCCTTCTTGGCCCTCGTCTTCGCCTGTATCGTCACCCGAGGCATCGACCTCCTCATCACCCACCTCCGCGCCTCCGTCTTCGCTCACCCCCTCTGAAGAGTTGTCCGACATCGGGCTTAGGCATCTTGCGGTTCCTCCTCGGCGGTTGACTGCATCACTCAGTCCTGCAGCCACTCCCCCACCTTTGTCATCCTCACCATCCCCGTCGACAGTGTCGAGCGGTACCGCCCGCCCGATCCCGTCTATTTCACTTGCCACGTTGCGCGATAACCTCGATGGCATCCGCCAACAGATCGCTGCTATGCTCGATGGGCAGAATGATACGAACCGTCGGCTGGATGAGCTGCGCGACATGCCTCGAGCGCAACCTGCTCCGCCTCCCATTGATCGTTGGGACGAGTTTGCCGACAGATTGCGTCTCATTGAGGACAACCTCTTGCGGTTGCTCGACCGAGCTCGTGTGCAACCACGAGTGGAAGAGGAGGCTGCTTCTTCTGTTGACACAGAGACGCGCTCATTGCTTGATCGTATCGCCAGGGCGCACGAGGATGCAGGTCGTGAGCCGCCTACGATTCATGCACCCATTCCTCGTCAGGCAGGAGGGCCTTCGTTTGACGAGCAGCTTATGGAGATCATGATGTCCGGTCCGCCTCCCCCGCAAGGCCAAGTGCAGCCTCCGCCACCTCTCATCCCGCTGGTCTATCGTCCAGGACAGAGGACTCGACCTCGCAGTGTTAGTCCTGTCTTTGAGGCGGATCTCCCTCAACGTCCGGGCACGTTCCCCATTACTCGTCCTACTTTCCCTCGGGAGACACGCCGTCCAGCCGGGACACGCCCGCCGCCTGTGCGCGTCCACCGAGAGCCGAGAACGGGACCTGTGGGAGTTGCGCCGTCGGAACCGGAAAGCCAAGCCGAGCTGCCACCCACCACACCAGGTCCTGGAGTTGGCGTACGACCTGAAGGTCCTGATATTGACTTCGATGCACGAGTCCGAGATCAACGACGACAGCGTCATCCGGGAACGGATGGCTTTTTCACCTCGCAGACGGTACGTCGATATATCTAGAACTCATCGGCACAGCTGAGTGGCTGACGTGGTACCGCAGGATCAACCGATAAGGCCTACTACTGCTCCGCCGGCGGTTGATGGTGAGCCGCAGCAGCAAAGCTGGTATCAACCTCCTCAACAGGAACAACCTCCAACAGCAGCGCCTGTTCCTCCTCCGGGAGAGACTTACCCACAACCGCAACCACCACAACCTCAATACATCCCCATTGCCCCCGGTCCCGTGAGTCGCTGCTCGGTTGTTCTTTAGCTTTGGCTAACATGTCTGCCAGACGGTGGTGCAACTGCCTCCGGCGTTCAACGACATTCTCTCTCTCCTTCGGGTAATGAACCAATCTTCAATCATGCACCCTTTGACTTGCTTAACACTCGTCATTGCAGGATAACCGGGATGGACAACTCGCGGGCCTGGAACAGCAGAGTGAGATCATCACGTATCTCAGGGGCCTCAATCAGTGGTTGGAGCGGGATGTACATGATCGCCATGCGGAGATTCAGAGTGTTTCGGCACGTCTAGAGCAAACACGCGACGAGGTCATCCCGTTGTTGAACCAGATCGCCGCAACGCTGCGTCGCGAAGGTGTGTTGACATGCTCACATTAGAATAACGTACATTCCTTAACTTGTCTTCGCCAGGAATGCCGGCCGGGGTTCCAGGAGGGGTTGCTGTTCCTCCGCCAGGATCTGTCGCTGGCGCACCTCAGAATATCGTTGTTCCTCCCATGGTGATACCCCCAGCAGGAGCCCAGTTCCCGCAAGGTTTCGTGCCTTTCGTGCCAGGTCAAGTGCCACCCGACCGAGTACGCCCAGGCCGACTATTTCCTGACGACCGGACGCCGTCTCCGGAGGAGGCTGTCATTCCTCCACGTCCCCACGTGTATGGACCTCAAGTTCCTGTCATTCCTCCCGATACCTATCCTGTACCCATGGGTCCCCCCTTCCCGCAGCCAGGACCCATATACCAGGTGCCGCATTCAGAGTCTGAAGATTTCGTTCCTCCACGGCCTAGCCCCTCGTCAAGCGAGAGTAGCTCCCCGCGCAGTGGATCTCAAGAGCACGTAACAATCCTCCCACCTCCTGGCGGTCCCTATCAGGGTATGCCACCCGGTATTCCAATGGTTATGCCACCGGCACAGCCACCAATCATTGTGCCCCCTCCTCCTCAACAGCCTGCGACGGTCATCCATGTACCTGCGTCCACGAGGCCATCAAGCAGCCATGGTCGTAGCCCGAGCCCAGAATACCGGCATCCTCCATCCCCTGCAGAAGCCGTCGCTCCGGATGAAGGGAGAGTGGGTTCTCCACGACGATCCCCTCGGAGGGAACACGAGGAACCTCGACGAGAACATGCAGAGCATGAGTACCCCTCGGAGCATGAGCGCGGACCGTCAGCAGAAGGGGCACACCCTGGTACCACAGTGGTTGTTACACCTGGCCAACAACCTGCTCAAGCGCAGCCTACTACTCCCGGCATAGCCCCCACTCATCCTCCGACGACCACCAGTCCTGCGCCCATCATCATTCAACCACCTGCGCAATACCAGCCTATGCCAATGGGGTATCCTCCTGGTCCTATGGGCATGCCTGCCCCTGGTGTTCCTCAAGTCATTCCCATCCATACCCATACCCCTTCTAGGACAGTGTCGCCCACTCTTCGTGAAGAACCTGTATCGTATACCATTCATCATTCACCATCGGCATCTACTAGACGCTCTTCACGGCGTAGTCGTCCTCGTTCCCGCTCTCATTCGCGTTCTCGGTCCCGTTCCCCTCCTGGGCATATCATTGTGCGATCGCACAGTCGAACACCGCCACCACAGCAGCCTACTATCATAGTCCCTGGCGCACCAGGGGCTATGCCTGGGGTGCTGCCGCAGGCACCCGTGATTGTCGGCCCGTCAGGGAGAGAACATTTCTCAAGACCTCCTTCCCCCATAGTGGTTCGCACGTCGCCCCGACCTCGTTCCCGCTCTCGTTCTCCATCACATCGGACCGTGATCGAGGTTCCTGCATCATCACGAGGTAGAAGCCCAAGTCGTCCTCGTTCTCCGTATGAATCGCATCGACACCGTTCACGCTCTCCCTCCTACCGCGATGATCACCGGTACGATCCCCGCCGCCGCCACTACGGGTCACGCTCGCCATCCTACCACAGGCCCCGGCGCGGGTCCCGCTCGCCCTCTTATGGTGACTACGATCGTCCTCATTCCCCGAGTCGCAGGAGCGATAGGCCCCGGTACAGGCCCCGTTCGCCTTCTCATGGTGACTACGACCGCCCTCATTCCCCGAGTCGCAGGAGTGACAGACCCCGGCCCAGGTCCCGCTCGCCCCCTTATGATGACCACGACCGTCCTCATTCCCCAAGTCGCAGGAGCGACAGGCCTCGGCACAGGCCCTACTCGCCTTCTCATGGTGACTACGACCGTCCTCATTCCCCGAGTCGCAGGGGCGACAGGCCTCGGCCCAGGTCCCGCTCCCCCTACCGTGATTCGCGTGCTGGGTCTCCCGCTCACACAGCACGAACTCGTCGCGATGATTATGACCGGCCCCAATCGCCCCGAACCGTCGAAGGGCATCCGGCACCCATTATAGTAAGAACGCGCTCACGCGGGTCGCCCTCCGGTAGGCCTACTGAACGTCCTCCGACCACACTCGCATGGCTAGGGTCGGAGCATGGCGAACATGAACCCCCTCCTCATGAGTACGAGGAGGAGGGGGCTATCCCTGTTCCAGGGGGAGTAAGAACGCACCGGACAGGATCAGCAAGAAGCAGACCTCCAACAAGAGCCCCGACGGCCGTAGGAAGAGCCCCGACGGCCACGGGAAGAGCTCCGACGGCCGGACCAAGACCAGGTGCGTTCGAACATCAGTGATGTTGAATGTCCTACTGAATCCTCTCTAGTCACTTCGCACGAGTATGAGCCCTCCGAACGTATGTAACACCAATGGTCTGTCCTTGATCATGTACTGACATGAGGACGTCTCAGATGATGAGCATGAAGTTCGAAGCGGTTCTCCCAGTGTAGGCAAGTCGCGGTCTACCTTGACTTTCTGAGAGTCTACTGAACGGTTTATACAGTGGGGTCTGAACATGAACAGGCTTATAGGATACCTTACGCTCCCTCATACGCCCATGAAGGGCCCGTGGAGATTCCCGCAGAAAGCCTCCGGGATCAGCTAAAGGGTGACGCGCCGATCGTGATTCCTGTCGCACCGAGCGCCGCACGTCCAGCTCCGACTGTCGCTGAACCTGCACGGGTCGTCACTCACCCCGCGCCGACTGCTGTTGCTCCTGCTCCCAGCGTAGCCCCTCCTGCAGGAGACACTGCAGGAATCCCGGCGGTTATTCCTGGGAGTCCTAGGACTCTCTACGAAGGAGTCCCTCCGACTTCCCCGCCAAGGACAATTCCTCCCCCGGCTTCTCATCCCATGGAACTGGCGTATTCCGGTCCAAGTGATGTCGGCCTAGCTGACAACGAGCGAGAGCGCCAGGAGAGGTTCGAGGAATTGGCGGGGGGGATGCAGAACACCATCATCGACCTGCAGGAAGCCGAGGAGAAGCGGGAGAACAACTACCGGGCCAACGAAGATGAGCGCGAACGCCTCTTCATGGAGAATGAACGCCGACGAGACGAAGAGGCCATATTGCGTCGCGACGGTGTATGGAAGGAACTGGAGGATCGACTTGCGGCTTTGCCACCAGTCGGCGAACCACCAGTGCTGGCTCCACCTGCTCCAGAGACGGTACAAATGCCCGTGCCTGAAGTACCTGTCGCCGACATCCCACAAACCCTCTCTCCGGCGGTTCCTATGGATGCCGATGCGGTTTCAATCGTTGAGACCGTGCAGCGCGCTGCCTCTCTGCATGCCGAAGAAATCCGGGAAATCGTGCGAGCCGAGCGCGAGGAGCTTCAACGCGAACGTGAGGCTGCTCAGGCCGAACGCGAACGAGCTCAGGCAGAAGAGGCAGCTGAAAAAGCAAGGATGCACGAGGAGTACCAGGCCCACATCCGCTCACTTGAAGCGGAGTTAGAGGCGGTCCGGAAGGAGTTAGAAGACGAGAAGATGGCGAGAGCAACGGACGAGGCTGAGCGCCGCGAGCGAGAGCGCGCTGAGATGCTGGAGCAAAACGATCTCATGCGTAATCAGCTTGGCGACCTCACGAACCTCGTCACAGAGCAGCGTGATGAGTTGGCACAGAAACGCGAACTTGCGGACGAGCGGTGGCAAGTCAAGCAGAACCGATGGGAGCAGAAGGACGCCGAGGACGCCCAGACGCGCAATATGCTCCAGCAGATTCTCGAAAACCAAGCGCAGATGCTCGCCGAACAAGTCCAATCCAAGAACGAGCTTCAGGAGGAGCTCCGGTCAAGTCAGTATTTTCACGGTGCTTTCGCGGACCTCGTGACTCATCAGCTATATTCAGATCAACGAGCTGCTCTGGACGCCATCGAGGCGCAACGAGTAGCTTACGAGGAGACCATCAGACAGATGGGAGAAGGTGCGTCTCACTTGATTGATGGATGATAGTCATGCTCACTCCCCTTTCAGCCTGGCGAGCAGACTGCGAGCAACATAAGCAGGAAACCATTGACGCCGTCAAAGCTACTGCCAATGAACAGGTTCCGTACAACGTCCAAGGCGTAAGTACCCTCATAGTTTGCACTCGCGGTATTTCCTGATGATTTCTTGCTAGTACCTCGACGAGTTCAGCCGTTCTTTGGCCACGGAGGTTCGTATGCTTCTCAGTGAGGTCGGCAAGCTCCGAGAGGACAAGAGGAACCTCGAGTAGTAAGTAATATCTCCGGGACTTCCTTGCAACTACTCATCAACCCGACTTGTAGCCAAATCGGGGAGCTTCTCCAGTTCAAGTCCAAGTACGGCCCGGGTGGCGAATTCGACCCCAGCTGGTGTGTATTAAGTCCAGTCATCCAGTGCCGCAGTCTAACGATCCGTCCAGGAAACCCGCCATGACGTGCGTTCCCACCGACGCTGCAGCCGCTCCAGAGCCAGCGCCAGCTCCAGAGCCAGAGCCGGAGATTCCCCAGGCCGCCCCCAGCGCATGGCGGACTATCCATACGCGTGGATCGCGGAGGTCTCGAAGGACGCAAGCTGCCGCGCCGCCCCCTGCCCCCCCTCCCGAACCTGTACCTACTACGCAATCTTGGGCAACCTGGCAACGTGAGTGAAGTGGTAATTGTTGTTGATGACGTGCTGACCCTCCGGACAGCCAACCCAGCGTTCCAGCCGTCCCCTCCCATCCAGCCCGTGGAGCACCTCCTTGCACCGCCTCAGGGCAGTCCAGGATTGTTCGGGCCTCGTTCTCCTCGCGATTCTCTGCACCGGTGATGGAATCCGCTGGATCTCAGATTTGTATACCATGTTACGACTTCGGACGCTCGCTCACGACATCATGCTGCTATCTACCACTGCATCTCCTGATATGTTTCACCATCTATGTTGTTACCCCCATTTACCATTTCCATGTATCATACGCGTCCGTAATGCTTTGACGACTCTAATGACATTCTGGATTCTGATGTTCTCGGTCCGTGATCATGCACGAACACGAAGTATACTACACACGCCGAGAAACCAGAGAAGACCGCATCCCAGTACGCCATTGAAGCTCGCTGTGTCTGCGTTCTGGACAGGCTAGCCTCTGAATGACTAACCATCATACGTACGCGTGCGAGGCATAGACGGAGTAAACGAATATCCACAAGTGGCATATGGCTGGGTGGGACATGCACGCCCTCAGGCCTTAGCTGCCGCATTCCGAGCAATTATCAGGTATACAGTATCCAATATCCAAGAACGCCCTCTGCCGCAACGCATCCTACATCCCCCCATCTCATCTCGCTCACACACAACAACCGAGCAGTGGCAAAAGCCAACCCAATCCGCAACTGGACCCATCAGCCCTCATCACGCGACGCCTATCGAAGTTAACCCCACCTAACCCTAACCCTTGACAATGCCGACCGTCACCTCCGCCTCGCCCTCGCCGCCCTCTCCACCCCTGGTGCCAAAGTGCAGCGCATGCACGCACCGCTCCGACGCCCACCGCGTCAGCCGGAGCACCTCCGCGTCCTCGATATCGTGCCGGACGTGCAGCTCGAGCGTGACGACGAGCGATTGCGCGGGCCCCTGCGCCTTGTCGAGCGCGCTGGGAGTCGAAGCGTAGGGCGAGACGGTGTCCGCGTCCGAGACGGCGAGGCTTGGGGTGAGCTGCCAGATGTGCGGCGCGGGGAGATGGAGGACGAGGGGGTGACGCTCAATCTGCACGTGTTGTCAGATTAGAGAAGAAGAATATAAACAAGAAAGAGGATGAGGGAGGGAGGAAGTACTAACCTCGCGCATGGCACGGAGGAATGCCTCCATCCTCCCGCCTGCGAGTCCCCGTGCTGGGGATGTCTGCAGGAGGACTGCGCCGAGTGCGACGGCTGCGCGGTATGCGATGTTGAATGTCACCACCGTCTCCACCCCGGCGAGGAGGAGGTCGAATGTTTGGTGTTGACGTCTGCGCATACACCACTGTCAGTTGGTGAGGCTGGCAGATGTCAAACATACGCACAGTGGGAGCGACGTTGCGGTGAACAGGACAGAGAGCGTGAAACAGACGGGTGCGAGTGCGTATGGATTTGTGAGCAGGTTGTTGAGGGCAGCGGGGTATGCGAGGGCTGATGCGCGGTATCGGGAGCGTGTGGGGAGCATGGATGCTAATGAGGGGATGCGGTTACCCGCAGCTACGTGCCGGAATCACATAAGCAAGTTCGTCGCACTGTACGGATGTATAGACGTGAGTACTCACTACTAACGAGCTTGGCGTTATTGTGGAAGAAGACAGTTGTGGAGAGTAGCGAAAGCAGGGTAATAAATAGTAGACCAATAGGGAACTCAATCCTGCACCGCTGCCGTGAACATCTCTAGTACTACACCATAATATGGACACGTACCCAAACACCGAAGCTGACTCGTCTCCGTGGTGATGATGGTGGCCTTCGCCGGACGACAGTAACAAGTGCTCAACCGTCTCCTTGCACACGTATACGGACGTGAAGATCAAGTAGACTGACTGCGCGAACGTCATGACCGTCTCTATTCGCACATTCCTGCCATCCGCACGTCAACCGTCATTACGAGCCGAACAGGACACAAGACACACGCACCCATATGGACGTCGCATCTCTGCACGCATACTAGGACTCGCGAGATAGCTCGGAAGAACCTGTCCGAGCGCGACGCCAAACGCGTCAAACACGACCCAATAGCCCAGCCCCGTACACGACAGGGACCCGACTTGCTGTCCTGTGATCCACAACCAAGCTCCGAGTACGAACTGCCAGGCTGCGGCACCGACGGCAATGGGCGATATTGCTGTGGACGCGCGAATCTTGCCTATCGGACTCTTCGCGCGTGGCTTCGTGGCGGTCGTAGATCGCCCGTTCGCAGCCACTTTCTCCCCGTCCGTGGAGCTCATCGATTGCGAGCTTGGGAATGGCGATATGGGTGCCCATGGACTCACCGGCACAGGTGTAGGTTGTGTGTGGAGGTCGGCGGGGTTGCTCTGGCCGCCAGGCTCGAGGAACGAGAAGAAATTGTGGGAGAGGGAGTGCTTGTGGTGGTGTCCGCGCCGTGCCGCGCCTGCAGATGAAGGTTGCGCCGGGGACATGGGCGACCCAGACGAGGGCGGTCGCGCGCCGAACGTAAAGCCCTCGCGGAAGGTGCGTTGGCCGGGGCCAGGAGACGCGCTGGGTATAGGCACGCCCTCGTCCGGCGGAGGGCTGCTGAAGTCCAGTTCTTGCGCGCCATCCTCGGCGATGGTAGTTGCGGGCAGGGAACCGGGACGCGGGAAGTACACCGACAGGTTACGCGAGTGTATGCGCGAATGTCTCCGAGGCGGCACGGCCTTTGGGGTGTTGTCGATTGGAGAGATGAGCTCAGGAGCAGTGTGCGAGGCAGACAGCTTGGTTGTCGGGGGCATAGCGAGTTGTTGCGGAGGGAAGGAGGAGGAGAGAGGCGAGGGTGTGATAGGAGAGAAAGGACCAGATATGGACCGCGTGCGCGAATGAGAGTTGTTGGGTGCAGGCAGAGAAAAGGACTGACGCATGGCTGGGGGCTGATGACGACCGTTTGTGTGGACAAAGGAGGGGGATGCGCCATTCAGAGATGGTGGACGCGGTGCACCGAACGTAGTGCGGTAGGGACCAGCGGATGCCGGGTGCGAGGGGAAGGACTGCGAAACCGTGATTGATGGAGGCGTCGACGTTACGCGCGACCTCGAGGAAGGAGGTGCCAAACCACCATTCTCCTTCGGCGGTGAGTCGTTCAGCGAGAAGCCTTGGGACAGCGGGGCTGTTGCCGGGGGTGATTGCGAGCCCGGGAATGTGGGCACATCCTCGTCCTCATCCTTGCTCGACCTCCTTCGGTGCATCTTCCCGTTAATGGGTATTCCAGCGGAGAGCGCCATCTTCTTCTGCAACTTCAGCTGCGAGGAACGCGAATATGGTCTCCTTCTGTAACAAGTTCCAAGTGTAAGCTTTGAAAGTGCGCACCTGATGCCTCTACCACTGTCAACTAAACGGGCCACTCCTTTCGTTGTCTTTGGCCCAGGAGTTGGAATATGGCCCTAGACAGCTCAGGAGAGAGGGGCGCAGAGAAGGCCACGGTTCAGAGCAAGGTGATCAAGCCAAGGAACCAGCGGCGCTCGTCGGGGTTCGCGTCAAGGTCGCGTCTGAGTCTGACGCGCGGAACATCTCCGGGATCGTCTCACTCGACCAGCGCGCAGTGCGCACCACCACTCTTTCCGATCCGCCATGGCACACGACGAAGGACGGCAGACGGGGCTGCCATGGTGGTTGTATGCTCTTGACAAGGCACGTCCAACCTTCCGTCTCTTTCCACGCCCACGCGGACGTACTCATTTCGCAGACGAACGCAATAGTGACCACCCTCACCGGATGCTTCGTCCTGTACACAGGTTCTGCGGGTGCCGCATACTTCGCGACGGGCGCGGTGCTCTGCTCGGTGACGGTCAAGATACTCAAGCGGTTTGTGCGGCAGCCAAGGCCTGTCATCGTGAACGGCCGGCGGAAGAAGACATACGGGTGCGTACCGTCTCTCCCATCTTGCATGAGTGCAGACCACTCAGCTTACGCTACATGGGTATGGCAGGATGCCGAGCACGCACTCCGCGGTTATAACATACTTCGCGACCTATATCAGCCTCGCGTGCCTATACCTGCCTATGCACCCCTCGCTCCCCGCCTCGCGCGTCCTCCCCGTGTTTCTCGCGCTTCCTCTGGCTACGACCATCGCGGTGTCACGGATATGGCTTGGGCACCATACGTGGCCACAGGTCGGTGCGGGCTGTGTATATGGTCTGCTCTTCGCGCCCCTCTGGTTCAAGCTCTGGACGGGCGGGCTGAACGAATATGGGCCTGTGGTCGAGGACATGGTCCGATCGTATGTTTCATTTTATACCTAGCTAGCTGACGACACGGCCGTGTATGTCTTGGATTATAGACCCCCACCATACAGCTCATTGACTTGATATTGTCATAGAATCTCTGTCTAACATAGAGGCCATGATTAACTCTTGGGCGGTCTCATTGTCAAGGATATATGTGACGGCAGTCAGTTCACCACCAACGACAATGATCAATGATCAATATGCGACTAAGTATCAGCGTTACTATAATCCTACAGTATATCTGGCGGTATCACATAGGTAGCGCTACAGTATTGTACACATCACCTGTCCAACTGAGAACCGACATACAAAGTCTGTGGCACTCCAATACTAGTCGTACACCGCAATACTTGAACTTGAAATCGGGAAACGTCAGGCAGTCCACAGATCAGTCGAACGGCACAGGGCGGATCCCTGGCCCCGCCAACCGCGCACCAGGCTTCTTCGCCGCCTCAGCCTGCGCGGCCGCGAACGCCGACGGTACAGGGATACCGCAGCAGTCGCCCCACCCGTTCTGGAACTGGCCGACTCCGCCGCGCTCGGTCATCGCGTGCGTGTGGCCCCAGTGCGCATCTTCTGGGCCTGGGGCGCCGCGAGACGGCTCGGGGAGGGGCCCGTTCCATGCGAGGATGGAGCCGAAGAGGAAGTGCTGCATGACGGGGAGCTTGCCAAGCACCTCGGCCTGATACATCTTGATGAGGCCCGAGTTGACCTTGTCCCAGGTCTTGACGGCCGAGATGTCGTCGAGCATGGGCGAATGCCAGCGTAGTGACGCCGTCTTGACCTGCAGATAGATGCGTCAGTTAGTACGGAGATGCATCAGCATGTGCGGATAACGTACGGAGTTTATGAACTGGATGCAGGCGAGGTACATGTAATACTTCGAAAACTCCTCCGTGGTCTCGCTATCGTGGATTGACTTTGGGCGGATGTACTTGTGTCCTGACAATCGTCGCAGTTAGTCTCAGAGCAGTCGAGTGAGGTGGTATGGTAGCAACGCACCCCGTAGTTGTGCTGAGCCCCACAAGAATGGAAGGAAGTGGTAGTCGTCAAGCCCCCAAACTCCATGAGAGCCTGCGGGCTCTAGCCAATACGTTGATTGCAGGAGACGCATTATTTGGATATATCTGTAGGACATGTGAATTCATCTGAATTATCACTACTGCAAGGAGCATTACTCACTTCCAGAAAACCTTGATCACAAGCGCGACGTGATCGCTCTCCTGGAAGACACCCAGCTTCTCCAAGCAAATCCTGCGAGTCACGGCATATGAACATAGTTGAACAGGGGAAATGCAAAAGAGAACGTACATCCAGCAGAGAAAGTTCAGCTCCATACCGCTCCCATAGTCGATACGTGTCCTGTTGCCCCATGATTCCTGAAGGTACACACATATTTCAGGAATCGCAGCTTCTGGCAGCCCGGGGATCGACTTGAGCAACTCAGGTGCGATCTAGAGTATATATGGCCATCTGAGCCAATGTCGGGGGACATAGTGAAGACACACGCACCTCGGAGACCTTGTCATAGAATGTCCGGAAAGCGGGGTTGCCAAAGCGTGACGCCTTGTTGTCCACAGGGGGTATGCTCTTCGCAGTCTCCTCGATCTTGTCAAGCAAGCCCAAGACCGCTTGGACGCTCTGGCTCGGGATTCAGTCAGATAAGGACGGCACGCAGCGACCCAAAAGACTTACGCACAGTAGATATAGGTACGTCGTCCGTGAGCTTCACGCCGACGACGCACTCGTTGAGGGTATTGATGTACGAGAGGATCGTCGCATGCGTCTCGGACTCTTGGAACGCCTCAAGGTTCTCCTTTGTGAGGATCACCTTCCGCGGCGGAAAGTACATGTTGGTGGTCGGTTGTTGGGTGTCCGTAGTCTTGGATGCGGTTTCTGTCGTGTCGGTCATGCTGCTAAAGAAGGCGGGAGATGGGCGAGGTACGGTGGTCTGGGGAGGTCGAGGTCAAGGCTTGGTCAAGGCAGTCGGGCCTGCGCCGGATCATAAAGACGTCACAATTGACTTCCACGGATTATAAGTGATGGTAAGTAAGTAAGTTCTTGTATATGTAAGGTAATTATAAGCAACTTTGTAACTAATGCGTTGAAGTAGTAGAGAAATGGGCGTTTACAGAACTTTTCCTCCTCCCGACTCCCGAGCTCTGGGTCCGCGCCGGCAGTCTGTACTATTCTCGTTCTCGGCCTATCTCATCCCTCGACGCGCTCTCTGGTCTGGTTTCACGGGAATAAGAGGACAATGCCGACGCCAACTTCTGTCCTCCAGGCGTCGCTGGAGAAGCACAACGAGGCGTTTGAATCTCTGCTCAAACTTATTCCTGCGAAGTATTACCTGGTACAAGACGACGCAGACGCACAGGTGTGTGTTCAGACTACCGCAACGACACAGATACATCAAGATTCAGAGGAGAGGGTTGACTGGTATGTGTATAGTATGCGTCCAAGTACCAGAAGAACAGCAAGAAGCAGAAGGCTCCGAAGCAAGCTATCAAAGAGGCCTCCAAGAAGGCCAAGAAAGACAAGGTATATCTACACAGTACAATCGTTTTGTACTCTCTGTAACGCACCGCACCGTGCCAGCTTGACCCCGCAAATAACAAGACCATCATCGACATCCAAAACGAAGCAGCAGCAGCGCGCGCCGACGAGGACAAGCCCTCAAACCGCAAGGGCAAGCGGAAAGCTGCTGCGATGGAAGGAGACGACTCGGACTCGGACGGCGCGATACACCTCGATGCACCCATGTCCGACGACGAGGAATCTGCCGTGGAGGACGAGGACGATGCAGAAGATGCGATGGACATGGACGCGGATGCTGCCCCAGTACCCATGCCCGAGTCTGGTGGTATCCAGGCGTTGAGAGAGAAGTTGCATGCGCGGATGGCGCAGCTCCGGAACAAGGGCAGGGGCAGGTATACGGGTGGGGACGGCGGGGAGCCAGGGAGCAGAGACGAGTTACTGGAGGAGCGGCGGAGACAGCGCGCAGCGATGCGCGAGCGGAGGAGGAAGGAGACGAAGGAAAAGATCAGGCGCGAGGAGGAGCGGAAGGGCAAGGGCAAAGACAAGGGCAAGGAGAAGGAAAAGCAGCAGCAGCAGAAGGGGCCTCAGACGAAGGTGCGTACCCCTCACTACTGAAATTTCGTCCGAGCAACTGAACAAACCGTCCTACGTCTTACTACACAGACCCAGTTGCTCGTTCCAGACACCGACAAGCCCGCACACCAACACCCAAATTCAAAATTTACCTCTGTCACCTTCGCTTCCTTGGCCTCTGCCGGGGCGTCCTCCTCGCACGCAAAGGCAAAGGTAAAGAAGAACCTCCCAACGACCGCGTCGAACCCTGTGCAAGCACTCTCGCAACTCGTCGCACACAAGGAGAAGCTTGCGGCTCTGCCGGAGGAAGAACGCGCTGCACGTGCGGAACGAGAGAAGTGGGACAAGGCCAGTGCACGCGTCGAGGGCGTGAAGGTGCACGACGACGAGGCGCGGCTGAAGAAGGCGGTGAAGCGGAAGGAGAAGCAGAAGGTCAAGAGCAAGAAATCTTGGTACGTTGCTTGCACCCTTCTCCCCGACTATTGCTCTGTGTATGGCTAACCCGTAATCACCGCAGGGACGAGCGGAAGGAGCAGGTTTCTGCCTCGATGGCTGCACGACAGAAGAAGCGCGCGGACAACATCGCTTCACGCGCAGAGCGGAAGAACGACAAGCGCAAAGGTCTCAGGACGAAACCGAAGGACAAGGGGCGGCCAGGGTTCGAGGGCAAGTCCTTTGGCAAGGGCAAGCCTACGGGCAAGGCCAAGGACAAGGCCAAGAAGTGAACGCTATGCCACAGACCTCTTGTATAGCATTTCTTCGGTCTTGTCGACGTCCAGTACTTGCTCTTCTCTCTTGCGCTATTCCTCGATCAGGCGTGCATATCCGTTTGTCCCAGCTTGCGTGATGATTTGGTCTGCACGAACAACTTGCGCTCGGCTGACAGAAATCTTCGATTGGCCCTTCTGGTCGGTGAATAGTGTAGTGATGCGCGCAAACATACCCACAAACGGGATAGCTGCAAAAAACGTACTGACGGGTCGTTGCTGAAGTCAGCCTCTCAAGCACTCCCAGGCATCGGGCTGCTTCATGCTCGCTGCAGTTTCTCGCGTTCAGATCACAAAGAGAGTACATTCTCAATTCTCGTTCGATTCATTGACTCCATTATCTAGAACATGCCAGAGCGATACAATGTTGGGTGTGGGGGAATAATGTTACAATGATGAGGGGGAAATCAGGGTCGTCAAGGGCGTCAGTAACTCGAAGGTCGAAGGTAATAGTACGTATGCGGAGTCATGCTATCCGGACAGTTATACTTCACTATCTGCTATGAGATGATGGATGGTAGAGGAGGGGAGCGGGAATCGTGGCTAGTCTGGTATCCAATGCTACAGTATCCAAAGAAGAAAGAGAGAGAGATAAGAGAGAAATAGGAGAGGAAGAGAACGGGAGGTGAAGAGGAACACTTAGTCGCTCATCCACTCGCCGCCGCTCGCGAGCTGCGCAAAGACACCGCGCTTCTCCATGAGCTCCTCGTACGTCCCCTGCTCGGCGACGACACCGTCGTGCACGACCAGGATACGATCGCACATGCGCATCATCGCGAGCTTGTGGGTCACGACCAGCGTGGTCCGCCCGACCTTCGCCTCCTGCAGCGTCTCCATAACCGCCGCCTGGTTGGCCGCGTCGAGCGCCGACGTGCACTCGTCGAGGATGAGAATGCGCGCGGGACGAGCCAGCGCGCGCGCAATCTGGAGGCGCTGCGCCTGGCCGCCGGAGATGAGCGACGCGTTCTCGCCGACGGGCGTGTCGTAGCCCTTTGGCAGCGACTCGACGAACTCGTGGACGTTCGCGGCCTTCGCGGCACGGCGGATGTCTTCCATCGAGAGCGACTTGTTGCCGTACGCGATGTTCTCCGCTATCGAAGCGTCGAACAGGTTCGGCTGCTGGCTCACGACAGAAACGTGGTCGCGGAGGTAGTGGACATCGGTCGAGCGCAGAACGTGGGGTCCGATCGCGACGCAGCCGGTGCCGGGCTCGTAGAGACGTTGCAGCAGCGCCGCCATCGTCGACTTGCCACAACCGGAAGAGCCAACGATCGCGACACATTCATTCTCGCGGATCTCGACGAAGAGGTTGCGGAGGACAGGGACGTCGGGACGTTCGGGGTACGAGAAAGAGATATTGGTGAAGGAGACGGGGCCGGAGAGGTCGGGGGTGAGGATGCCCTGGGACTCGTCCGTTGTGGTGGAGAGCTTCAAAAGACGGTTGAAGTCGCGGGTGGCGCGAGTAGACTTGGCAATACGGTGGGCTGTAGACATTGGTTAGCATCTGTTGCAGAACACAACAATATCCCAAGCGACTTACTGAACGCCATGAGCTGAGAACCAATAGAAACGGAGAAGACGACCAGCTGCAGAGTTTGAATCATCTGCAGATACGAATAGGTGCCCTTGGCAATAAGAACGGCGCCAACGTAGAAGAGAAGGGCCTCGGCGAGGTAGATGAGAGCGCTGGCGACACCGTACGTGCAGCCCTCGACGAATGCACCGCGCACCCCAGTGTGGTGTGCAGAGTCGACCGCAGCATCAAACTTCTCCTGGAACGCGTCCTCGAAGCCCATCGCACGGATCGCACGGACGTTGGAGATAGCCTGGTGAATAGCACGTTGAACATCTCATGATAACGCTAAGAATAAGTAAATGCACTTACGTCGTAGTACTGCTTCGCAACCTCCTCACGCGCACGCTTATTGCGCACCTCGCACTTGGAGACCAAGTTTGACTGGAGCGCCATGACGCCAGCGAAGACAGGGGCGATCGCGAAGCCGACAAGGGTGAGCTGCCACCCGCGGACCAGAGCCCAGATGAGCCCAACGCCAAGCATGGCGGAGACGACGAGCGACTGGCAGAGCACGCTCGCGATGAGAGCGCGAGCATCGTCGCCGTCCTTGATCAGGATCTGGACGAGGCGGACGGGGGCGTTCTCCGTCTTGTCGAACCACTTCTTGTCCTGCGCGAGGACGCGCTTGAAGCAGACCTCGCGGATGTGCGTCACCCAGTCCATCGCTGCGTTCTCCATGATAAAGATCTTGAGGCCAATGAAGAGGCCATCCGCCGCCGCAACTGCGAGCACGATCGCGCCGTAGATGTTGATGATCGACACGTTGCGCGCGCCGTTCGAGACCTCGTAGAAAAGACGCGAGAGGAGGTAGGAGAAGAGCGGGGTGATCGTGCCGCTGGCGACACAAACGAGCATTCCGAGGAGGATGAGGGGCTTGTTGGGGAGGGTGGGGTAAATGTCGCGGATGAGCTGCCAGAAGGAGACCTCAGCCTCCTGCTGGACGGGTGCCTCCTCAGGCACGTCCTCGGGCTTCTCGACGATGACAGCGTCGAGGCGAACATCGCGCGTGAAGTTGCGGCGTTGCTCGTGGTAGCGACGCTGGCTCGCGAGAGTCGCGCTGCGTTGCATTGCGGCCTTGTCCTTCTCGAAAGCCTCGTCGTCCTCCACCATGGAGTGCGTGAAGGACCGCGGGGAGCTGCAGAGCGTCGGGGAGGTAGGGGTGAACTGGAGGCTGCGCCGGTTGCTTGCGGTAGTAGGGAGTGGGGCGGGGACCTCGACAGCGGGGATGTCGATGTGGAGGGTGCGCCTGCGGAACTTCTTGTCCTCCTCGGACTCGCTGGTGACACCAGCGAACGCTTCAGGAGGCACGAAGCGGCTGACGGGGCGAGACTCCCGATTGACGGCAACGGCGGGGTCGTTCTTGGTCAGTTCGGCGATAGCATCGAACATCCAATTACCGAGAGTGAGAGGGCGGAAAGTCGACGGCGCGATGCTGTGATGACGGAGTGCCTGAGTGCTCATCTTGACAGCTTCAAGCTCCTCTTGCTTCTCCTCATCCTGCTGGTCGAGGATGGCCTCGATGGGAAGCTCATCGTCCTCGTCAAGGTTCTTCTCCTTGAAGCCGCCAGTCGCATCCTGAGTGCGCGCCATGCGGCTGAACTCGCTCTCAAAGGACTCCAGCTCATGGCGGAAGCCTTGCTCAACAAGCTGGCCATCCTTGAGGACGTGAACGAAGTCGTCTGAGCTGATCTGGGAGAGGTCGTGGGTAATGACAATCGTCGTCATGTTCTGGCGCCAGCGCTTAATCGCCTCGAAGACGAGAATGCGAGAGGTCGCGTCCAGCGCGGACGTCGCCTCATCTGCAAGAGTGGTCAGCCCTGGAGGTCAAGGCAAGGCATGATCGAGACCTACCAAGAATAAGGACAGTGGGGTTACGCAAAAGCGCACGCGCAATTGCCAATCGTTGTTTCTGGCCGCCGGAGAGGTTAGCGCCGTTGTTTCCCAGTTGCGTGTCGTAGCCATCGGGGAGGTCGCGGACGAACTCGTGCATGAGGGCGGCGCGACAGACCCTGATCACCTCCTCACGCGTCACGTCAGAGGGCTTGCGAGAGCTTCCGGGGCCCGCGAGACCCATCGCGACGTTGTCATGCACTGACATGTCGAAAAGGATGCAATTCTGCGAGACGGCGGCAATGTTCGCGCGGGTAAAGTCCTCGTCGAGGAAGCCGAGCTCCTGGTCGTCCAAGAAGATAGAACCGCTGGTCGGGTTGTACATGCGCAAGAGAAGCTGCGCCAGCGTCGACTTGCCCGACCCGGATCCGCCGACGATGAAGGAGGTCTCCTGGGGCGGGAGGAAGATGGAGATGTCCTGGAGGACCGGCACCGTCGGACGCGACGGATAGGCGAAGGAAACGTCGCTGAGCTCGAAGTGTCCACGGCAGTGGGAAGGACGAATCTTGCGGAAGATCGACGGGCGACGGTGCGACTTGGTCGGCGACAGAAGGACACCGCCGTAGGGGGTGACGTTGGACTGAGACTGTGCCAGCGTCATGAGCGCGACCATCGCAAACTTGCCCTTCGTGAGGACGATGAGCTGCGGAATGCACATCTGCAGGTTGCTTGTCGCGATGAGACACGCCCAGAAGACGGACATCACGGTTCCAGGGGAGATGGTACCGTCGCGGACGAGCTTCGAGCCAAACCAGAACGCCTGAACGAACATCGCCATCATGACGAACTGCGACGCACAGGTGCTGATGCCCCAGACGGCATGGCACTTGATAGCGGCACGGCGGATCTTCTCGAGTGTGGTCGCAAGCTGCTCCTCCTCGTGAGTCTCGGCGTTGAAGGCCTTCACAGTCGCAATGGCAGCAACTGCACGGTCGACGAGAGTCGCAGCGGATGCACTGTGAGAGCGCTCAGCGGCCAGACGAGGGCCGACAAAGCCTTGGGACAGAGTCTGGATGATCATGAGCAGGGGGACGGCGGAGAGAATGACGAGAGTCAGCGACCAGGACCAGACGAATGCCAACACGAGGGACGTCAGGAACGTAGTCGTGTACTGAATGACCATGCCCGCTGCGAGCGAGGAGGCCGCGCGAACCTCGTCGGTTTCCCTGCACCAGAGTCAGCGCCACTCGCATTGTGTCAAAGAATAAACTTACCGAGCAAAGTTCGCCATAAGACCACCAGCGCCGATGGGGCCGTCGCCCTCAACGGCCTGCACGGATTCTTCGGAACCCATCTTGGTGTCGAACCAGACCATGTCCTTGCGAGTGACGGCCGAATAGATCTTCTTACGGATAGCCACTAGGTTGCGCTCACCGGTCCAAATCCAGAGACTGGAAGTCACGCTACTGAGGGCGAGTGCGCCGACAGCCAGACCAACGAGCTCAATAGCTGCGAGGCCGACACCGCGGAGCAGTGCGTGCTTGGCCTCATCGGAGGGGTTGGGACCGGTAGGGAATGCCGCAAAGGAGTCAAAAGACCGACCGATGACATAGGTCATGAATGGGGCGACGCCACCCGCGAAGAGGGAAGTGAGAATGGCGGGGAGGATGAGCACGAAGAACTCGCGGCGGGAGAGAAGGGAGAAGAGGAGAGGGATGGATGGCTGTGGAGGTGGGCATTGTGCGATGGAAGCCGTAGACTCTGCCGGTGCGTTGAGGGTGGACGCGGATTGAGGGAGGTGGAGTGAAGATGCGTTGGTGGAGGTCATGCTGGTCGTAGAAGTCGTATCGGTGTCAACGACGAGGCTCGTCGGACGACGCATCTTGGATGCAGATAGGGAAGACGAAAGGAGAGACTGGAAAGGAGGTTGTTCCGCAGAGTGAGACCATGGCTTTTGTCCATCGTTTTGTTCATTGAGACAATCGTCTTTGCAGAAGGTGCACACAATAGCGCGAATAGCCGCCGGCCATTGTGTCGCGCGCGTCGGGTACGCGCCCACGTGGCACACAATAGCACATCGGGCCGGCGCTTACCAAAGTCTTATTGTCACGATCAGGCACCCGCTTGCCGCTCCCACGGTCGGCCCGACCTCCTCATTGACCCCCGCCGCGTCCTCGAAGTCGTCGAGCGCAACGTCGACACAGCGAGCACGTCCCCTGGGTCGCGATAGAGAGGATGTTCGCGGCGGTCTGAGCGAAGGCCAGTACAAAGAGCGCTCACCTGAAGTTACAGTTGAAAGACGGGCCGTCATGTAACATGTTTCACACAAGAGGCAAGGATTGGTCTCTCCTATCGAGTTACTGAAACACATACTTCACAGGCTGCTCAAAACGTTCGATGGATGACTCACTGTGAGATATCCAGGTCGATATAGCGAGGAAGGGTGAGAAACCGGTTCAGTATAAGTGCTATCTTCCATTAACTTCCCAGATACGGTAACTGCAGCCGACGTGTGCAGGAAGAGTAGACGGGAGCTCTTTATGTGAATTTGAACGCGGAGGGCGACGGGGGCATATGAAAGTGGGTGGGAAGGTGAGCGCACTCGAGTTGAGCGGCATGTATGTATATATATTGCGCTGAGGGACTTCTGAAAAGTGTACAGAATATCGTCGCGATGATATGACGTTGATTCCCAGTGACGCAGAACTCACCTTGACCCTTCAATCGCGCTCCTTGAAAAGCATATTGAGTTCGGAAAGTCGAAGCGTCATCTAATGGATCCCACGTGACCGTGCCCTTGCCAAATACGGCGAGTTTGTGGCTCCCTCTGGGCGTCTGTCCTCCACCACTGGCAGGTGTCGCCGGTTGGTGAGCTTGCTTTGAAACACTGAACCCCCGCCCTTTGCACTAAACAGATCATTTCGGGTACAATATTATGTCTCAAGATATTACCACAACGCACACTACGCTTCAGCAAGGCCCCCCTTGGTTTCAAGTTCCAGGAACTGTATACCAGGCTTGCGCCGAGACGTACTCCATACGAGAAGCGTGTATAGGAAGAAAAGGGAGCTATGTCGTGCAGAGTCAGCAAGCGACTATTTCCCGACAGAATCACATGGAGTCCACTCGGGCACTGAGAACTGAGTCAGGCAAAGGGGATCCCTGATTTATCCCAATACGTCGAGCGTACACCATAAGCACCACCATCAAGACCAAGACAGAGATACAAGTTCCTTCACCTATCCCGCAGACGCGTGCCACGCACTCCATTACTCCCTCTGACACTGGTCGATCATATACTGCGGGATGTCGAACTTGGCGCTCTCCGACGGCAGGACGTTGAGCTGGAACAGCAGCCCAGCAGCCTGTTACGAGTGCGCAAGCGAGTAGTAAGCAGCCGCTCGCGCCACGCAGAGCCCGCCTGACGTCGCGAGAACGCGGAGGACTCACCATGTGCCACTGGATGTGACAGTGGAATGGCCAGAAGCCGGGGTTGTCGGCGACGAAGCGGAGGATGACATGCGTGTATGCGGGGATGACCAGCGTGTCCCGTCTACATAGTCAAGTAGCAAGTGAATAAGGAAACGGCAGTGCGAAGGAAGGAGACTGACTGCATGGGGTGTCTGTTGTCGACTGCCCCGCCTTGGTAGCGTCCCGCACCTGACTGCATGATCCAGAACTAGCCGCGACCGGGATGGACATGGCGTTAACATCTCATACGGGAATCGGAAGCATGGAACGCGGCGATAAGCGGACGCACCTTCTGCCCGTGCAAATGGAAGGGGTGGTCGCCGTCGTCGAGGTTGTCGATGATCATGTCGACGACGTGGACCTCATCTATGGTCGTGACGAGCTGCGAGTCCGCAAGCGTCGCAGAACCGTCTGCAGTGTTGTTCCCGAGGTGGGAGAAGAGGCTTGACGTTTTCTGGAGTGGCTCCCATGACTGCAGGCGATTGCCCGCGGACGTAAGTGAATCGGCTGCGAGCCAAATTGACGCAACTGGTGACAACGTACGGTGCTGTTGATGAACGAGAGGAAGCGCGACAGGTAGTTCGGCCCGCTTGCGTATTGCATGGAGATGGTGAAGTACACGCTGCTGTAGAGGAAGTCAGGAACTTGCAAGCGAGGATTGTAGAGCTATCTTCCACATACAATGTCGAGTTCGGAGCTGGTCCTCCTCCGGCAGGTACCAGGTCTGTTGTGTCCAGATCGCCAGGAGCGCCGTCCGGAAGGCTGGGCGGGTTATCTAGAAGAGCAACGTCCGGAACCGTGTCGTTGTCTACACCGTAACGGATGATTCCCCGGATCTCAGTCTGTACTCCAGGGTTGTCATACTGTGACATACAGGTCAGACAAGGCTGCTTGCTCAGTCGCAGCATAAGACCTACCGTGAACGCGTCCTGATCGAGCGCCGAGCGGAACCAGTATGCGCCGGCTGTCTGGTTCGTCCTCAAGAGAACGCTGTACCGCTGAGCGACCGCAATGGACAGGCTCGACACTGCGAAAGGCTCGACTGCCGTTCCATCAGCCTCGATAACCTCCAGTGTATGGTTGTCGACAGAGAACTGCATCCCGACGAAGCTGCCGGTGTTGATGAGGCGCAGGCGGTATGTCTTATTGGGCTCGAGGGTGACGTTGAAGAACGAGGTGTTGGAGGAGCCGTACTGTCCGACACCGTTGATCGTTCCTCCATCTGGGACTGGCTCGTTCCCCGGAGTACCGTCGATGCCTCCTGGCGTGAAGTAGAGGTTGAGTAGTTCCGGGGAGAAGCCATGGTAGAGATCAGCGAGCTGCAGAGCAAGATCTCCATCGTATGTCGGTACCGACTCGTTCTTGGCGTGGACGATCACTGGAGGATGGGAGTCGGTGAGTGCATAAATCTTTATCTATGGTGCGAAACTGAAGCATACATGCACCAGTGATGCCATCCGTGTATTGTGTTCCAGCATCTGCGTTCACATCAGCAAAGCAACTCCCACACATCCCTTGCGATTCCACTTACGGGAATGCCACCAAGTGCTCCCGACATAGCCATCGAACTGCGCGCGTAAGCATATCAGGGAGCAACTCGCGTAGAGAGGGTAACCTCCATACCGTGAAGTTGTAGACCATCGACTCGCCGGATGGGATACCGCACTGAGTGATGGCCATGGATCCATCATAGTAGTTCGTTCCTCGTCTACGATACAGATCAGACTCGCAGTACGCAAAAAGGAAGCTCCTCACTTACTGATATAGACCGTGCCAGTGGATAGTCCTACACCAGATACACGTGAGTGAATTTTGCGTCCACAAAGGCCGTGGGAGACTCACGTAGAATTCGGCATTTTATTCGTGACGTTGACCACGATCCGATCTCCAGTGTTTGCTTCGATCGTGGGCCCCGGGTACTGCCCGTTCACGACGAGCATGCGCTTCTGAACGCCATCCGGGGTGCCCATACGCTCCTCGACGACGAAGTCGTACGTGCGCGTCGTTGGCGGGTCGTTGACGATGTCCATAGACAGAATCGCGTCGACAGACTTTGGAGTCGTGGCATTCTGGAGTTTCGTCGTGGTGTTCCCGCTGGGATTCGAATCCGCAGCTGCCGAAGATTTGGAGTGTCTTAACCCAAGCCCCAGTCCCAGGCCAAGTGCCAGTCCCAAGATAACGACCACCGCAGCTACGGCGGCTAGGATGATGATGAGCGGCCTTCTGGGTCGTCGGCCGGCGCCTCCAGGCCCGTTGGTGCTTGCAGGCGCATGGTCGTGTGCAGTACCCTTGGATTCATGCGAATCGGAAGTCCCTGGCATGATGGTTCTTGGAGCGGGGGCTCGAGGGCGACGAGGGTGAAACCATCACAGATTTATGGGCCGCTCGGCTTCGCGCACGTCGGAACGGCTGGCAGAAAGACGCGGGAGGGGGGACCCAGTGGGGGAGCCGCGGCGTCGAGCATCAAGGTACAGAACCTGCAGAACAGTGCCGGGGTCGACATATGGAGGGAAGAGGCCACGTGCCATGCGGAACGGCAAGGACGATCCTATAATAGTGACGAACGTGCTTCGACTGCTCCGCAAGGATGTTGACTTCGTCCTGGACTGCCGGTTGGGCGCATCGTTCTTGGTAGCCCTTCATGCTTTTCGGAGCCCTGAAGTGAATCGGCCTGATTGCTAGAGATTCAGATGCTACTTCAGGGTAGACCGTCACTCAATACCGGCCAGTATTAGCCTGAACGCGCCAGCACTGTAATCTTCAACATGCCAGCAGGAATAGACAATGCCTCGTGTTCAGTGCATCTGAAATAGGTGAAATGTCGTGCTGGCGGAAGCGATGAGCTAGGTGGACATTAGATGGCAGATGTATGGCAGCAGGACGGAGTCGTGTCCAGCTCACGGTGGTTTACGGGAAACCGGTCCGGGTTCATTGTCGGTCACGTGAACATAAGGTTTCAGATTGCTGAGATGACGCCGGGTTACAGGCTCGGACTTGACCGTCGCGGCAAGGGTCGCGCGCGGTGTTCACCAGGATGCCCTTTACCAACGAGCAGATCGACGAAGAACAGACACACTTTGCGAATGTCGTCGCGACATTCCAGCAATATGGCCCGTATGCCGTAAGCACCGGAATCCATCGGAAGACAGATATACGACTACTGACCTGAATTCACACTGCTTTGTAGCTCTACGCGAACAATCGTCGCAGGAAGGACTTTCACACCCTTCCGCTCGGCGACAGGGAGCTTCTGGAAAGCCTGGGGTACAAGGAACGCATCAATGCAGTGGACAAAGCCATCATGGCGAATGCCGAGTTCCTAAACCTCGTCATCGCCAATCCCGAAATATTCGGACACGATCTCGACGAGGACGAACCTCACCTCGACATACACGAAGTGGAGGGTTCAGAACAAGGCGCTCACAGCCATGATTATCCTCAAGCGGGTGAGCAGGCGGGACCAGCCCCTTTTGGGAGCTATGAAGGACTAACTCCTCCTCAGGCCCGTCGCATAGCCACTCTCACTCGCACTCCCATTCTCACGGATCACACGAGCACGCTCATGGCGGACACGCAAAGCAGAAACGGTACAAACCCAGCGAGCATGATATGGACAAACTCCGGAGCACTCTCAAACAACTCGTCCGAGATTGGAGTGTCGAGGTATTTCAACGGAAATATCCACATGGATCTTCGATATCTGATGTTGACCATCCTCACAGGGAAAATCAGAGCGTGACGCCTGCTATGAGCCTATGAAGGAGGCCCTGGTGCAGCACTTCTCAGACATTCCGATAGAAGAGAGGTCAATGGTAAACCGGTTGTCTCCAATGCCTTGTGCTTACTCGGCGGCACAGGCGAAACTTCAGAGTTCTCGTACCCGGGGCTGGACTCGGACGACTAGCCTGGGATGTTGCGAACCTAGGTAACTCCACGAATCTGGTACACATCCACCTCTCCTTAACGGCAGCCTCTCGGCAGGATTTGCATGCCAAGGCAACGAGTTTTCGCACTTCATGCTGCTTGCCTCGTTTTACATGCTGAACAGGTAGGTTCACCCACCGTGCTGGAGCGTAACAATAATTGCTGTCGTAACTTGCATCCGCGCAGAACCAACAAAGTGGACATGCACACCATCTATCCATACGTCCACTCGTTCTCGAACAACCCGAACAATGAGGCACTCCTCCGGCCAATAACCATCCCCGACGTTCTCCCATCATCTCTTCTTGAAGGCTCCGAGTTCTCCCTCGTCGCCGGTGAGTGCTTCCAGCACGTGCGGGCCTCGTAATCTCCGCTCACAGCCCCGGTGGCTTCTTCGAAGGCGACTTCGAGGAGATCTACGGTACCGACTTGAACGACCCGGAAGAGCCACAATCGGGCCAGTGGGACGCCGTCCTGACCTGCTTCTTCATCGACACAGTATGTCCCTGTACTTCGACTTCTCTTCTCCCTCCGGAATCTCAGGACGCCGTGCATGTCTAGGCGAAGAACATCGTCAACTATCTTCGCATCATCCATCGCATCCTCGCACCTGGCGGCGTCTGGATCAACCTAGGTAACTAGCCCTCCTCAACCACGGTAACCGCGGACCTACATTTAACGTGGATACGCCTCCATCTCCATCAGGCCCGCTTCTGTGGCATTGGGAAGGCAACACCTCCAACGATCCTTCAGTCGAGCTCACCCTCGAAGAGGTGAAAATGCTCGCACGAAAGATCGGCTTCGAGATCTCAGTAAGTCGAAGTCGTACTTTCCCCCTCTCCCCTGCCCCGTTATCGGCGAGCCTGACGACCGTGTGATCCCGCAGAACGAGCGGACGATCAACACCACGTACACCAACAACGCGCAGAGCATGCTCGGCTACGAGTATCACGCGGCCTTCTGGACTGCCACGAAGATCGTCTAGACTATCCGTCATCCCTGCAAGTAGACCATGTAGCAAGACATGTAGAGTACGTTCGCGCGCGCCTGAGAGGTAGAAGAAGAATGCAATGATAGAAGAACGCAATGAGGTAGCTGGTAGCGATGTACATGATACATATCATCAAGTCTTGTATTAGTACAATTCATGACCTGTTGTATCGAAAAATCCTACAGTACTTATTCTACTCGTGCAGACTATTTGTCCGTCTGTGCGTCCTTTTCCAACCAACCGAAGAAGGAAGGGAATCAAGGCGTGAGAGTCGTAGCCAAAGGGCGTGGAGTACGTAGAAGCAGCCACCCGGCAGGCAGGTGGCGCGCAATTATGGTATGTCTAAGAGCCACGATGGAGGGCATCGTGGAGGATCACGAAGATATGCGAGACGGAAGAAGAGATGAAACGCACAACCGTCGCATGCCCATGCGTGGTTATGAGTGGTGCGCGGGACGCAAGCGACGCAAGAAGTTGAACAAGCTGCCCTTCTTGATGCGGAAGATGTATGTGCCCACATAAATCCATCCGACCTGCACGACCAGTGCGTCAGCAATCGCATATTGACTCAGGCATACAAGATATTCGTAGACACTCACGTTGAAACAGACGAACGCCGCAAAAAAGCCGAGGTCCCGCCAGTGATGCGAGTCGTAGATGTTGAAGTTGTTCCCGAGGAACGCGTCCGCCGAGCTGAACTCGCAGTACTGACACGCAGACGTCGCGTTCGGATTCGCGAGGTATCCGCCCGCGACGGAGATGAACGGGTCCATGTATGCCGCGCACGAGAGCCCCGAGGGCGGCTCGATCGTCACAAGCTCGACGGACGAGCATTGGATGTCCAGCTTGCCGAGTGCTTGGCCGAGGATGGATTCGATGAGGTACGTGTACGGCGAGAGGTGGTACATCCACTGCCACCACCCGAGCTGGCCATATGGCTGCAATACGCCGTTGCTGTAGGAGGAGTGTCAGCTATCGAAAAGTCAAGAATAGACAGCACATACAAGATGATCACGAAGGAGAACAGGAAGGTGAATACAAGTGCGGCGATCTCAGGGGTCGGGGACATAGCGCCGACAGCCTGACCGAAACTAGTGTAGTACATCGGGGAAAAGACGGCGAGCATGAAGTACGTGAAGCCCGCGCGCGACGGTAAGAAGCCGACGGTCCAATACCAACAGAGGAAATACAGCGAGGAGGCGAAGATGTTCAATGGCAGCTCGACGAGCAACAGCGCCGTGACCAACGCTGTCCAGCTGTACATCCGGCTGTGGCGCTCACGAACCTCATATATATCGCGCATCGCAATTAACGGGACTTGCATCTGGTTCACTGCTGCGACACTGATGATCAAGGACATGAAGACCGCCTAGGAGACTCTCGTAAGCCTGCATGCACCATCTTTCTAACGTCAGATGGACTTACAAAGAGATGGTTCTGAGTCCCTTGGATTGTCATCTTCGCCTTGAAGAACGTGAAGCCGATGAACAGACCTGACGCGCAGTTGAGAACCAACCTCGAGATGACGTAGGTCGGAGAACGCCAGTAAGCTTCCGAGGCGCGCTGGAGTAGGAGAGCTAACTGGTAAACCCATGACGTTGGGTACCCGTTCCGGAGTCGTGTCTGCACCGGCGGCTTATCCCGAGACTCAGCGAGGATGGAATCGAGCTCCTCTTGGACATGAGCAGCCTCGGGTGACTGCTTCCATGCCGATTACCAGTCAACGTTAGTAGTAGCAGTTGCACCAGCACCGATGGCCTCGAGGATATACTCCGCCCTGAAGGCATGCATAGGTGAGTCGCAAGTATCACGGAGTCACGCAGGTACTTACGGGTTCTCAGAATCACCACACTTCCGTGCACCATTCCTGTGGAAGTAGTCGAGCATGATGCTAGAGTGCGGACCGATGTCGCCGAAGTAGACCGTCTGTCCGCCCATCTTCAGAAGCAGCAGCCTGTCGAATACTTGGAACAGCTCCGCAGACGGCTGGTGGATTGTGCAGACGATGGCCTGGCCGCTGTCAGCGAGAGAGCGCAGGAAGCTCGTGATTGCCCACGCGCTCTGCGAGTCGAGACCAGAGGTAGGCTCGTCAAGGAAGATCAGGGATGGCTTGGCGACGAGTTCAACGGCGATGGTCGTGCGCTTGCGGTGCTCGACCCCGAGCGACCCGACGACTGCATCGCCGTACGCCTCGAGACCGCACATCTTCAAGACTTTCTCGACGCTGCAGATATTTGAGTACGAGTATGAGCGATGGGACGGACAAAACGTACTAGTCCTTCTTCTCCGAGTAAGGAACCTCCTTGGGCTGACGCAGGCATGCAGAGAACAGGAGCGCCTCACGCACAGTAGCGGTAGGCTGATGTGTATCCACCTGCTGGCAGTATCCACTGGTATGATTATAAGAGCCCATTGAGCAAGTATGTTTTAATCAAAGGAACGAGGACATACGTATGCGCCTGAAAGTCTTCTGGAAGCGGATGGCCGTTCATGAAACGATCGCCGGTCACGACGCCAAAAGTCGTGCGATCAGCCAATGCGTTGAGCAGAGTCGTCTTCCCGGCACCAGACTCGCCCATGAGCGCCGTGAGCTTGCCCGGTGGCACATAACCAGAGACGTCCTCCAAAAGTTGTCGGGTCTCGTGCTTCCCGATCGGGACCGTGTAGTTGAGATGGTGAAATGAGAACGTCTCATGAACCTCAAGGGTCGTATCTTGCATGGCCTTGACGTCGAAACCTTGGTCGCCGTTGACCTGAGCGATAGAGTGGCCCTTCTCCTCGTCAGATGAAGCCTCTTTCTTCGCCGCCTTGACAACATCCGACTTGGAGCCACGCTTGAAGAGTATGACGTTAGACTCGCCCGCAATGCGCTGGTTGACCTCGGTGAGGAATAGGAGGATAGAGACGAAGCCGGCACCGAAAGCACAAAGGGCGCCGAAATTCTGATAGAACAATGTTCAGAGCCACAAGCGAACAACCTGAAGTGCAGAATGTGGTCTCACCCGCCATAGATGATCGTAGGTATAATTGAACGACAGCCCAACATAGCTGTTCCCATCTACCGTGCTGGAACCTGGGACCGAGCCGACCGTCGTACAGACTCTGTTCGCTAGCGGTACACTGTCGTATGTTGATCCTTGAGGGACCAAGACGGCGCATTCGGCATCGACCGTATGAAACTCGTTGACCATCAGGGACTCGAACCCGTAGCGCAGCGGCTGCAAAGAGATCAGAATGCGATAACATGCCCACAGTACGCGGAACTCACATTAATCCAGGTAATCCACCTAAGAGCGCCAATCATGTATGGTTGGGGGATCATGTAGCCAGTGTAGAGCACTAGGATAAGCGTGCTCAGACCACCGGCGGCTTGAGCAGGAGCCGCGCTCTTGAAGCCCGCAGCGAGGGCACGGAACCAAGCTTTCAGCGTGAGAGTGTTGCTGAATACGAAGAGAAAGAAAATGCTGCAGTGCGCATGAGCAATCATCTATCCCGAACAGATCAGCAAATACTAACAAGAATTGTCCGGGAGTCTGCTGTAGGCCGACAAGGAAGTAGATCAGGATGCCGAAGATAACCTGCGTGATAAAGGTGATGGGGACGTCGACCAAGGTGAGCGCGAGGCCTTCGACGAACGGGTGGTACATCGCTGCGCGAGACTGCCGATGGACGATAGGGCGCTGTGCGAATAGAGCGGGGATCTCCGACATCGTGGACAAAGCCGCGAACAAGAGGGCGAAGAACAGGACACCACCGCGAGAGAAGAAGGTCTGAGTGGTATCGGATAGTCGCAGGAAGACAGTGCCCATGATGATAGCCTGGAGGACGTGCACAGCTATCTGTATCACCTGTGTCAAGATACCCCCGCGGAGGACTTGCGCACGCCGGCGCATGAGAGCGCGGGCCTGCATGGAGATGGACACGATGTAAGGGCTCCTCTTGTTCGAGTGCTTCGCGTGTTCCTCCTTTACGCTCTGCTTGTAGAGAGAAACACGTTCAGGTTTGCCGACAAACTCGTCATGGTAGGCGGCCACGTCGTCCTGGTTTGCGCGGTAGACGTCAGATTTCCGGTAGTACTCGAAGAACTCACTCGCAGTCCGGGGCACGCGTTCCTCGTATCCTTCCCGAACGTTGCGGCCGTTGGGGTCGGTGACTGTGTCTCATCGATCAACACCCAATCGAGACGTAGGGAGTAAGAGGCTCACCTGCGACGAGGAAATCGGCGGTAGTCTGCCGGTTGGCAGGCTCGTAGCCCATGTCGATGAAGTACTGACGCGCCCGGTTAGCGGGGCCATAGTACACTTCCTTGCCCTCGTAGATAAGGCAGACTTTGTCGAAGTGCTCGTACAGTTGCTCGCCAGCTTGGTACATCGCAACGATGGTAGACTGCCTGGCGATGTCAGTGGCTATACGGAGTGCCTGGACGAACTCGAGAGCAGTGGATGAACTAGAGTTGAAGAGGGTCAGCGGAAGTGGTATGAACAGCAACGAAAGTGCGCACTCAAGCCCGCGCGTCGAGTTGTCCCACGATTGCAGCTTACTGCGAGTGGCGAGTGCCTCACTGATCGAGACACGTTTCTTCTCACCGCCAGATACGCCACGGACGGAAGCGTCGCCGACGAGGGTATCCTTGACGTGGCGTAGACCGAACAAAGTCTCTAACACTTCGACGAATAGCTCTACGTGAGTGTCGCGGGACATCCCACCTACCCGCGCTCGAGGTGTCCGTGTGCTCGCAGCAAAGCGAAGAGTCTGGTCAACAGTGAGGGTGGGAAAGTGAACGTCTTCTTCAGGACAGTATTGCACGTCTCCGCGGTAATGCTTCTCGATCTGCGTTGGGGTGAGGGAGTCGTACCATACGTCCCCCTCGACGGCATAGTAATCCTGTCGCTGGTTCGCCAGGACTTTCAGCAGTGTGGTGCATCCGGATCCTGGCCGTCCAAGAACGCCTGCCGCCCGTATCAGGATGGAAGGAACGGTGAACGGCAAAATTGTCTTTACTCACATAGCATCTCCCCTGGCCTCACCACACCATCGAACCCGCTCAAAAGGTCTCTCGTCGCAGGATGGATTTTACTCCGGATTCTGCGGAGAAGGTGTAAGGGGTTAAACGACGAGCTGACGGTTTCCTGGTAGGAGGCTGAGGCTCCCAGGCCAACCACTCGGAGGCCTTGAAACGCGACTCCGAGCTCGCGCCGCTTGATGTCCGACTCGTCCAGCCTGAGAAGAACTGAGCAATGTGTATATGATCACCGCAAAGCCACATACTTCTTGATGACATTCCGGAGTGTCTTCTCGAAGTCAAAAGATCCGTCGTTTGTAAGCTCAAGCGTCAACTCCGAGGACACTGAGTGGGTGCTGCGCTTCTCGCTGTGTTCGGAGGAGGGATGATGAAGCGCCCGCGACCGTGACTCTGACCGCTTTGCAAGCCTCCTACGCAGCTGCTCGACTCCGACTGGATCGAAGAATCCTAGGTGTACATGATGAGAGCCGTGATGTGAGAGGGGGGATCCGCAAGTATTGGAAGGGGTTGAGGTGGGGGGTTCTTCACGGTCCTGTTCGTCGGGCGCGGAGATATGCGGTTGGTGGTGAAGCTCCGGAACAAGATTCGTTTGCTCGAGAGAGTGAGTGGTAGCAGGGTCAGCAGCCATGGCGGCAGGAGGATGTATGTACATCGCTCTCGGGGGCGCGGATACTATTAGTATATGTCTCTCGAGGCTGTCAGCCAGGCCAGATGGGCCGCGGCTGATACGAATCCGATCCTCAGTGAGGGACATACCCGGCGCGCTTTCCTCCGCTGACGAGTGGCGGTTGCAATATCGGACCCGAGTCGATCTAGGTGTATACCACAGTGCTATTTTGATTGGCCACCCTCGAGGCTGCTCTGATGGCCTGACAAGAGTTTGCTGATGCGTCTCAGCGTAGCTGTCGCCGGTGTACACCGTGCAGCGAGAAAACACGCGTGCCAGGCTCATGATGGGTTTCTGGAGCGTGCGGATGGAGCGGAACCAGGACCGGAACTAGACCATTCGTGCGTCACCGACCTCCTATGACCTTACATGATTAGTATTGAAGCCGCGGACTTTTTGCTCCTTGCAGGTCAGATATTGACCTGTTGCATCTCGTATGTAGTCCTCGACATTGCTGATGGTACTCCGGATGAAGCAGAGGAGGAGGATGGTAGCAGATCTTGAGGCACCAACCACCAGCGCCAAGGGGACCCACCAGAAATCCGAGGATGTCGGACGGCCTAGACCAGGCTTAGAAGGATGCATGTGAATATTTTAGCAGAATGATTGGATGAGATTGCATGAATCGCCTACGTAAAGACTCGAGTCGGCAGCAAGACTCGTACCCCGCGGCGCGATAGGGTCGGAGAACCTTGCTCACTTACGGCCCGAACCAACATGCTCGGGGGGTCCCGGGTGTCGTGAACAGACTTAGAGGCACGACAGGCAGCGCCCCGGAACCGGCTGCAAGAAAAGTTACAGTAATTCTCTACCCGGTTAGCCTTTCACAATCATTATCCGCACTTTTTCGGTTACTGAAGAGGCCATCTTACTCTCCGCTATGCTGCAGATATCCCGATCCTCAGAAGGCCGCCTTTCAAAGAGTCCTTTCTACCCCTTGGGAAGGTGAGGAAAAGGCGACACTTCCTTTGTTCGGAAATTTCAGCCGTAAAAAGAGACCTTTCCCGTCACCGGAAATTATGATATAGCCTGATGGGAAGGCTTTCAGGAGGCAGGAAAGGTAACGTTTCTGTGGTGAACTATCCAGACAAAGGATAGGTCAGTTTCCTGTGCCCTTCCATGTCGTTGGTGTGTACTCAGGATAGGCTTCCTTTGTTACTGTGGGAAAGGCTAGCAATAACTCCAAGAATTGAATCCTGTCTCGCAGCCAGAAAGTTTCCCGAAAGCCCAGAGAAAGGCTAACCGGGTAAGTAATTATCGGACATTTTCCTGCCTCCGGTTCTGGGGCGATGCCTGTCGTGAGGGATCCCTCTCGGCAAAAGTTGCTCTTGCAAGGTCTCGTAGACTCGTACATGTAGTTAGCTCGAAAGGAGGGTATGTGCCTGGCAAGTCTACCGGATGCGGGTACGGCCCATGACCATGGCGAACCGACGTTATGAATGGAGATATACGGGGAAACTCATCTACCATTCTTTGTGAGTATGCATTAGATTCGTTGCAATCACGCAGCAATGGTCTCGAACCCCGAGTCGTCGTGATGTCGCACCCCCGGGTCGGGGTACGAGACCATGCAGCAAGGGAGATCCCGGAAAGTCACGGACAGTCGTGGGCTCATCGTAAGATTATACTTAGCGGATGAAGTTTATCCTCGCCACTGCAGTGAAGTAGTATCACATACGGATCTAGCAAAGACTTATGAACGCTCTCACCTGGTGTCACGGTTCTCTTGTTCGACGACTGTAACGAGTGAGATGTCGGAGGCCTACTCCAGCGACATGTCCGAGTTGTCCAGAGAACGCAACTCGGCCAAGCTTCGAAAGAGCTAGCGCTACTATAGTCTCCGTAATTGGGAAGCTGGTCGCAGATTGGATGCGGGGATACCGGTCTTTCCATTGAGCACTATACTGAACGCTTCCTGCCGAACCTATATAGTATACACAGCCGGGAATTTTGAGTAAGTGCCGGGTCGTACCTACTACCGACCCTCTGCGCAGTTTATCCGCGAGCCTCGAACCTGCTATGTCATGATCTTGGTTACGGCCAAATTCTGCCCTCTGCCCCAGGTCTCGACCTTGCTCAACCTTGTCGGCCTGACAGCACCTAAACAGATCCTGCATTCCGACTCGAGTCCGTCTGTCCCTGGTAAACGTATAAAAGACGAGAGTGGCCAGCAGTGGTCAGAGTCTTGGTCAGAGTCCAAGTCTTGCAGCGTGCAACGATTTGCTATATCAATTTTCCGTCAGATCTTCCCGGTTGCCTCCTTGCCGTCGCGGCGTCGCATGCGGTAACCGGAGGGGCCCCGATCTGAACTACATCGGGCTTTTGGGAGCGCTCATCCACTACTGCTGCAAGGCAAGTCCATAGGCACGCCGCACTCATGATAGACACGTTGAGATGCACGACACACGCCTCGTGCCGTAGCACCCTGACATGCATTGATATCGATGCCACGCGCTTGCCCTCGCCCTGCGCAAGTTGCACAGAAAGCGAGCAGGCGGATACGAAACACCCGATCGAGGCAAGGGATCTGAAACGCTGCGATTTTAGGCTACGATTAGGCGATGTGGCCGTCGCTCGATCGTATATAAACCTGGCGCCCTCTGCCAAGCGGGCCACGGGCTCGCCCAATTATCGTCGCCAGCGCACCCTCGCTCTCGTCGCGCCGTTTCTCAAGAGTCAAGATGCAGGGCGTCCCACAGTTCACGAACGCTGCGATGGTCATACCGGGTTATGGCCCACATGTCGCCAGATTCTCGCTCAACGGCATCGTCGGGCCACAAGAGGGAAGAAACATCTCCGTGTACATCGTGCGTGACGCGTCCACTGTATGCCGGCGAACCACCTAAGTTTGAGGAACTTTCCCTTCGTTAGGATTGGCAGAACAGGAGGACGATGTTCCAGGTCGAATATGACAACATCGATAGCGCTCAAGGGTTCGTCGTGGCATCCGCATCATGTGAATTTTACGAAGGAAGCTCATCCGCCCTTGCAGATTGATGAGAGCCGTGAACGATGTCGCAGCCATCCACCCGCTCGCTCAGGTCCCCGATAGGAGCGATGCCCCGTGCCGGAGGGCTTGTCCCGCCACAGGGCACAACCGAGATACCGCTGCGCACCCTCGTACGCACCAAATACGGCATGGCATGCCTAGTGCTCCGCGCGACGTGACACCGGATGCCAACGCGGGCTTGCAGCAGACCGCGCGTCGCACTGGCCAGCTTGTCTCGGCTGAGCAGACGACCGACGCGCCCGTGAAGGCTGGGAAGGTGAAGGCCGAGAAGGTGAAGACCGAGAAGGCGAAGAAGTCCACCCACACGGTCAAGCAGTACGTCCCAGTTCCTGCGTAAGTGTTCCGTTTGCCCGCACTTACCATCCGGCCTCGGGTGACCAGGGAGAAGATCCTCTACCCTGAGAAGGGCAACGCCGCCATCCGCAACTCCAAAAAGCGGACGTACTGGTACAAGTCGAAGTACCACAAGCCTCTCCCCAAGCCTCCCGCGGGGCTCAACCCCAGGCGTGCGGCCCTGTACGTGCACCACCACGACAACGGCAAGCAGATCTGGTTGTGGGACGAGGTCTCGGGCGATGAGTCGCAGGAGGGTGACCCAAAGTACGACTGGAAGAGGGTCAGGGAGGGTATCTCCCATCCCCACCACTCCTTGCAGGGACATGTCATGCACGTCGTAGACGATGGCACCCCTCGCTGGGTATTGGCCAGGTCGCGACGGGAGCGTCTGCATCGGAAGAAGAGGAAGGAGCTGGTGGCCGACATTGATCTCACTGACGAATGAAGAAGAGAATGTTTCAAGTTTCATAAGTAAGGAGAACCAGTCGAAGTGATGTACGTTACCTATGCACTCAGTCTTGTATGATCTCATGTGCTTTCTTGTATCAAATGTCTTCTGTCCTGAACTGGAATTTTGCCGAGCGTAACAACATTGACCAATGATGCACGATAGCCAGAAGGACTTACCTCAGACACCGGAAGCGCACCAGCTTGAACCATGTTGCGGAGTGCGATCGCGACCAACACAATTCAACATTATGGGATCTGAATCCAGTCCACGTCCAGCCCAGACGTAAACATACTCTACTATGCTAGGAGATAGCAAAATACATGTGCGTGGTGATGGGGTTATGATACGAGCGAGAGAGTGCCAAGTGGAAATGTCGACTAAGGTCCATGCTGTCCATACTAAAGATGATCCTGAAAACGATAGTGGAGAAGAATTGTACTGATATGCAGAAGGCGTGGCATAGCATCGTCCGAGCGTCCAAAGCGGAGAGACGTACGAGAGGCTCGAGATGTCATGATCAGCCTGCGCGCGCGAGCAGCACGCGGTCGATGGCATCGTTGATGACTCGTTTGCGCGACGACAGATCCTGGCCGAACTGCTCCTCCAGCCGTCGACGGATCTCCCTTTTGGTGATGGTGGTGAGATCCGCAGTGCGCAGTTGGTCCTCCACCGCACGTTCGATCTCGGCATCCGAGGGGCCACCTAGGAAGTCCTGGTCTTCTGGACTGCGCGTCGCGGGGATCTGGACATCGAGGTAGCCAGTGGCAGGACGCGATGGCGTGGGTTGATGGAGCACTCCTGGCATCATCACTTGCGAGAGAGGGGTGTTGCGACCAGACTGGTACCCGGGTGGAGGATACATCTGCATCTGCGACGGGGACGGCGAGTAGGCACGAGACATCGCTGGCTCGTAGAAGGTCTCGCGGCCGTAGATCGACGCAGTCTGGGACTCAGCGTAGCCATCGTTGTGCATCTTCGTCGGAGGCACCCAGGATCCGATGCTGTGGTTGGATTCCTTGTCCCAGAGCTCGTTCTCCTATTGTGCAAAGTAGTGTCAGATGTGCACGTTAAACCGCAAGAGTGACGGTGACGTACGTAGTCATTCCATGACTTGAGAGGAATAGACCGAGGATCGAACTTGCCCTCATCCTGCAAAAGACGTTCAGGTAAAGGTCGGCCAGACAGGAGAAAGAGTAACTCACGTGCACAATCATCTTCTTACCAGACTCTCCCAAGACGACACGAGTTTGACCCCATGAGAAGTCGTCCATCTTCCAGAAGGAGTACAGAGGCAGGAAGAACGAGAAGGCCGGGATAGCAAGAATGTAGAACAGCATCCACCCAACCATGTCCCACTTGCGGCGCAAGATGAACACGAGCGCCTGAAGACCGTATACGGCGGCAATGAGGATGATGGACAGGATCGGGATCTTCGCGTGCGGGCCTACACCAAGATAGATGAGGTAGACGATCTGTGCGAGAGGTTAGCATGATAGGAACCGGGGTTTTCTGAACACGCACATAGGCTACAGTGACGGGCTGGATAATTGTAGATAGAAGATCGATCATGACCACGAAACGCATTGAGAAACAGCAGAAACCGCAAAGCTGGTCCAAGAAGACTAGTTCACCCAAGTTGTGTACCGTCGAGTTGATCCAACGCCGACGCTGCGACAGTAGAACCTGCCAGTCATCGGGAGCCACGGTGTACGCGTGAGCATCCCGGACGAACTGCGTCTTGTAGTGCGGGAAGTGCTTCAGCAGCAGTGTAGTCAGGTAACGATCTTCACCGAGGTGCAACAGGTTCTTCATGTGCAGCGTATCCACACGGTTCTCCGAGTAGTCCTGGATGATCTGGTTGCTGATGAAGAGGGGCTTGTGGGTGTCGGGGGTACGGAGACGATAGAGCGTGAAACAACCAGGCAAACAGGTGACGGAGCCGAAGAGGGACTCGAACGCCTTTGCCATGTGATGAGAGATGAAGTACTCGTAAACCTGCATCATGGTGATGATGGACTGCTTCGCATTGGCCAGTTCGGTTTCGCCACAGACACCAAGGAGCTTCTTATCGTGAATCATGCTGCACCTCAAGTCAGTCGACAGTATACAAGAGGCTTGGAACGGCGAGGACTTACGCAGAGACGAGACGGTTCAGAGAAAGCGGCGCGACGGTCGTATCGGCATCAACCATGAACACATACTCGTAGAACGTCGGGTTGACACCAATAACGTTCTTGATCTGGTGGTAGATCTCCAATTCGAGAGGATTCATCGGAGCGTTGAAGTGCACCTAAGCGAGATCGTGAATAACATATATGTTTGGACCAGAAGATGACGTACCTTGTTCAGGAAGTGCATGATGACCATCTGTGAGTCACGCTTACCACGGTTACCAGGACGCGACTTCTCGCCAGGCTTGCCGCACTTCACGACGACAAGGTATGGAACGACGTGACCCGCAGTTTCATACAGACCAGAGAAGACCTTGCCCATGTTGTGCTGTTTGGCACCCTCGCCGAGTGACAGGAAGCTGAGCGGCTCCGCGTCGACATTGGGGTTGGCGCCGAGGACTTCGAGGACGATACGGGGGGTAGGCATGTCGTTACCGGAACCAACGACCATACCGTCACAGATGATGAAAAGCAGCTTGCGCTTGTCGTCATACTTCATCTGAGCGAGAGAGTCGATCGTCTTCTTCAGCGACGCGTAACCTTCCGTATAACACGGCACCTGGCAAATAACGAATTTGTCGTGGTCCTCGGGCGCACGAGGAGCGCTGAAGTTGATGGATGCGATGAACTTGAACCCGATGACGCTGACCATCATGATCGAGAGAGCAAGCAGAATGTACGTCGCAAACAGACACTGTGGCGAGTTACGCGTGTCGAGCTTGCCGATGAGGAAGAGGTTCCGCATACAGACACGCTGCCTGTTCAAGATCGCCGAGTCAATGTTGAGGGCGTCGAATTGCTTTGTCACGTCCCCACCAGCGTTGTGCTGGAACAAATCGACGACAGACTGGTGCATGAACTTCGTGTCGATGTTACCAGGCGCGACTGCATTGTTTGGAAGGGTCGCAACAGAAGGAGGGCTCTTCAGGTAGGTTGTGAAGTCGTAGACCATGCTCTTGTAGATCGCGACCGAGCTGCCTGACGATGCCATGGACCTGACCTGCTTCGAGCTGTAGGCCATAAAGCCAACACGAAACGACCAACGCATCATCGTCATAGTCTCGAAGTACCAGTCCGGCCGGGGGTCAGTGGTCCAGGAACGGAAGTCGTGGTACTGGGCGTTCTGATCGGTGTTGTTACTTGAGGACAGGACGACGTAGGGGTTCACCGTGCCATCGATACCGTTGCACAGAGCGCTGACCTGTTGACGAGGTTAGTGCTGTCAGAAACGGAACGCAGGAGAATCGTACCTGAACCGGGAAGATGTTGTCCGCGGATGTGCCGCCGTACTTAAGAATCGACTTCGCCGGCACCACGTTGACATGACGCTCATGGTCTGGAACGATCGATGTCAGATCGAAGACCTCTCCACGAATCGACGTGTAGACGTTGTTCGGGTCGTTCGTCGACGAGTGCTGGGCGAGCTCCGCTGTGTTGAAGATGTGTTCCGTGGGGCAGATGAGGGGGGAGATAATGGCAATGACGAAGACGGCGCAACCGCAGATGAACCAGATGATCATGTTGAGCGCGAGCTTCTCCCGCCACGCTTGCTGGATATCCAAACGCTTCATGCGACCGATGTGTGCCAGCGCCCAGTTTGGTACCCAGAACGTCAACATCCAGCAGAGCATAACCCAACGGCGACGTGCAGACGTCTCCTTGAGGATCTCCGTCGTCTCGCCCTCCTGGATCTCGCCAGCCAGTGCCTCCTTGTCGAGTAGCGCCTTGCTATCTGCGTTCTGGAACATATTACGCGACGGTGCATACGACTCCGTCCCAAAGTTCGACATTGATGCGTCGTCGCGCTGACTGGTGTAGGCGCTGCGCCCGTCGAAGTCATCGCTGCGGAACGACTTGCGCTCATCATAGTCATCATACATATCGGCACGTTGAAAAGGAGAGGCATGCTGAACGAGAGGCAGCGCTTGGTTGGAAGTGTTGAAAGGATCGGCGAACTCGGCTTGGTAGGGGGACTCTGTTCCTGGGACCTGGTAGGGAGCGTAAGGATCGTTAAGGTTCCGAGGATCGAGCCCCGCTTCTGCCTCGGCGTCGCGGAGTCGATTGCGCTTCTGCTCCTCCGTATCCTTGGAACGGAGATCATCCTCAAGTCGGTGGAAGGCAGCTTGTGAGAGGAAGACCTAGCGCGTCGTCAGTACCAATCTATTTACAGAACTAGGGCGGGACTCACCATAGACATGCCAAGCACGATCTCCCGCTCATGCAGACCGAGCGCAATCCGGGCCTGCTCAACCTGCGAGCGCGAGTCGCCCTCCGTGACGCCGATTGACGCCAGAAGCGACCCATACCTCTGGGTGAACTCGTCCGGCGTCATCACCGCCTCATATACGTTCACGCAGCGACGCGCGATCTCCGACAACCCGACACTCCGCACCTGAGCTTTGACAGAACGGCCCTCCAACTGGTTCGGGAGCTGCGAGTCGTTTGGGTTGATGCAAAATACATACCACGATTGCGTGTCCTCCAGCGTCTCGAAGAGCACGTCGAGGGCCTGCTTGAACTCGCCGGCTACGCATGGAGGTCCGCCCGAAGTAGCAGGCTCGTCCTCGTCCTTGTCCTTCTCTTCGGTCTCGCCCTCCCTCAGCGTCGGCATACGCTTGATGGTGTTCTTGCGACGGGTGGAGGGAGCACGCATCGGTTTCACGGGCTGTTGCGCAGAGACGATTGTTTCCTCGTTGCGAGGATGCGCCTGGGTGGCGATGGCCTTCGCGGAGAACAGTCCGCGGACGAAGGGGTTCATGGAACCAGAACCATCAGCGGCAGGTGCGTCACTAGTCCCCGCACTGGTGCCACGAAGCAGCGACACGAAGTCAGGGTTGAGCGCGTCCAAGTTCTTCTCGAGGAAGCCCTGCGCAGAGTACGTAACAGGGCCGCTGTAGTGGTTCACAATGAACGTGGGGAAGCCGGAGCGGTCCATGCCGCCCGACTTGAAGGACGAGTGATTGCCCCAACGCTTCGTCGCTGCCTCCACCATCGTGTGGTCGGTCTTCCGTGGTTGGCGACGCGCCTGATCGTCCATAATGTGGATCAGACCACCCGGGCGGTTCTGCAGCAACCGCACGCACTCGGAATTGTCGAAGTAGGGGACATGGGGAACGAAACGCGAGATGCCTTCGTTGTTGTACTGCTGGACGTGCGCCTCAAACAGCCGCTTCTGGATGAAGTTCAGGAGACGCTCGTTGGCAAAGTTGACACAGAACTGGTCGAGCGAGTTCGGACGGCTCGTCATATTCTGCGGGCCAGGAAGATCAAAGAGACCGATGAACGTAGCGAAGTCGTCGCGGCACAACCGCTGGTTGATGTGCTCGTTCAGCCACGCGAAGAGGAGGGAGTAGAGGGTCTTCGCGAGCTCGTCACGGTTGTCTGATGCGCCATCGGGATCGAGGAACACCGTGCAGAGCTCCTTCTTCACCAGCTTCGTCTTGTAGGACAATGCGGCCTCGAGCGCGCTAGGCTGCACGCCCAAGAATTCGGCAACGATCTCCAAAACGTCAAGATTCCGCACGACGGCGGCATCCTCGTTCCGATGGCGGTCGATCGTGAACTCGAGGTTACCGAGGTGAAGGATTGCGGCGATTAGTTGACACGTCTGAGCGACGTGCCTCTTCGAGAACCCGACGTTCTTCAGCGCAACCTTCAGCTGCTCGAAGCGCACGGCATCATCGTTCTGCGCAGGAGCAGCACGCCCACCCATTGGCACACGCGCTCCGAGATACCGATACTGCGTCTTGTCGGAGAGGTGCATGTGCTGCCGCTCTTCCTGCGATGCGCCAGCGATCAGGTAGTAGAAGATGTGGAAGTTGCGCTCGCCTGATGGGGCACCCGCCACACGATTGCGCTCCAGGTAATAGTCCAGGGTCTTGACACCGCATATGCGTCCGCGCTCCGTAAACTGCAATTCGGTGTACTTGCCGAAGTGGGAGGCGTTGGGGTTGAATAGTGTCCGAGAGTGGCCGAACGACTCTAGCACGAACTCCGCCGCTGGGACTTGGTGGCCCAGCTTCGAGCCCTTCTTGCCCGGCTGGCTAACGCTGAGTTCGAGGAGCGTCTTGATGGCCAACCTGCGATTCTCGGACTTGCCGCTCCCAGTCTCGCCGCTGAAGGATTGGTCAGCATCATGTACAACAACTACACAAAGTAGAGATAGGCTAGGCAAACTCGCGATTTGTTTGCATGTCTGATCATGAGCTGGCTGGGTCCTCTCATCCACAATGACCATTGCTACGATGTAAACTATGGCCTCTCATGGTCGAGCGAGGCCACGTCGACTTGTAGATGGTCGCTGCGCTGAAGATGCTCAACAGGCGACTGCCGGCTCGTCGCTAGTAACGGCAGCACCTTACGCAACGGGGTTGGGCTCGGAGTGTGTTCCTTCGGCACAGGCTGTGAATACCACCTTGCCCCGTCAAGTAAGCAGCAGCGAGACCGCGATATATATGGCACAAAATTCCCATCGCACGCCGTCCGCCGTCCGTCGCTCGAAGCAGGGAGGCCCTGCTGTCTCAGAGGTGGATGCGGAGGCTCGTCACCAAGAATCATGCCTCCTCATACCCTCAATGGGTAGGCCTCAACCCCGCCATGAAGCCGGGACGAGAGAGGAGGGTCTCCTCTGGAGCTTCGGCGCTTGTGAGCAAAATACGGGTGTGGTCAGGAAGTCCTACCTCCCTGAGCTGCCCCTCACAAGCCCAGCGGAGTCGTACGAGAAGTTTACCGGCGACGCAATGCGAAGATGCACAACGACCAAGCGCTGATCGGGTCGCGTTATTTGCTCATCTTAGCACTGACCACGCGGCTACAACCTCCGGGTCATTCAGTGCATGAGGTAGACAACACTAGATCAAGCTGACAACGGGCACCATGTACGTGTGTCGCCGACGACGCATGGGTGAGTGGGGAAGTGGGTAGTATGGGATTGAAGGTGGGGGTTCTTCGAGGAATCGAAATGGCAAAAAGATGAATCACGACACGTACATGAGCAAGATCGACTGGTCCTGCGCCGTTCTCCGCATGTGGTAGTAGGCGTTGTTGGCGAGCTGGAAGATGTGGGGAGGAAGCCGGACCTTGTCGGGGGAGGTGTCACGGTACTCTGCCGCGTACTTGTGGAGGACTGCGTCGGAATTGCTGGGAACATACTTGTGGGGGTTTACTGCGACAAGAGCGGAGGTGCCGATGTTAGTGTAGATGTTGTCCGTCATAAACCGTTCCCGGATGCATGAGACGATGATGTCCTCCGAGACGGGCGAGAGCGTTGCGAGGTCCGTGACGGACTCGAGCTGCTGGTGCATGGTCGACTGACGGTTCATGGTGGTGAGCTGCAGCACCGAGCTGCTCCCCGCGCGTTGTAGGAGCTTCCTGGTTGTTCAAGAGAGAGAAAAGGAGGGAAAGAGGACGAACGTCGCCGTGCCGTTGGTATGGCAGTGTGAGAAGAGACCGGCGAGACCGCCCACCTTACATGCTGTTACTCTGCTCTGGCGGAGATACAAACGACGAGCGCCGATTGTAGTTGGTGCTGGCATTCCTGGCTAATTGAACTTCCGATAACACATTCTGACCCCCGTCGTTCGGAGCTTCAATCCATGGGCCAGTTCTGGTCCGTTCCAAACTCATTGCATCACTCCTCCCAACATGTGCTCTGGAGTTTGGTTGCTTAAAGACACCGAAGTTCAGGTCATCTACGCTGACTTTGCTGGTCTCAGGCCTGGTGCTGAACAGGTCGCGATGATCCATACTCGCATGTTCGAGTTGCTCACACGAAGGCCTAGAATGCCCAGGAACCACGCCCGAAGCACTGGACAGGCCTCAGGGCGTAGGGACCGCCCGCCAACTGAACTGGGCGTATCACCATATGAGCTGTGCGGATGTCGGACCTATAGGCTCAAATGCACCGGTGAGCGTATCGCAGACACAAGTCTTAACTCTAAGAATGTTCAACAGGCATTCGTCCCCAGTCTTTGCCACTTGTGACGGCGTATGGCAAGACAACATCGAGGTGCGTGTATGCTAGAAGGCTCAGGCATCTCCCACCAAGCCTGACCAGCGGACAGATGTAGGTCCGTCCATATTTTCGAGTTTCACATCCGCGCTGATCAAGAGTAGCGGGGCGTTTCATCCGCTTGGCATTCCATCATCCCTTTGGACTTTCGCGATGTTGGTCCACGGCTGTTTGATACAAGTATGTTGGACCTCCGGAAGTTCAACTGCTAACCAGCCAACCATACACTAACAGCGTCCCTGTTATGTACGATCTGGGCATAAAGCGAGGAGTTGTGGCAAGGCATATCCATCTTGACGGACGGATTGCAAGCACCCTCAACCAATCCCAAGTTTCCCCTCACTGACTTTAGATACTACTTCACACAAGCCATCCTGAGGAGACCGACACGAGTAATATGGGCGGACTTCAACACCTGTTGATTGAGCCCCTAGAGCGTGTGGTTAAGAACGAGTTATAGGAACATCCTGCGATTGATTCGAGGTAAGTAGTCTCTAATTTCAAGCGACTTCCGGCCTCTACTCAATTGAAGTCGCTTGAACTAGAGGCCACTTATGATCACCTTGAACCCAGTGACGGTACGTCGGTAGCTGATTTCTTGTATCGAATGAACAGAAGCGAGGAAAGCATGTCAGAGGACAATTCAAGACGACGTTTACCCTCACTCGCTGTTCAAGTGCAGCATCACTGATTGCTTCCCGCCCTCTTCTCCTCTTCCTCCTCTTCCTCTTCCTGTTCCTGGATGTGATGTACTCGAGTACATCATGCAAAAAACCGCCAAAAAGGAATCCTTCGAACCGGGATCGAACCAGTGACCTTGGGATCGCGATAATAACCATTACAGTCCCACGCTCTTCCAACTGAGCTATCGAAGGCTTGTTATGATTCAATTGCCATACATTATGTCGTACGTCTACCGAGTGTACACATTCACCGCTGCAGCAGTCAGACAGTCAGGGTGGTACCGTGCGTGTCATCCTACAGCAAGCAAAGATAGAGCTATATTGCAGATGAATAGCATGATTGTAGTGTATCACATTGAACAGAACGCGTTACTAGCACAAGAAGATAGTTGTCAAAATGTAAGCAAATGGCGGCGTCCACCTGTTCCCCAAGACCCAAGATGCATCGGATCCAGTGATGATGGAAGATAAATAAGAGTAGTGATGTGGATACAGGCAATGATCAAGATGCATACAGATGGCTTACAAGAGATAGCACAAGCAAACACGACATACGGCGCTGCCGGGTTAACCGCGCAGATCGACAATCTCCAGCGGGAGGTCTTTCATTTGTACATGGCTATTGTCACAGTCCTACAGACCAATATATCAGCGAGGGGATCGAAAAAGCAATCAAGAGGGGACGCACGGTGTATATTGGTACATCGGGATGCGGATGGAATGCCTCCTTGGCATTGCATTCTAGTACGGTTTGCAGTCCTCCTGGGTCGGTGAGTCGGAAGATACCGAACCTAAGGGAGGGTCACTATGCGAGTCCCTTCGCTCATCGGGATGAACTCACTGAGGTGTAGAGGAAGGTGCACAGACGACCGCGAAGGACTCGGGCAGCATGCGTTGGAAGCCAGAATGGGTGTGCAGATCCACCGAAGACATGAAACCTTCGCGGGTCCATCAGGCTTCGTTCGAACCGAAGACAAGATAGCACTCACATGACTGCGTGGGATGGGTATGTATCTGATCGGCAACGTTGTCAGGGTCCATCCCAAGGTTGTTTCGAGGATGTGCGACTCACCCATCCGAGCGTAATCAGGTGCCGTTCCTCCGTGAATTGCAGGACAAGCTCTTCTTCGTCCATCATACATGTGTCGCTCGTCGAGTGCTGCTTTGGGATCAGAAGCGTCGTCACTACGTACTTGCTGCCCTTGTCCTTGCCCAGGAGCAAACCGCATGTCTCGCGGTTCTGCAGCGTGTTGACTCGCGCAATCGAGAGGAACTTGGGAAGGCAATCGCGCGGAAGCTTGATCGTGCGCAGGTCCAGGAGCTGCACATCCTTCGAACTCCCAGGGACGATGCGTGAGTTCGACGTGGAGCCAGACGGACGGTGCTGTGGCGGCTGGGAAGGTCGTGGAGATGGACCACGCTGGCTGGAGTAGGACTGGGTATGGGAATGAGTGTACGTCGCTGGTGGCTTGTGGGACTCTGGAACGGGCATGTGCGTTGGGTATGGGGGGATAACGGGAGCTATAGGTGGGGACTGCACGGGAAGTATGTTGCTGTACAGGTTGCTGCTTTGCGGTTTGGGGTCGAAGAGGAGAGATGAGTCAAGCGCTTGGGAGAGAGAATTGGGTGCGAACATGGATTGGAGCGAGGGCACGTAGCCCTGCTTGAGCTGATGCTGCGACATGAGCGAAGGATATTTGATACTGCCGAGTTCTGCTGGTGGCGGTGATGTTGTGGTCATTGGTGCAGGATAGGAGATGCTATAACTGATGTCAGTATCGAGGTGCTCAAGCATGCGCCGACGGGAACATACCCAGGTGTTTGCTTGCCCTTCGGTGTTTGATCTGCAGGGCGACGATTCCAGGGTATCTTCGGGCCCTCAACGTCAGTAGACGAGTCGTCCTCGTACTTCGTGGGACTCTCCAGTGGCATCAGGCCGCTGGTACCAAAAGAGTCCTGAGGGCGAGACGGTTGAGGCGCGTGCACCGCGCGTCCCGCATACCGCGTGTGAGGTTCTGGGTCCGGCATCCGTACTGAAGAACTCGTTGTACTTGATGGCGGCGGGACCGGCGACGGTGTCAATCTCGCGATATCTCGTCGCGCTGCGCGCGCCGCCGCATCCGCTTCCTGCTGTCTCTTCATGATCCCATCCTGCTCCTGTCGTCTGCGATCCTCCGCTGCTCTCCGCTTGGAGCGCTCCTCCTCCCTCTTTGCCTCTTCAGCCGCATACCGCCGGTTCTCCTCGTCCCGTCTTTGTCTCTCCGTCAGCGCGGCCCTGTCCCCATCTTCTCTCTTGCGCGCGTCTTGTGCCTGACGCCACGCTGCCTCCTCCCGCGCTTGCCGTTCTCTGTCCTCTGCCTGACGACGGACGTAATCCTCCTGCTTCCATGCCTCCTCTCTACGAGCTGCTTCTCGCGCCTCACGTGCCCGCTCTTCCTCCCGAGTGAGATGTGGGTCTGCGGATCCGGATCGACTTGATCCTGGACTTGATCGTTGGCTAGACTGCCACGATTCGTACCGCGCGACTAGTATAGGCTTGAGTTGACTTAGGCTGTCAAGGATGTCTTGCCCATTCTGTTAGCACGGCGTTAGTATGGCTCCAAAGTATATTATTCATATGATAGCTCGAGTCGGCCACACATGCCAGTGGACCACGGAATCAGGTGGCCCCACGTACGTGTTATTCATGCGCACGCCATAAAGCACCGAAGGCTCTGTGATTTCGCTCAGTAAACCATCACGATTTAGCCAGGCTGTTTCGATTCCGTCCAACGAGAGAGCTGGCTCAAATTATTAAATTATTGAAGGGAACCAGAGCAAGCTGAAGCTCAACGTCCCCGTCTGGACAACCTGGAGCCCGTTTCGTCCGCTCATGGCCAGGAAAGTCTTATACTGGCAGTTCAAGGCCTTTCTTCCTCACGAGCGGCCTGATTGCCAGGAATAGATATAACCACACAGATCACAAGCACGGCGGAAAAGACACCCATTACAGCAGAAACACGAGCCACAGTGGTGCGCAAAGAAGGACTCACCATGCCCAAGTTATGTCGCTGATCGGGGTTCAGAAGAGTCTGGTACTCCCGGTGTGTCGGGAGCTTCTCCAGGACGATCGTGGCTGCCTTCGCGTACTCTACGAATGCGCCTTCAAAGTCGCTGTTCGCTACAAGTGTTTCAGCATTGCGCCTGGACTTCTCGGCCGTGCGCAGCCAATGCTTCAGACCCTTGCTTGGGTCCCAGAGATTCTCCTGCGCTTGTGCGGCTAGTTCCGCAATGGTAGCGGGTCGATAGTACTGTGGCCGTGAGGAGCTGGGCCCTGCGTCGGGATGAGGAGGGTATACCGCAGAGCTCATGGTGGTAGAAGGACAAGAAGGGGTAACACCGACGCAGTTGCTGAGCACGACCTACGACGCCGCCGGTACCGCCGCAGTCTGAGGCCATATGGTCACACTGTGACATGCACGTGATTTGTCCATTGTTGACCGGGAGCCGCCCATCAGAGATGGTTTATGTAAGCAAAGAGTGCCATTTAGGGACTCTAGACCTGGTCAATGAAAGCGCGCGGTCTGCTGGACTTGCGTTTTGAGCGGATCCTCCACCCCTCTCCCTCCGACCCAGTCACTCCTTTACATCCAGTCGACCCGGTGTCGAGTCTGTCTTGCTCAACAATCTCTCGTCGTGGTGTCTTCAAGCTTGAGCGACGCGACCGCGAGCGGAAGGACGGCGCCATGTACGAAGGTCTCTCCGGCCAGAAGAAGGGCATCCTCTTCCTCACCGCTGTCGTTATCGTCTTCATGCAAGGAGGGCTCTGGTCGGCACGGCGACATAGCATAGACAACTTCCCCGACAACTCATTACTCCCTGTGACGACGTACCTTCCGTTTGCGAAGACAAATGCGCGACCGACGGTCAAGGAACACCCAATACCCAAGCTCATGGCGGAGGCAGAGGCCAACTATCGCAAGCTCCTCTCGCGACAGAGCCAAACACTCGAAGGCGCTGTACGAGAATACGAGCGGAGGTACAAACGGAAGCCACCCCGTGGGTTCGATGATTGGTGGAGGTTCGCGCGCAATAACAGCGTGGTAATGATCGACGAGTACGACAACATTGACGAAGACCTCGCTCCGTTCTGGGAGATCTCTGCGGAGCAACTGCGATGGCGCGCGTCCTTGGTATGTCCTCTCGTGTTGTGGCGATACTTTGCATCCTCACTGTATGCAGGCAGGCTACCTGCCGTTCGTGGACGTCGTCCGCGTGAAGGACGGGAACGCGGTCGCTGTGAACGTCGTGGATGGAGAGGAGAACGAGGATGTCAGTGCGCGTGCCAAGGGATTTCTCTCAATGTTGGAGCACTTCCAGGATAAGGTGAGTACCTTGCTACCCAGTACCGCCAGCGCGTTGCGCTGCTCCAGGGTGGGCAGGGGCTCATGAGGAGATAGCTCCCAGACCTTGAGTTTCCGATCAATGCATTGGCGGAAGGACGTATCCTTGTACCCTGGGAGCGAAGAGTGCAGTCGAACACGACGCTGCAGCGGAACATTGGTGGGTATATCGCCGTGCGAGTGAAAACACGGGCTGATCTCATGACAGACGCGATTCGTGACGAGCTGAGCGGAAACGGCTTCGCTGATTGGCATGGAGAAGGCACTGTTTGGGAGGCCTATCGCCGGACATGTGAGCCTGGCACTGCTGCACGTCGTCTGTTCAGTTCCTTCCGCGCATCATCCACGAACAAGACAAGTCAGCTCACTGCGCGCAGTGAAGAGTTCGTGTTCACCCAAAACACCGCCGGCAACTACTCGTTCTGCACGAACCCATGGGCGCACTACAACCAGGGCCACTTCTTCTCCGACTGGCGGACGATTGCAGCGGCTTTCCCAATGTTCTCTCCTGCGAAGGCCTCAGGGTACCTCGACATCAGGATACCTAGTCACTACTACTACGCGCAAACGCGTAGGTACACATATGGCTGGGATCCCGTCAACCTCCAGATGAAGGAAGTCGACGACATGGAAACCCCGTGGGAGGAGAAGAGCGACAAGGTCTTCTGGCGTGGCGCATCGACAGGCGGTGGTAGCTCGCCCCCCGGTTTCGCGGCGCAGTTCCAACGTCATAGGTCGGTCATTGCTTGCCCCCAACTTCGCGTCAAATTAACTCGACTTCGATCACAGGTTCGTTCGCCTCGCGAGTGATCGGTCGTTCATAAACCGCACGATCGTATTTGCAGACCCACCGGGTTCAACGAGCTACATCTACGCTGACGTGCCGGCGGCTCAGCTGAACGACGACATGATGGATGTTGCGTTTGTCAAGGTCGTGGGTGCGGAGAACTATCCCGGAGGACTCGAAGCCCTCATCCGTACCCACCGTGTTGACAACGGAGGCGTGAACCTTGGCGACCACTGGAAGCACAAATACGTCGTGGACCTCGACGGCATGGGTTACTCAGGACGATTCTTCTCCTTCATGGAATCTGACAGTGCGGTACTGAAGTCAACGGTTTACCGCGAGTTCTACTCGGACTGGATACAGCCTTGGTACGCATTCACCTCTCTTCCACGCAGCATGGCATCGCTATCTGACATTCGGACCGCAGGCTGCACTACATCCCCCTTTCGCAATCGTACTCCGAGATCTACAACATCCACGCGTTCTTCTCCGGGGCTACGGAGTCCGCCCTCCGCGCTGCGAATGCTACAGCACTGTACATGCCTGCGGACAAGCGCAAGACCATTGACGGTGATCGGAGGCTCAGGCGGATCGCACGTGCAGGGAAGCAGTGGAAACGTACCATCGGGCGGCGCGTGGATATGGAAGGTACGCACCTTGGTTCTCATGTCCTCTCTCATGTCGCCTGTCACCCTCTTTTCGTTCTCCTCGCTGCACCCCGCTTAGCGTCCATTCATTTCCTGCATCGGAGTGCATTTGCTAACCCCCCTTCCTCATTTCGCAGCTTATGTGTATCGCCTGTGCTTGGAGTACGCGCGGCTGTGGTCGGATGACCGGGACGCTATGAGCTACAGTCTATGAGGCGTGATGCATCATATGCACAGTCCAGCACGACTTGTGAGCCATGCTGCTTATTCCCTTCACACCCTTTGATGTAGCCCTTATGGGCTGCTCGCGCGACAGGTGCTGCTGCCATGCGCGCTCCTTCTCTGTTCACAAGATGCTTCTGGGTTGGTGTTGGACATCTGGACCTTCGCATAGAGGTATCGTAGGATGTACTACTACCTGATACTCACCTTATCCCTGCGGTAAATATAGATCTCCTGGTAATGGACTACTGTACAGGAGACTGGGTGCCGTTTGAGAGCCTCAGGCTGCGGGGCCCCAGGCCACGATGATCATTCCGAGAAGGGGGAGGAGGATCGCTCCAGCGCCTTCCAACGCTCCGATCAAGGTCCCTCGACTTCGACCATTCATATTCACCTCCACGCCACGAACCACAGTACTGTATCGCCCTGGCCACAGTTCTCAGCCCCGACTCGCTTCGGACAAACTCTGTGCTTATCCGACACACGCAGCGTGTCTGAGGTCTGCATCACCGTTCCCCGAGATGGTATCACTGACGTGCAAGGATAAGGAGACACTTTAACCGGGGGATGAGAACGATGGCTGAGCTCTCGCTGGACTTTCTCCGGGTCAAGAAGCACGCCCAGTTTCTAACAGATCCAACGCTGCATGGGAACCAGGTTGCTGTCAACGATCTTCCGCTCGACACGCCGTTGCCTCGTGGCGAACGCGCGAACTCTCGCCCGGCTCTCCCTTGGACGCTTCACTGCCAGGGCGTGGACATCTCGCTTTTGGGGCTGTGGGAGCGCTGTCTCTACGCCCGAGCGGTCTGGACCGGCGCGAATGTTCGAAGTCCCCCCAATTGACCTTGGCGAGTGGCCATACCGTTATGCGGACGTACACCTGCAGCAAGCTGACTTACTGCCTAGGAACGACCGGAGCGGGGGCCTCAGCTATGTCCGCGCCTAGCTCTGCCGGGTCCATGTTATCTCGGGCTCAAGTCCAACAATTCGAACAACGCGCATCCCGGACCCCTGCGCATCTGCGGACGGACGCTATCGTGCAACAATCGTGCGGGATCGCGATCACATCCATGGTCCCTATGTGACACTGGCAAATGTTCCGGGTGGTGATGTCCCATCTGAGAAAACACGTTGCTCGTGCGTGTCCGAAGATATGATCGCGCTCTTTTTATGTTCTTCTGCGCACTGTCGTCATAAGACCCAGACGTCCGCCGTGCGCAGACGCGCTACAGCCTGATATACAACCCGAGGGTCCGTCGCGTTACCGCCTCGCACTCCTCATCCTAGTATTCATTGTAGTCGCAGGACGCCTCTCGGTCCTCGCCCCTCCTCCCGCTTCCTTTGTCTCCTGCACCTCCAGGCTTCCTGACGACCGCCCCGTGCACCTCTCTTCTTATTTCAATACCCGCAACGCTACTCGTCTCGCTTGACCACCCCGCAATCTGCCCCCGATTCCGCAACAGTGATGCCTCTCTCGACGATCTCGAGCATGTCCTCCCCCACCCCGAGTCGGTACCCCGACCTCCCCGTTCCACGCACGCAGAGCGTGTCCGAGTTCGAGGTCGAGCACAGCGTTTCCGGAAAGACGCCCTATACCCCCAGCAAGTCCAGGAGACGAGGCTCCGACCCCGAGTATGATAGCCAGGCGGCGTACCGTGCAGCGATAGCAGCGATCGTGACCGCGAAGGCGCGGCCATTCGCAGTGTCGGGGCGCGTGCCTATGGACCCTGCACATCTCACCCTCTTCTTCCGTTCAAAGGTGCGTGGTCGCCCGAGCATTGTCTCCGCACAGTGATGTTGAAGATTGACCATGCGCCTCGATTAGAGCGGGATCTGCTACGCACTCGACTTCCCCATTGATGTCGATGTCGACATGCCACCCGCCTTCGACATGCTCATCTCCTCGTGTTTGCCGCACCCGACCGTGAATGGCTATGCCGAGAACGAGACGCTCTTCTACCCCCCAACCCTCCCTCTCACCGCGACGCTCGAGCTCGCGAACCACCCCATCCTCGACGCTGTCCGCAACACGCTCTTCGCTGCGCTCCCCGTCGGACATTACCTAACGGCCATCCGAGATAAACTCGAGATCTGGCCGAAAGGGAATGGGATTACGGCACAGGCGCGTCCGCTCGATAACCGGGTGGCGACGATCCTCGTCACATTACCAGTCAAGTTCCGCGGGGGCTCGCTCATAGTGCGCAGTCCAGACGGCAACGAGGAGAGGTTCTACGGGCGGGGAGGGAAGAGCGGGGACTTGGAGTGGACTGCGTTCATGTCCGACTGTGACTACGAGATCCAGCCGGTGCGGAGCGGGTGCAGGATCACGATCTCGTACGCGGTGCAGCTTAAGTCGTTTGGGCCTGCGGGTCTCCAGCCCGACCCGCTCATCACGCCGAGCGACCAGTTCCTCGACATGCTCTCGCCGGTGCTGAACCTGTCGCGCGGTCGTAGGATCGCATTCTACCTGACAGGGGAGTACGGCGTCAACCCTGGCGAAGTGTTAGCTGAGTCGCTCGTACCTAACGTAAGTCCCCTTTCTCAGTGCACGTCTGCACACCGCTAACGACTGCGTGCAGCTCAAGGGTGGTGACTCCGTCCTGTACCACGCCTTGAAGCTGTACAAGCTCGCACCCGAGCTCCGCTGGACAGCCGGCGGGTTCGTCTGGCCCGTCGATCAGACGGTGGAGATCGTGAACGAGAACCCCGATAGCCCGACGACCTCCATCGGGCGGCAGTCGTTGTCTGGGTACAGCAACAGCTCGCGTGGTATGCCGCCAATCCGGGGGCCATTCAGCTCATCCGCTTCGGAGCCTGGAGAGGACGAGACTGACGACCTGCGGCACAAAGTGATGAAGAGCGGAGGGATCCCGCTTGGGGAGACGGACATCCAGATTCTGTCCGACCACGTCACATTCCCAGGTGTCATCACAAGGGAAAAAGTCCCATTCGTATCCGGGATGGGAGAGATGGAGAAGCTGGTGGTGAATGTCCTCCTGGTGGCTTTTGTTCCGTAAGTTTCTTGGTCTTGGTGTCATTTGCTGTTTACTTGCTTTCTTCTGGCTTGATACTGCGGACACGTTGTTGTATTACTAGCAGTGTATCATATGCCTACCGTAGCATAATCTATCGCTGCTCTGATGCTTACAGTAAGCTCGTCCTGACCTTGTGGTCTTGAGACCTCCCCAAGGACACTGTTTCCTATCTGTCCTTCATCAACCACGTCGCTGGCACTCACAACGACTAGCATAAAAAGCAGTTTCATGATTACCGTCATCTACACAAACATCATGCAAAAGCAGCCTCAGCAGCGCTCGACAGCTCCGTGAACCCGTAATCCTCGCCCTTGACGAAGGCACGAGTACACTGGGCCATCGTGACAGACCTAATCGCCGTCATCAGAATCAGCAAGGTCACTCTCATTGACAACACCTCGAGGGTACTCACGCTCTTGATATGGGGTCAGTCTGGTAGAAGTTCTCGATGGGCTTCTTGAAAGGCTCGCCGGTGACCTTCGCGCTGGCAGTACCAGCCGCGAGGGCCTTCAGGCCAGCAAGGGCGACGTCCGTAGACGTCGGCTCAGTGGTATCATAGCGGATGAGCGTCGGCGAAATTTCCCACATGCGGTCACGCAGGCTGAGAACGTCGTCGTAGGGAAGGGGCGAGCCCACGACCTCGGAGAGCGCACTGCGGACGGAGATGAAACCAGGCGACATACACGTAACGAGAAGATGGACTCACCGGATGATCTTCCAGTCCTCGCGAGAAGCACCAGGGGGAGGGACGGCAGCACGACCGAGCTGTGAACGACCTTCGGTGTTCACCCAGGTCGTGCTCTTCTCAGTGTACGCAGATCCAGGCAGCACGACATCAGCGAGCTGAGCACCGAGGTCACCGTGGTGGCCCTGGTAGACGACGAAGGCATCCTGAGGGATGTCCTTGGGGTCGACCTCATCGGCGTTCAGCAGATAGACGAACTTCGCCTTGGCCGCGGACGCCTTCTTCGACGGGACGAAGCCGATGTCATACGCAGCCGGGCGAGAAGCCGCCTATGTCCATTTCAAGGTCAGTGAGCACTGGTCCTTGATGGTGTGAAGTGAGATCATAAGCGACTTACACGCTGGAGGACGTTGAAACCATTCCACTCAGGGGTGACGAGCTTCTCCTTGTTCGCCTCGACGAACTTGGACAGCGCGTTGTAGACCGCAGCACCGTCGGGGTGCTCTACGAGGGCACTGCCGACGATGATCAAGGGCCGCTTCGCTGCCTTGAACTTCTTGGCAAACTCGCCCTTGCCCGCGACGAAGTCCGCAACAGCCTTCGCGTCGTTGCCGAGGTGGTCGTATCCGTACGTCGTATCAACACGCTCGCCGATCAGGCCCACCTCGAGCGTAGTGTGCAGCCAGCTCTTCCGGATACGCGAGTTCAGGACCGCCGCCTCGTGTCGTGGGTTGGTGCCAACAAGGAGGATCACGTCTGCTTGCTCTACACCAGGAATAGTCGAGTTGAAAAGGTAGTTCGACCGCACGTCGACGGCGTGGGCGGGCGCGACGTGGCCACCAACACCGTCCAGAGCGGTGTTGTCCGAGCCCAGACGGTTGACAAGATCCTTGAGGGCAACCAAGGACTCTGTATCTGCGAGGTGACCAGCAATTGCCTTGATCTCGTCACCCTTAGCGCCGGACTTCTGGAGACCCTCGGAGATCGTCGCAAGAGCGTCCTCCCACGAAGCCGTCACGAACCTGTCGCCCTGCTTGACGAGTGGGACCGTCAAACGCTGGAACCGGAGACCATCGTACGCATACCGCGTCTTGTCGGAAATCCACTCCTCGTTGACGTCGTCATTGGGCTTTGGTTGCACCCTCATGACGACGACACCACGGGAGTCGACGCGGATATTTGAACCGACAGCATCAAAGACGTCGACAGAGTCGGTGTGCTTGAGCTCCCATGGACGTGCGTGGAAGGCGTAAGGTTTGCTCGTGAGAGCACCGACGGGGCAGAGGTCGACAATGTTCCCAGAGAGCTCGGAGTTCATGGTCTTCGCAACGTACGTGCCGATCTGCATGTCGTTACCGCGGCCAGTCGTACCGAGCTCCTCTACTCCGGCAACTTCGTTGGCGAATCGTACGCACCGTGTGCACTGGATGCAACGGTTCATGGAAGTTTTGACGAGGGGTCCGAGATCCTTGTCCTCAACAGCACGCTTGCCAACAATTTCGTGGAACCGTGTCCTATCCGCACCGTACCGCATCGACTGGTCTTGCAGGTCGCACTCACCACCCTGATCACAGATAGGGCAGTCTAGAGGGTGGTTCGAGAGCAAGAACTCCATGACACCCTCACTGATTCCATGTAAGCGCATGTTCGCAGGATTGATCCAAGTTTTGCTCACCGTGCTTCATGAACGAGAGGTGTGTTTGTCCAGACCTTTGAACCAGGCATAGCAGGCATGGCGCTGCCATGATGTCAGAGACCGACTCATAGTGAAACCCAGCGCAACTCACCAAGAGGCCACGGGTTTTGGTGAGCGCTCTACCTCGACCAAGCACATACTAGAGCACCCATCAGGTACCATTCAAGTCTCCAGGATACCGTGGCATACGCACCGGCAGTTACCCGCGATAGCGAGCCGGTCATGGTAGCAAAATCTAGAGAGAAACGTCAGCTGATAGAGTTCCAGCACGATGCAGCATAGACGCACCTTGGTATTGTAGCTCCTGCAGCCTCGCAAGCCTGAATCAACGCCGAACCTACGCCCCACATTTGAACACCTCACTCGGAAACCCGGGAACGCCCATACGAGTACGCACCCTGAGGCACAGTGACCTCCTTCCCGTCAACGGTAAGAGTGATGTCCGCCTGGCGTGCTGAAGAAGAAGCGAATGTCCGGCGACCTGAAGTATATTGTAGCTGTTTAACAAGAAGGTCACGGTAGACAGGAGAGAGCATACTTGAACGTGTCGACGAAGGGGCAGCAACGGCCTTAGCGAGCACGCCCACCGACGAGGGCTTGGAGGCCGACGACACAAGTCGCAGCATGGCTTCCGCCGGACGAGGGAATTTAGGCAGGGGTGGGGGGTGCACGTCGGCGAGGACGACGAGGAAATGGTGAAAGACGACGCGCTCGCCCTCCAACACGATGACCAAACTCCGGCTTCCGCCGAGCCAAACCGGGCTCGGCTGATTGGTCGCCGCAATTTCGCCCGATTTAATTGGTCGGCGCGCCTAGGAGCGGTCCGCATGAAGCGCTCACAGTCTAGATGTCTTTCAAGCACAGACGGGCTTATATTGCAAGATGAAGTTGATCCAGGGCCTTCGCTGATGGGCCAAAATGCATATCGGTGCCAGAGCGCGCTGAACGTCTAATATAAGACACATGAAGTTGTTGGTAGAGCACTCGTATCCGAGTCAGTCGTACAGGTACATTATAGCCATTACGTTCGTATCGGATTATTACAGTCATCCCAATCATACCAAGCATTATAGTATACAAGTCCTCAAGCCGAAGAAGCCTTCTCGCTCTTCTGCGCCTTCTCCCCTTGGAGCATCGCCCGCTTCTCGCGTCTCAACCGCTGGCTCTCGCGGATACCAAACCCATTCCTGAAGATCAACCGCACCTCCTCCAAGCTCAAGCCCGCCGTCTCGGGGAAACAGCACAGGCAGAAGAGCCAGCCGAGGAGACATAGGCCCGCATAGAACCCGAACGCACCTGCGGGCGTGATGCGGTCCATGAGGGAGAGGTATGTCGAACCGATGAGGAGATTGCCTGCCCAATTGGTCGTGGTGGCGAGCGAGGTTCCAATGCCGCGGACCTCAAGGCCGAAAAGCTCGCCCTGCTGCCAGGGGACGTTCCCGAGCCCGGTCGCGTAGGACGCGACGTAGAAGATCATCGCGACAAGGACAATGGCGGACCAGGTGGTCGAGTATTCCGTTCCATCGACGAGTTGACCCCCAGTCTTGCGCGTGAGGTCTGCATGGTGCGTCGGAAAAGAACAGGGAACGGTTGGGTGAGATAGGGTCAATATGTGATGTGCAAGGGCAGAGGACGTACAATGGAAGGCGACACTCGCGAGGACGAGACCGACGATCATGCCTGGAGCGGACCAGATCATGATCCTGCGACGACCGATGATGTCGATATACTTCAATGCGAGGAGCGTAAATATGAAGTTCGTGCCAGAGATGATGAGGCCAACAGCCGTAGGCTGATCGAAGCCGATCTCTTTGAAGAGGGTGGCTAAGGAAAGATCATCAATGAGGCGGTCTCAACATTGCCGACGGCAGCTCATGCTTACCGCTATAATACATGAGCTATGTAGCGAGAGTGGTCAGCCTGAGGATAATGAGCGAGCCGGGGTGGAAGGTACTCACTGTGTTGAAACCGCAGAGCTGCTGGAACGCTTGCATACCGCATCCGACGACTAGAACATGTGCATACCGTAAGCTTTTCGCACATCAGTGAATGATCAAATTCGTACTGAGGGCTCTGCGGTTGATGGGATCCATAAGTATGAGTCGCACACGCTGCAGGAGCGTAGTCGAGTTTGTGATCTCAACGCTCTGCTTCACCGCGGCTGCCAAGGCCTTGACCTGTTATGCGGGGATACGATGAGTCTATGCGCACTAGAAGACCACACAACGCCCGTACCTTAAGGTCAATCTGTTCTGGAGTAGCGAGAGCGTAGACCTTTGCCATAGTCGCGCGCGCCGCCTCGAAGTTCTCTCTCTGAATCATGATACGTGCTACACACAACCACCTGTCAGTGAAGGGCACGGGCGAGAGAGATCGGCAACACTGACGCGACTCCGGAAGAAAGAACAAGAAGATGAACTGCAACCCAGACGGAACGGCACCAAGGCCCACCATCCACCTCCATCCGCCGGACGTATTCTCGAAGGCGGCGTCGATCCCGTAGGCGATTACCTGACCGCCAGTGATGGCTACTACATTCACGACCACCATGCGACCACGGAGACGAGTAGGCGAGAGCTCCTGGATGTAGAGAGGCGCGACACATGCCGCTACGCCGACACCGACACCGATGAGGAAGCGACAGCCAATCTATGCTTCCTTGTATGAGATGTGTATGCGCATGTAATCACACGAGAACGCACCATAGACCACACAGTGTGGCAAAGGGCCTGACCGATAGCACCGCCGATGAAGATGATATCCGCAATGCCCATGACTGGTCTCCGGCCGAGGAAGTCGCTCAGCACTCCAGCGACAAGGCCTCCGATGAGTGCGCCGAGGGTAGTTGCGGACGTGATGAGTTCCTGTTGTGATGCTTGAATATACTGGACTCTTGCAGTGTCCGACAGACGCACCTTCTGTCCCGAAGACAACTCCGCCGGCCCTAGGTCCCCTCCAATCGTGACGAGAGCTCCGGAGATCACACCGGTGTCGTAACCTGCCCCGGGGTGTTTGGCTTTCTCTTCTTGCGCGGACTAGAGGATACACACGAGAAGTACGCACCGAAGAGCAGACCAGATATACTAGCGCATGCTACGAGAAGCCAAACGAACCATGTCGTGCGCTCCTCGCCTTCTGCAACTACCATAGCTTCGGAGATTTCCCCAGACGCTACCGCGCCCGAGACATCTTCGTACCTAAAGAAAGCTCAGCCCTGTACTCTCACTCCAAAAGCAGGGGCGTTGCACGGAGCACTCACACTTGCGCATCATGACTCCTTTTCTCATCGCTGTTTGACGCGTTGTCCATGGCCGGCGTGTCCGTCGTGAAGTCCACTGTCCCGTTTGTAGGAGCGTGCAGAACGAGCACGAAGAGAAGCCCCGGAGGTCACCCATGGGGCCCTAAATATGTGTGATTGGAGCACCCCGGACTGGGCGACTCGCCGCTTGAACGCTTCATCAGAACCTGGCAGAAGTTTTTGCCCCTGCCCTCACTGGCCGAAACGCGATCGCGCTTCGTCGCTGAGCAACCTTCCCGCCCTCGCTGTTTCTCGCACCTTCACTGCTGTCCGTCTATGAGCTCTCCAACGACGTCAACGGCCTCCCGGACGACCCCCGACAAGTGGCCAGACCACTATCGCATCGCTGCTTCCGGCGTTTGGACGATCGTAGAAGACGCGTAGGAACGGTCCGGTCGAGCTCAGCGCAGGCGAGTGACCTGCCGTTGCACGTCATGCTATACAAAGTGGGTGGTCACCGGACTAGGGTGCAGGTGGACAGAGGCGGACGAGCTGTTGCGATGGACGTCTGTGGGGAAGTGATGCAGGGTAGACCGGTCACGTCGCACTCGGAGCGCTAGACGCCACGAAGGTCATCGAGTAACGAATTCTGCGTTGATCTCACTGTCAGATCGCTAGCGATGTTCCAACACTTGCGGTGGCAAGAAGAACACGAATACAATACATTACAACAGCTATGCGTACAAGATGTGCACGAACGAAGTCTAGGTGAGTGAGAAGTCCTCCGCGGAAAGGTCACGCGATGAGGCCAAGGAGGAAGAGGAAGGTAGTGATGATAGTTGAGCGCACTGTGCAATGTGCATGGGGAGATGCCGACGGACAACGCGACACGACTAGGTTCACGAGTCCGCCTGCCCACGCGACCGATAGGCCTTGGCGGTCGACGCCTTCACCCACGACGGCTCGCCCGTCTCCCTCAGATGCAACACATACCCTGGCAGGTCGGGATGCTTGTGCCCAGGACGGACCCTCACCCACTCGCCCTCGGGTCTCCCATCGTGGTTCTGGAGCAGGAACAGCCCCTTGCGTGTCGCGCCCTGCGCACCCTCGCCGCGACTGAACATCCACACCTGGATGGCCCATTTCGGCTCCGTCTCGTGCTTGTGCCGGTGCACGAACAGCATCCCTGGGACTCGTCGGACGGCCGGGGGCTCCGCGAGCGGGTCACGCGTGTAGGAGCTGTACCATTCTGTGTATCGGTCGGTCTTGGGGATCTTGTTCTCGTGCCGTCTGAGGTTGATGCGATTCCTGAAGGTCCCGCGGATGGTGAGCAACGACGACATTGACTCTCAAATAGACAGGGACGTACTTGTTCTGACACTTTATCTTCTCGGTCTTGACAGCCTCAGTCGCCGTTGGGTTGGTCGCACCGACGCCCATGCCCCTCTGGCGCTCTCCGGATGGCGCACCTGTGCCATGACTCGGCCCAGCGGGTTGTGTTGCAGAGGTGGCGGGCGGAATGCCAGGGCTGCTGGCATTCTGCGCCTCGTTCTGGGCGGGTTGCTGGCCTTCAGACGGCTGCTGCTGGCCACTGCCCGAAGGCAGCCCGTCGGCATGGTTGCTCATCGGGTGATACTGACGTTCGGTCGGGCCCGCTGTCGTGTTGGAGGCTTCTGTAGCGATGTGTTGGTTCAGGTCATCCGTTGCACTTGATGGCTCACCACCTCTGGCAGACCTGTATGGACGGTCAATCGGTCAGCTTCACACTGCAGAACACCAGGACGACAACCCACTCACGCAGTAGAGGTGGAGGCAGAGACCGGAGACTCGCCAGCCATACATCCGGCAGGGTTGGTTGCGGTCGCGACCGGGACTCGAGTCTGAGTCTGCGCGGAGTGGCCGGTTATAGGAGGAGGGACTTGAATATTTCGTCCCGGTTGGTACGCGTACGTGTATGTGATCGACGTCTCCCTCCGGTCCCAGTCCTGCTCACCGCTACGCCGTCAGCATGCGCGTTCCACTGCGGCAAAGTAAGCACTCACGACCGAGACAACCACGTCATCCGGAGGCACCGCAGCACGACCGATGGTGATCCTGGTGACGTCGGGATTCTGGGCGGTCATGGCGAGGTACTGCGCGATGTACAGCTCGTCCAATGATTGATCGGACGCGGATATAGGCATGGAGGGGCTGCCTTGTTGCTGCTGCTGCTGCTTTGCGGAACAAGGTCAGAGAAGGGGTTTCACGTACTCCGCCCGCGGAGGGAGGGCAATTTGTACGATTGTCAGTGTGCCACTCGGAACCAATTCTTACGCCTCGTGTAGAGGAAGGAAGGAAGGAAGGAAGGATGTACACTAGCGCAACTCGTGCGTCATCTGCACCATCTGGTGTCTCTTTCGAGTTGCGCTCCCTTTCCACCGCAAGTCCTATCCGCTTGATACAAGAAGGTTCGGGGGATATTCCTCGGCCTCTCAACAATGTCCGGAGTTGTGAAGACCGTCGCGTCTTCGTAGAGAGCTTTGAATGGTCTCTTTGAACGTGAGCATGTAGGCTGAAATCGAGATTTCGTGTCTACGAGACGGAGATTCCCTTGCTTTGTCTCTTGCGTAATGTTATCGATGCTGACTGCGTTAGAGTTTGACTGTGACGGGGTGGTAACCTGAGCTCGGAACGCCAAAGGCGGCAGGGTTTCTGTACTTGTTGAATCAAAGGCAGCAAGCATGGCAGCAGGGAAGGTATTTGCGAGGTGGTGGAAGGAAGGAAGGAGGTGCCGGTGAACGGTGAACGGGCAGCGGGCGCCAACATGAACAAGGCGAAATGCACGTGACGGACGCGAGCGACGCACACGGTGACGATGTCTAACATTACAGACATCGAGCTGCGTGCTGCTTCGTTGAGGGCAAGTCACCTTCAACATCTCCAACTACAAGCGGGGTTGGCGAACGCAGCTTGGCGCGATCGCATCGGAGGTAGGGATCTGGTAGGATCTTGAACCTCCTTCGAGCGTCAGAGGCTCAGAGCACTCTACTCAAGATCTCACCATCAACCCGAACCGTCTTCAACCACCAATAATCAATCAGTGGCAGGACAGGTAGATATCTGTGAGTATCGGAATTGCGGTCCAGGAGGGAACCACAAACTTCAAAGTACTAGTCTCATGAGTTCGTTTCGCAGACGACGACGGACGGCATGGTAGATTCGAGCTCTCGTCGGCCACCGTTACCTCCAGATGACCTCGCTCTGTTGGCGGGTCTGCCTCCTCCTGAACTCGGAGCCGCCGCAGAGTCCCGAATACAGGTGTACCGCAAGATGATTGAGGACATGAACGGATACATCTTCCAGCTCATCTCCATCCAGAACACGACGGTCCCTCTCCACGCGACACTCCCGCCCGAAGTCCTCTTGAATGTCTTCCGTCACGTTTCCCCTACTCGACGCGCCGATATCCGACTCACTCATGTCTGCAAGTTGTGGCGCGATCTCATCCACCGGACACCAGAATTCTGGGCAGACATGCTCGGTGCTAAAGCAGTGGCTTCGCGTCTCGACTACCACGAGTCCAACACTCCTCTATCATTGACGACTTTCATCGAGCGTTCCTCGCCAGCGCCATACAAGCTCAATCTATACGAGGACCTCTCCATCCTCACCAAGATCCCTTCTCACATATCCCGCATCTACTCATTATCCAGATCCTGGGGCCCAACTCGCTACATCATCTGGAGGCGCTCCTAAACCTGGACATGCCGCGGTTGGAAATATTGCGGTGCAAAGCTTACTACGTTACGGTTTCCATGCTCAGGGAAACTGTCAGACGTCTCTCCGATCGCGGCAAGGCGGAGTTTCCTCGCCTTCGCAGAGTGATTCTATACGGTGGCTTGGCCTGTCCGGCATTCGCATTTCCGTCTCTCAAGGAGCTCAAGATCGAGTCTGGAGCAGTTTCCCGGTCCTTTAGTCTCCTGTTGGAGCTGTTGAGGGGCATCCCACAGCTTCAGACGCTGGAGCTGGACCTACTTTTACGCCCACCTCTACAAGACGCACCTACGGCAATGCTTCATCACCTTTCACGCAAATGAGGAAGCATGGGCACATCGAATCCTGGTATACGTGCATTTTCCGGCAACGGCGCAGTTGAAGATCAAATGGCTCGACGGGTACTCGGGATCCCTCAGCCGGTTGATCCCTGTCTCCCCGTCGAACGGCGTAGAGGCACTCCAGGCCATCACCATTTGCTGCGACACCGACCCGGATGACCAGTTGGTGCTCCGCTTGTACGGGTACGTCGGCGGCAGCTCGACGAAGCAACGGCTCAAGCTGAACATCTATGACCCGTGCTGGAGGCCGGACGAGAACATACTCCCCAGTCAAGCTCTCTCGGAGCTCGCGATGCTTTTCTCCAATGCTCGCCTAATCAGATACCTGAAGATCAAGCTCGAGCGGGGGGTCTCCATCACGCAAGACGACTGGTTCACGATATTGGACGCCTTCCGGAACCTATCATCTTTGATCGTGCGCATCGACTCGTGCCGCAACCTCCTTACTGTCTTGCGGAGAGACCCCAGTCGGTGGCCCAGGCTTCGAAGGCTGTCGATATCATGCAAGAACGGATCGGGAGTGCACGAGTGCTTGCTCTCCGTCGTAGAGAACCGCTCGCGCGAGGGATTGCGCCTGAAGTCGCTTGCGTTCTCTGGACATGGCAAGAAACTGCCGGTGTCCGAGCACCGGATGCGCAGGCTGCAGGGTCTCGTGCGTGAGGTGACCATGGTCGACGAGTTGAAGCTCTGAAGAAGGCGGTTATCATGCGTATGTTGGTGTTTATTTTACATGTCTTACTATGCTCAAATTACTCCTTGAGGTGCTTGACACGATCATGACTTGTAAACACCACTGGACGATATTATAATATTCGAGTACGAGCCTCTTCAGAACCGACCTCCGGGCGCCTCGCTGCACGACCACTGGAGGAACACCTTCCTCAGCTGCTACATTGTCATACTTGGTCGGAGTGTCCTGCAGGTGTGCAGGTCGCGAGGCTGCGCATGCGTACATAAGTTGGTTTGCTTGTCACGAATGAAGACATCCTTCTGTTATAGGGGTATACTCGTAGTACAGCCTGCTGCACATCGGTGAATTACAGGAATAAATTCTTCTCTCCATCCCGCCAGCGATCCCAGGGCTCGAGACACTAGCGCGCCATCCTCGTCCCTTGGAGACGCTGTCAACCTCGTCGCCTCAGATGCACATCGTCTGCCTCTTCATCTGCCTCTTCTCGTATGCCTTCGCCGAGACATTTCGAACCCATCGCGGCGAACCGTCCTGCAAGAAGTGCAGTACGTACCCGTCCAACTCTGGATGTTCCTGTCCCTCGTACGTCCGCCTCCACCGTGCCAGCATCTCACGCTCGCTCGCCTCCTTCCGCTCCGTCTTCTTCCCCTTCCCAGTTCCCTGGCTATGATCGCGGTCCGCACGCTCGCTCGCGTCCTTGAAGTACATCCACGCCTGAATCCCCCTCCGATGCGCGTGCACATACAGCGCGTGCTGCCGGGGCCGGAGGAGGTGGGCGGGCGGGGCCTTGAGGGTAGCGTGGTCGGCGGTCTTGTACCAGATGACGTGACGGTCAATCCCGCGAATCTTGAACTGGCGGCGCTCGGGGTAGAGGCGCCGTCTGGAAGCGGAAACATCTCGGTGAGTACTCTACCATGTACATATGTGGATGTGTGCAGATGAGAAAGACGCACTTGCATGCGCGCGGCTTGCCGCAGAGAGTGAGCGTGAGCTTCGCGTCATCCGAGTGTGAATCCTGTCGCTACAGAGCGAACAGTATGTTAGCGTTGTCACAGAGCATGAGGGCGAGGACGTACCCATTCTGCTACAAGCTGCCCAGTGAAGTTATTGAGGGACATGACTGCGCTCGACTGGCTCGCCTCTTCTGTGCCATGAGCGTCCTCGATCTCAAGCCTTGCGCAGTCGCTGTCGCTGTTGCCACTCCCCTCGGTCTGGGACGCGACGCGGGCTAAGCGGGTGATGGGTAGGCGGACTGGTGCACGCATCATTTCTGTTCGGTGTATGCGAGGGTCGAATGCGGATGTGGTGTGCTGTGTTCGTTGCATGTAGAGTGGCCTGCTCCTGAATCTAGAGGGATCTTATAGCCCGTTCGCTTTGACAGTGGCCACTCAGGCCACATATCCAAGCGTGACAATATCATAGCCTTCTTCTTGTGGGTGTTGCCCTTCAGCCAGATCCGAGATTCCAGAGTGTCTGTGACGATGAGCTAGTCGAAAATCCGATGTGAATCTCCCGATTCTAGGTACGTGTTCGCGAGGTGTATGGACGCGTACATCTTACCGCTGTGTGAGCCGCGCAACGTCAGTCCCTCAGACCCTGTCCTCGATGATCTCAAGGAGAAGATTTGACAGTGTAAGCATTATGACACTAGTGCCATGACGATGACTCTGAGGGACCGGACGTTTTTCAATGTCGGGATGTTGGAATCCTCCCTCTAGGTGCTCTCTAGGTCGTTCAGGCTCCTGGCTGCACCAGGACTCAGACCCTGGCCATACGCTCGCTCCCTGCTTACGCTCGATGGCTTACTGTACTGGCAAGGGAAGAGAACTCACCATCATCGCTGCCTTCTCCTTCCTGAGGCTCCACATCGCTGTCGAAGTCCTGGAAGTTTGTCCACAGAGTAGTTGATTTTGAAGTTCCACCGACAGCTCATCGTCAGCGTGCGTGTCGGTATACATGGAAGGGCCCATTCTGGCTGCGGGCTCAGCAGCGTCGTCCTGTAACTGTGCTCCTGGGTCGGTAATTCCCATAGAACTCCCCTAGTCCGAAGAACGGAAGATACTTACACGCAGGTAGCTACGCTCCGACCCTCAATCTCAGATTTATCGCGGTCATAATGCAATAGCGTGGACCGGTGCAAAATGATGCTCGTCTGCAAGTTGGCAACACCCACATCAATGACCTCAGAACGCTGAATATATTGAAATGACGTACCAGATCTATGTACATAGAGGGATGAAGATACCAACGTCATTCGCTCTTGACGCGCTCCACGACGTCAGCTTCAAGATCATCCATCTAGTGGATGATAGACGACGTGATAGACGACTTGAGAGCCTCGTGCCTCGTCGTACGAGGCTGTACATCAGAGGTACGCACTCTGTCCAGACTCCGGCATGCTGAATATGCTGCTGCTGGGTGCTTGTATGTCTTGTACAGAGAGCGTCCGCTATGGCAAGGAAACTCTCCAACGGACTTGCCGCCACTGCGCCAGAGGTCATTGCCTTTGGGGACCGTTGAAGGCAATGGCATAGTCACTGAACTGTTCATGACCGGGTCCGTCCGAGAGGAGTCAGTTCCTGTCTGGATGTTCGACTGCAAGATCATGATCGGTTAGAAGTTAGACATGACGTATCTACTTCCAGACATGTGATGACATGCACAACATACATCATCTGCATCCGAGGCTCGAGCCCGACGACGTCAACATGCTCTGCACGACGAGGCAGCTGAGATCTGCATGCGATTGATGGACGGTTAGAAAGTCTCTGGAGATGCTGTACACGGGCTGTGTGTCTAACGCTCCTGCAGTCCCACAGTGGGAACGTCTAGCCCTGAATGATGCGGGTCGCGTTTCAATCAGCGTGTGCGGGGCATTCCGAGGGAGCACAGAGAGATCCTGACATGAATTGTATCCGTGGGATGAGAATCCTCAAGATCTTGACGCTGTCATTGAGGTGTGTCAGTGAGAATGGAAGTACTGAACGGTGGTGTCAGAGAGGGGATGTCATGCTGTTCGACTTCCTGCCCGAAGTTCCAACGAGGATGAGCTGGGGACTTCCTTTCGAGTTGGAGCTTCCTCTTCGCCTTCATGACCGTACATAGCTACCAAGGTGGTAGAAGCTGCCAATATTCCACAAGATATTCGCAGACTTCAGTGAAAGGGAAAGAACAGCGTCGTTAGACGTGAGCAGAAAAGCAGAGACTTGAATCGGAGTCAGACAGTGGTCGAGACTCGTGTGGCTGAAAGAGCCACGTGGCGGCCTGTGTCGGTAGTTGCCGGTCCCTCTCACTGCCTGAAGCGCTGAACGTACGCTGAACCTTTGCCGCTCTCTCACTTCGTCTTTCGTGCTGAACTTCGGACGCGACCACTCTCAATAGGATAACTTGTCATATACAACACAGGATTTACTAGCACCACTAGAGCCCACGGAGGTCTCCTCGTATATGCCCAAATCATACTGTCGTCAAGTCGGACGAGTCCACCTCAAGCTTTCCCTATCTCTGGTGCCCGCAACCTGGGCAATGGTGTGCAAACTAGGAAGCAGACGCACTGCGCAGAAGGGAGTCTAGTCAGCCATGGGCGATAGACAGGCAATGGTTGGGCATTACGCGTTGGGATGTGCAGCTGCGCTGACCGCGCCCTGGGGCTGCTGTGCTTCATCGTTGAAGGTAAGCGCTATCTCTATTTTCCTCTGCGCAAAATGCTATTCTCGGGTCAACATATGAGTGTCAGTGTTGATGGCGAGTGTTTGGGGAGGAGACGGCTCACCACAACGAGCACCGCGTCTCCCGGAAGGGTCATAAGGTCTCGCAAGGGGATGACGACGGGCTGCAGAGGGGTGTGTGTGAATACGTTGGCATCGTCCCCAATGTCTGTCAGATTGAGGTCCAAGCCAAGTGCATTCAAAGAGTTCATCCATGGGCTAGGGAAGGCCATGCTGGCCTGGCTGGTGTGGGCATAGGTGTTGCTCTGCATCGTCAGACACGATTTTGAGTCTTTGAGGATGGACAGTCCTTCTCAATGTTGTCTCTTATATGCATTCACACTGTTCCCTCCGTGCATTCCTCAGGCAGCTGCCGCTGAGGCAAACCCCAGTCATCATCCGGCAATGTGCGCATTCAGCGTTCGCACACGAGCGACTCAATATTCGGATATGTCCGTTGACACAGAATCCTAGCAACTGTCGTACTAGTATGAGACCAGCGCACGGCACTTGCCCCAGCCCGGCCGGGAAGTGACACTCGCACGCGCTGTGCCGCCCGCAAGATGCCTCCGCATAATGCCGTTGCACTGATGGTCGCTCCTACCCAGGCCTCCTCATGTTGAACTCCTTCGGATTCGTCCGTGAGAAGTGTGCCACCCGGCACATCCCAGTCCTCCTGACTCAGTCTGGTTCTGCTAACCCGGAGAGCGACAAATGCCAGTGACCACCATGACTGGAAGACGGCGTGGAACGGCATCATCGTACTCGAACGTCTGGTTCTACGGTACGTCGCAGTGTCTCGTGTTCGATGTTTATAGCGTTGGCATATTACAGGTCCGCATATGCTCCCCATCCGACGTACATCTCACAAACATTTCTTTCTGCCATATGAGGGATCACCACCGCCCGTCTAGTCAATCTGAGTCTGAAGCTAGCATCATGCCGCTCCCCGCACCTGGCTAGAATGTGGTCTCCCTACGACTCGTTGTCAATCATATGCCACGGGCGCGAAGCGATAGACACTCACGGGGCGGGAATCGGGTACGTCATCATTGTATGCGCATTCAAAGCTTCGTCGAACACGAGCACCTTGATACTGGGTTCTGCCAAGTTCTGCAGCCACGATGTAAGTACTAATGTGCAGTCCTAGTCGTCAAAGAACTTGGAGAACTCACCACAACCAGCACGGCGTCCTCAGGAAGAGCAATCAGATCCCGGACAGCAATAACGATCGGCTGCGGTTGCGGCGGAGGTGCTGGAGGGGGAGGCTCGTCGGTCACGGTGTTGATGGCGTTCGTTAAGTCGAAGTACTGGTCGAGCCAGTTCATCGCCTCATCGAAGTCATGGAACGCTGTGTTGTCTGGCACTGGTGGATCGGGCTCGGAGTGGGTGTTCGAGTTGGCCTGCATGTTACTCAGTATGGACGAAATGCGAGGCATTGATATTCAGAGGCTGAGGCAGACAGTGACGGAGAAGATGCGAATATGTTGGTATGTCCTGCCATCTCCGAGCGTGTTTCTTATATGCATTGCACCTTGTCGAGACGGGCATTGCCTCCTGAGGCAATTCTCGTAGTCCGTAGAGCCCTCGATTTCGTTGTATGGGTGACTTCGCATAGGCTCGGGACGACATGTCTATAGAGGCCTCTTGCCATACAGCGTAAGTATTTCATGACACAGATAACCAGGTATGGTATTCGCTCGCTCGGAAGGTCGCCAGCGGCCCAGCCTCGTGTCTTGGACGCTGACAGAAACTGCTTCGCTAAGAAATTCCTCTTCAGGTATGTTTGCCCCGATTCCTTCTCCCTCCTCGTGCCCCGGGGTCCCCGGGGAATCTGCCGAGAACCCCCCACGGCAGTTTCCTTGCTGGAGAGTAGCGTGTCGCGCGCGTCCACGACATGTGCTCACCATCGACTCCGTTGTCCCTTCCGGGGGGCAGCGTGTCACCTGCAGAAAATCACCATAAAAGGTATTTCCATTCGCGGAGGAGCCTGAGGCCAAGTCTTTCCTGCTCTGGCAGGTACGTACCTGAACCTCCAGGAGACTGAGCCACCCGGCTGAGCCACCTGTTCCTCCCGTAGTTGATCTACTCCGCATTAGCCATCAAGGGCAACTGAAAGGACAGGGCAAGTAGCCGTACAGGGCAATTGGAAGTACAGGTTATCGTCAGTCAAAGGGCGTTTGGAGCGCCGGTCATACGACACCATCGTGTGTCCTTCAGATTCTTCGTGGTGCCGCTCGACATCCACGCTGGATACCGGCTTTCTCTTTGCGGCAGCTCGAACACGATGTCGCTTCTCTGGATGTACTCGTTCATTTATGTCAGGATAGCGTTGAGATTCGAGGCAGCTTTGCGCATGTTGAGCACAACGCGTGAGCATAGCGAGCTGTGCATGACACGGAGAGGCCTGGATGCTCGGAGTCAGCCATGATCGTGACGGCATAGTTGACCGACTTGGACTTACATCTGCAGGACGGAAGATACTGCTAGCTAGAGAACGACGTGGCTCGGAGGTGAATTCCTGGCGCAGAATACCGTGGTGCTCCTCGGACTCCGGAGATGGCGAGTAGCGTCGGCAACCCCACGCCTACCTCCGGGAACCTCGGACTTGCTGACGCGCTGCCAGCTGAGCTCTTCGACTCCATGCTCATGAGCTATGAAGCCACTGAACGCGGCTATGGAGAGGTAACTGACGGACATTGCAGAAGGACTACTCAGTGCCAACTCCCAAAGGGTGTTATCGCTGCAAGGCGGTACCGACCCCGTCGATGGCAATTAAGAGGATCAATTGATCCATTTCTTCATATGCGCATACACTATGCCTATCATACAACTGTGGCACTCACTAATGCTGCGGTTACTCAAGCCTTTACACCGACCTCGTCGTGAGCTTCCGAACGGCTCCAACTAGCCATAGCGTCCGGGACACGGCTCTGCGCCTGCAAGATCAAAGCCTCCGCTTGCGCCGAGCGCGGTTTGATAGTGCAGCGAGCGTCCGCGAGATACCTGCCAGGTACATTGCACATCCGGTCAGCGAAGACAAACCAAACACACAGAGAAAGGCTGGCGTACGAGAGCAGCCCGTCCGTCCACTCCGGCACGATCTTGATAGGCTGCCCGCGCTCGTCGAGCGGCGGCCCGATGTCGAAGCAGTGCAGCACCGAGGCCATATTGATGAACATCGTGTCGTCTGCGAAGTGCCGCCCGGGGCAGATCCTGCGTGTCGTGCATGAGCATAGTGAGCACTGACCCCCGAGCACGGGCGGGGAAGGTGGAAGAGTTGAACTGACCTCCGTCCGTAGCCGAAGACGTAGTCGGCCGGATCGCGCACGGACGGGTCGAGCTTCCCGTCGCGTATGAAGCGCTCCGGGCGGAACGCGTCCGGCTCGTCGTACACTTCCGGGTCATGCATGCATGCCCTATCGCGCACATGCGGTCTCGAGTCAGCTTCAAGGGTACATAGAAGGTTCAACGCACCAGGTGCTCCCGAACACGACCGTCCCCGCGGGGATGAAGTATCCGTGCAACTCGTCATCCTCGGTCGTGGCGTGCGGCAGGCTCAGCGGAGTCGAGTTGTGCCAGCGCAGCATCTCCTTGATGACTGCGTTCACGTAGATGAGCGAGGCGCGGTCGCTAAAGTCGGGGAGGCGGTCCGGGCCGACGATGGCGTCGAGCTCGGCGTGGGCTTTGCGGAGAACCTCGGGGTGGAGAGATAACGCGATGAATGCGCCCGTGAAGGTTGAGAATGTCTGGCAAGGCGTGAGGTGTGAGATGTAATCAGGGAGTGGAGTTGTTTGTGAAGTGCGTACCGTCTCAGCACCCGCTGCACGTGGACAGGTCAGTATGCACTGGATGAGCGATGGGTTACGTACCCTGGAATGCGACGGAAGCCACATTGCTGATAATGTCTTCTTCCTCGGCACGAGCCTCTTCAGTGAGCCCTGTGTGCCCCAGCTTCGCGAGAAGCTGCCCCACAACCGACCGGCCCTTCTCTCCCTTCTCGTTCTGCATAACACCTCGTGAGGTCATATCACCATAGGGGCCCCGGTGGAATGCCTAACTCACAAGAGCTTCCTTCACCTCTCCAAATGGCACATACTTGGCAGACCACGCCGCTGCCCTCCACTTGTTCGATAGGCGCTTGAACTCAGCGCCGGGAAACCAGGCGGGGATGTGCCGGAGGAAAGGAAGGAACTGGACGAGGTACTTGCCGGGAACCAAGCCCTGCGCCACCCCTTCTTGTGCGTCCTCAACGAGGTTGATCTGTCGTTCTATCTTGTCGTCCCCTTCGATGTCGTACACAACCTTGGTCATACCCGCAGTGAACGTGCTAGACCGACGATGGTGGTGTTAGCGATATTCTGAGCCTTCAACATCGAAGTGTCACCCACTATCGGATATGGTTCTTGAAGTTGGCAGGGTCCTTGAGTAGTTTGTACAGGAACCTGTGTGCCGCGGCGCGCTGCACCGGACGATAACCCTCTACCGTTGCTGGATGGAAGTATCGCCACATCGCTCGCCGGTGCCGCCTCCACCATGAGCCATAGTACATGAAGCCGAAGTTGTAGTGAGCCCCGGTTCTGACCATCACGCGCAAGTTTCAGCTCTGATCGGGCAGAAGAGATAGCCACTCACAGTTCGAGCATGACCGTGTGCTCACGATCGGACGTATTTGCGGACCGCGCATCGAGGTACTCGAAGATGACCTCGGGACTCCCAAGAACGACGATGTGCGTGTTCAATATCTGGAGGTGCACGATATCGCCTGTGCGATGGGAGTATCAGGTCCACACGTTCTATGGATAAGGGTGAACGTTCAGGAAACTCACCATACTGCTGGCAGAGATCCCGATAGCCAACCCATGGCCTGAACTTCGGGGCGTTGTGTACATTACCGACGAGCGGCAGGGCTTTTGGGCCAGGCGGTAAAGGACGGCCTCGAGAGCGCTTCCGCCAACTGATCGCCGACTGCAAGTAGACAAGCACCAGCAGGGAGAACGCAACAAGGAACGGGGTTGGAGAGGAAATAAGGACATGCGGGAGGAGAGACATGATGAATGGGTAGTAGGATGACGTCCGTCGCCACGGGTATCGTCTAATATACTGATCCCATCCCTGCGCTCCGTGTGGGGACGTCTCCGGATTAGACGAGACTCAGACCTGTAAGTGACTAGAGTTCATACGATCTCGTGCTACCGGCCAGCGGCGGTGATTAAGCGCAGCGCCACTGCATATGAGACTGCCATACAAGTCAGTCCTGCTTCCATCAAAGGATCATGAGGAGAACAACGCACCTGGAGAAGAGAGCGTTTGTAGAGGCGACGCGCGCTACAGGTGCAACATACTTATGTCATGGAAAGCTCTTCTAGTGGATCGCACCCAATATCCTGCTGCGCAATGCTGCACGTCCTCCGGTATCTGCGGAGATAGTTCGCCAAGCTTGTCCCGCCGGCGTGAGGCGTCTGGCAGAAGCGGAAAGAAGATCACCAGCAATTCGCGCACATTCAGACGTCCAGACCGAAGAGCTAGTTCCCGATTGAAATGAGCTCGTCCAGTAATTCTGACCTATCAATGTGATGTTGCATATCAGAGTACACCTAGAGATCAGCCATTCGGACTTACGCAGTACTCCTCAGAGAATCGCTGGCAGAGGACTCGGGGAAGAGGGAACCTCGGAGCGCTCACTAGCGCTCACCACTGGAGCACGCCTCGGCATACTCCGGGGCGAGTCCTCCTCCTCCTCATCCTCCCCATCATCCTCCTCTTCCGGATGGAGTCAATACCCTTCTATACCCCTAATTCAGCCAACCTCTGCTGATAGTTCTCTCGTCGTGGCAGTATGTACCTACACAGTGTCGTGAACCTAAATTTCAAGGACGCACGCCGGTAGTTGGAAGAGATGATACGTAGCGCACTCTACGTACACTGAGAGGACAGGACATAGCTATGTGATCCTGAATTTCATTCAGATTGCATCGTCAGCAGGTATGTTGGTTTTAAGAACCCCTCTCATTCATGATCAGGCTTTCGACCTGTGCCGAGCGAGGTGTGACGGTACATCGACAGTCGGTCGGATATCTGCCACAATACCGAGTCATCGCCATCAGAACAATCTCCGTGAGATGAAAATTCCACCAAGACATACGATAGCAAGCCGTCAGTCACATCCGGGACAATTGCGATGGGTGCGCCAGTGGTATGGTCCAGTGGAGGTCCGATGTCGAAGACGTGCAGAGCGCAGGCGATGTTGATGAAGAGGGATTCCTCTGCGAAGTGCCGACCGGGACAAATCCTGACGCGGTCAACCAGCATGGTGAGAGGACGATAACTAATGTCATTGTCAAGGTCATCTACTTACCGCCTGCCATAGCCAAATATATACCTGGCAGGGTCTCGCACACTGACGTCCAGCTTCCCGTCCCGGATAAAGCGTTCGGGGCGGAACTCATCCGGCGCCTCAAATATATCGAGGTCGTGCATACATGCCCTATGTGCAATGATGGTCACTACGTCAACAGGCCTGAGATCGAGGAGTCATGATCTCGACGCACCATGTGTTAGGCAGAAGGACGGTGCCCGCTGGGATGAAGTATCCGTGCAACTCATCATCTTCAGTAGTGCAGTGAGGAACGGACAGAGGGACGACAGTGTGCCATCGCATGACCTCCTTGATGATCGCGTTGACGTACACTAGCTGCTCGCAATCACTGAAGTCCGGGAGACGACTCGGCCCCACGATAGCGTCCAGTTCAACGTGCGCCTTCCTCAGTACCTCAGGGTTGAGCGACATGGCAAGGAAGAGGGCCTGTAACGTCGAGTATGTCTGGTCTGTAGGGTCAGTACATCCTACTATATCGATAGAGATTCGCTCGCTGACCGTGTCTGCTCCAGCTGCAGGGCTCTCAGCGTATGCGATGGTACGGATTCAGATACCCACACGCACCTTCGAAGGCAACCGTACCAACATTTTTAATCACGTCTTCCTCCTCGTCAATGTCGACGTCTCTGACATCTTCGTCCTCGTGAGACAATCGAATGAGCATCTGGCCAACGATCGACCTTCCTGTCGCCTTCGCCCCATCTTCAGCCTGATGGAACAGCCGGTTTCAGCACGGGTGGCAACTTCCAACCTCCAACCGAAAGTACGTGACAACCTCCGCTCACCATTGACTTCTTGAACTTCGCAAACGATTCGTTCTTCAGGTGCATCGCCGCAGCAATCCACTTCCTCGACAGCCTCTTGAACCCCGCGCAGGGGAGCCACGCGGGCACGTGTCGGAGGAAGGGAAAGAACTCGACAAGGAGCTTCCCAGGCAGGAGCCCCTGCGCGACGCCCTCCTGCGCGCGCTCGACCATAACCGTATATTCGTGCACGTCTTCGTCGTCATCGATGTCGTACAAGAGCTTCGCCATGGTCGCGGAGAACGTACTGTTTTCAGCAGGAGTAAGTGCGATGCCTATCGGGGATGCTGTCCTTGCATGGAAATCACGTACTAACGGACATGCTCTACGAGGTTATCCGGGTCGCGCAAGAGCTTGAGTAGGAACTTGCGTACAGTCGTGCGTTGCACCGACTGGTACTGGCCGATCGCGCCTGGGTTGAAGTACTGCCAGAACGCCCGCCGGTGCCGCCGCCACCACTGCGAGTACGGCATGAACGCGAAGTTCAATTCCGCGCCAGTTCTGAGGAGGTGTTGAACGTGAATCGTACGTGATGAGCCTGAGCATTGGAGGAAGCCACGCACAGCTCGATGAGCGGTGTGTGCTCTCGGTCGGACGTGTTCACGGATCGTTTGTCAAGGTACTCAAATATGACTTCGGGACTTCCGAGGACGACGATGTGCACGCCAAAGAACCTGAGGTGCATGATGTCGCCTGCAAGGCATGCATAGGTCACAAGTCAGCAGTGGAACAGTAGAGAAACAGCTAGACCGTGCTCACCATATTTCTCACATAAATCACGATAACCCACCCAGGACTTGACATTGGGTGCATTGTACAGGTTGCCGATAATCGGTAGTGCCTGAGGGCCAGGGGGTAGAGAGCGGCCCTGTGAACGTCTCCTCCAGTCCAGGACCGAGCGGACGTAAGCTATCAGCACAAATCCTGCAATTAGGAGTAAGGGCCCCGGGCTCGGCATGGCGAACACAAGGTGCGAGAAGGGCGAGGTAGGGGAAGGACACGAGTCGCTGCGGCGGTCGCGAGCTGAGTGAACATCGCAGGTCTTGAGGCCATGTAGTAGCGCTGATGACGCAGCGGTCATCTGGGACTGGACATCGGGCTGCCGTGTCGAGAGGATTCTCACCGGGTGCACTTGTGCATGGAGTGCTTGAGGAGGGCTGTCTTGCAAGGTTCTTCCACAAGGTGCAGTCCAGTAGGCTTGCGTCAACGTAGAGGGCTCGTGATAAGGCACCAAACTCAGTCCTCGCCTTGACTTCGACTTCGACCACGACCTGGAGCCGGATGACTACATGCGTCAGACGGTGGTTCCGGGCAAATAGTGACATTGATGATAAGGCCAACAATAGACTCGCCAGCCAAGCGTTACTAGTCGCGAGCGAGCTCGGAGAAAACGAACGGGACGAGTCCTTTGAAGGCCAGCATATACATACACATCGTACATCCGATCCCTTTCTGTGGGTGTCCATTCCGCCTTCCGCCTTGAATGTGATTCGTACCTGCGTGACGTACTGCCATCAACAGGGGCTCGCATCTCGACAACAGAAGGAATCGCATACCTTCATTGAACGTTCTCAGCAAACGCATCTGCACGCGCTCCGAGGATCAGAGCCTCTGCCTGCGCAGAACGGGGCTTGATCGTGCAGCGAGAATCCACTGGGTAACTGCAAGGAATAGTACCGAAGCGGGGAACGCGATGCTTATGAACAGGCTGCCACCAGACGCGAAGGGCGCACTCGACGTACCAGATGATGCCATCCGTCATGGCCGGCTCGATCTTGATGGGCTTTCCGGTATCGTCAAGCGGCGGGGTGATATCGAAGACGTGCAAGAGTGACGCAGTGTTGATAAAGAGGGAGGCCTCCGCGAAGTGGCGTCCCGGACATATTCTGCAGACAGGCGGGCGAGTGAACGTCGGTAACGCGGAGAGAGCGTCGATTCGTGAGACTGACCTTCTGCCGTATCCGAACGCGTAGTTGAACGGGTCCCGGACAGTGGGGTCCAGCTGGCCGTCCTTGAGAAAGCGCTCCGGACGGTATACATCCGGGTCCTCATAGACCTGCGGATCGTGCATGCAAGCCCTGCAAGACAGTCAGTATATGGCTGAGTGCTTGATAGCCAGTACTATATCCGAACGTACCAGGTGTTCGCGATGAGGATGGTTCCCGCGGGTATGAAGTACCCATGGAGCTCATCGTCGGCGGTCGTGCAGTGAGGGACGGAAAGAGGCAGGACGTTCTGCCAACGCAGCGTCTCCTTCACGATGGCAGTAACGTAGGGCAGCGAAGCTTGGTCTTCCCAGTCGGGTAGACGATTAGGCCCAACTACCGCATCAAGTTCTGCTTGGGCCTTTTTGAGAACCTCTGGGTTAAGCGACATCGCGAGGAACGTCGTCTGTAGACTCGAGTACATCTACAAGACAAGAGTCAATTTCGTAGGCGGCGATGCGCCCGACCGTGTAGTATGACTCACGGTGTCGCCACCAGCTAAGCAGAGTCCAGACAGAGTGTCAGTATATTCTGAACACATCGTCTACTGGCATTGATGTCGCACCTTCGAATGCTATTGCGCCCGTATTCTTCACTATGTCTTCCTCCTCTGCGTACGAGTCCGTACCTCGATAGTGAGAGATTCTCGCCAAGAGCTGGCTGATTATCGAGCGATGCTCGATGTCCGGGTTCTGAGCCTGCACAGAGCCGGACTGTTAGCGACCCTTCCGTGTTGAGAAGCAGATCCGCACCATCTCATCGAGAACGCGTTTGTAGGGAATGTTCTTCAGATCGGTAGCCGCGTCCTGCCATTCACGAGACTTGACTCTGAGCTCTGGGCCGAGGAAGTACGATGGAAGGTGCCGGATGAAAGGGAATATGTCGACGAGGTATTTCCCGGGAACGAGGCCTTGTGAGACACCTTCTTGTGTCACGTCGAGCCGGATCATCTGTTCCTCAATCTCGGCCTCAATGTCGTTGTCGTAGATGATCTTCATCATGGATGCAGCGAACGAGCTGTCGTGGTGTACATGCGTATTCAGCATGCTTCTCAACTAAAAGAGGTGTAATGAATGCTCACTATCGGACATGTTTCACGTATTCGGACGGGTTAATCAAGATCTTGTACAGGAACCGATGGGCCACCGTCCGCTGGACCGGATTGAATGCAGCGCTGGCAGTGGGATTGAAGTGCTGCCAGAACACCCGCCGGTGGCGCCTCCACCACTGGCCATACGAGAAGAAGGCGAAGATAATGTCCGCGCCCACGCTGTGATGGCCCTTGAGCATATGAATTACGCGGGACTAATCGACGCGCTTACAGTTCCAGCATAGGGGTGACCTTGCGGTCGGACGTGTTCGCAGATCGCTTATCGAGGTATTCGAAGATCACGTCAGAGCTACCGAGGACGACGATGTGCCGGCCAAGGACCTGGAAGTGCATTATATCGCCTGCAGCGATCTGACATCAACCACAGCCTGCGAAGGGTAGACAAACAACCCACCATACTTGGCGGAGAGCTCGCGATAGCCAACGTGCGGCTGGCTGTTGGGGACGTTGAAGACATTTCCGACCAGAGGCAGGGACGGCGGCCCAGGAGGGAGGGGCTGGCCACGGGAGCGTGCTCTCCAGCTCGCGAGGGAATGGAAATAAACGAAGAGACCGAGCGCAAGGGCTACATAGGCTAAGGTGTTGAAGGAGATAGAGAGGTCGTTGCGATCCATGAGTGCGAGTGAACTTGGGCTAGGGCTGGCACCGTCATTGGCCTATATACGCCACGGCCAGGGGCACAAATTCTCCGCTTCTTCTAAGATAAGAAATTCAGTCCCCATGAAACTCAATTCACCGTATTGAGGCTGGAAGGTGGTTCGTACCTCTTTCGCATATTTTGGGCCAACAGTCCTTAGCATGAAAACTTCGGCTCTGCTGCCTACATGCACATGTTGGCATCAGGGTGGTTGAAACTCCGGCACAAGAGACAGAATTCTCCTGTGCCATCCATGCGCAATGCAGAGCGGTTGTATTGAGACACGCTTCTCAATGAGAGTGAAAATTGCGCTAGAACGTATGAGGCTACAATAGCGGCGAACGGTTGTAAGGGGCATATGCTCACCGCTGGCACTCAATATTCTCGTCGGCACGTTGCCCGTTAACCCATACAAGCATAGCGCGAGAAGCGCAACGGCCATGAACAGGTTTCCTAAATCGTCTCGGTAACGCACTATAGCATGAGAATGAAACGACGTGGGGCGCTGCTTCGTCTGAGGTACCCAGCGGGTCTTGGCCACGGTGGCTGGAGTTCCACGACGCGTTGGAGATATCCTCGGTTGAACTGCACTACATCATGAATGTCAACGAATATCCGGCAGCGCGGTAGCGAAGCCCAGGTCACGCAGTACCACGAACAGGGTCCCCCCGGAAGGGCACTCGGATGTCGGCCCAAAGGACGAGTTCCGAGTGCCTGTCCACCTCGACCTCGACCTTGTCGTCCAGCCGACTCCGCCAATCGGACTCGCATGTGTCGACCGGCTACCTGCCTTGACGAGGGTTGGTCAAACCCGAAGCCGCACGTCTTAGTGTAGTTGCTGAGCCGAGATCGTTGTTGGAATGTATTGATTCCGAAACCACCGGGTGTGGGCGCATGAGTAGATTCCGGCGACAGGGAGACAATCCGTGGCCGTACGGTGATCGGCATAACCAAGATAACATTCTCTGTGTGAGAATACCCACGCCACCCGAACATCTGTCGAACGTTAGTACGAACGAACTCAACGTAGCATCGCACGCCACCAGTACCAGCGCGTTTGCTGCGGCCCACCCGGGGTAATTGCAGTTTCGGGGTAACTAAGAGAATTCAGTCAGCGTCAACACTGGACGTCAGGGAGTACTGACAAGCGCAATCCATCGGTCATGCGAGCCAGCACTATCTTGATAGGCTGACCGTCATCGTCGACCGGAGGCCTGATGTCGAACACGTGCAGAACGGAAGCGATTGAGATGAACAGCGCCGCTTCTGAGAAGTGCGGCACAATGACGGATTCTGTACGTTCGTGTGAGTGTGTATGCGCAAGCGACAAGCATGTTCCGACAGTGCCTTCTCAAGCCTTTTCCCGAGTGCGAATACGCACCCTGAAGGGTCACGCACAGAAGGATTCAACGTGCCCCAACGATAGGCCCAGCTCGATACAATATGTCCGGAGACAAAGGCCTTCGATCGTAATGCATGCTGCAAGGGTGTGGCTCATAGCATGACCGGCTACGGAGAATGTTTCGAAGCACAGATTCGGCTGTGGAGATTGTCTTCTGCGGCCTTCGTACGGAAGCATTTGTCGTTGAACCAATGCGGATGAATCAGTGTCATGAAAATGTTATACCCTGACAGTTATATTCGCTTTGGCTTGGCTACGAACAAGAGTTTCGAATCAATGGACGGCGCCCGGAGCTGCGAAATTCTCTCTAGCCAATACTTTCATCACCTCCCCACTCAGAAGTACTCACCGAGTCCAAACCGGCTAGCATTGTGAGAGGAAAGCCTCGGATGGCCACCACAAGCGATTGATCTTCTTCTGAGTCCGACCTTCGAGCAGCACGCAGCAAACGTCTTCTTCGGCTAAGCCGCTGCGGTACGGATGATTCCGAAGGGCTACTGGGAGAAGCTCCATAACTTAACCACCTATAGATGATTGGAGGATGTTAGAAGAATTCATCTTGGGCTTGAAAGGGGGTGCGGGTGGAACTGACCAGTATAGCTAGGCCTCCGCTACGGCATAGGTTGGTCGTTCTTGGTTCTAGGTCCTTTCTTCGCGACAGGGTAGGGTGCCGAACACCCAACACTATGTGGAGCTTAGGCCGATGAGGCAGTCGCGCCGAACGAGCGACCTTGGCCTCGAGATAACGTATTCAAGGCTGATAGTTTCGTTAGCTGAAACATGATAGCACCGAAGGCAATGGTCCATTGCTACCCTAGCCGGGGCTTGCACGAACCTTCACGAACGGAGAGGAAGGGTACATCATGAAAAAAAGACGCACCAACACATGGGTGGAAGAATTTGGGGATATTGGTGGTACTTGTAATCGCGTGCCCTTTCATCATGCTATCTTGTTCGATGATATACGTACGATCGTGAAGCTGCGGTCAAGATTCCGTGTTGGTGCAAAGTAGTTGGGGATAGGCACATGAGATGCATATGCATACGGACGAAAGAGCAAGAAGAGCTGGAGGACATCTTGCGCTTCACAAGACACGGGGATGGATACTCACACGTTGACCAGTCTCTTTAACGTGCTCAATGCCCAAGTTCGCCATTGCTATGCAATCTCTCGACGCAGCGTCCTTCAGGATTCGAGTTGGACGAAGTAGGCGGCCGCGACGCGCCAGTCTTGAAGGGAGGATTAGATCGATGTCATCCCAACAGTAAGATCAGACCAGATGTGATATGGTTCGAGCAAACCGTAGAAAACGAGGGGTACTAGTCAGTGTAGTCCTGGTGCAGTCACGGTCACGGTTCGAGGCCAACTACGCGTTGAACGTTGAGCGCTTGCCGCTTGGCGCACAGCTACGGGAACCGTGTTCGGGGAGCAGGCTTCTCCTGTCTCCTCAGTCGTCCAAATCAACCTCAGCATAGTATCGTCGCGCTTCCACTGACATCGAAAATGGTAGCAATAATAAGTAAAACTATAATCAAGAGCTGACAGCTTCATGAACCACGTTGATCACCAGCAAGCGCGGCGGCCAGTGACGGTAAGTACTACGACCACGGCCACAGAGAGACGGAGAACTTGAGCGATGAGAAAGTAGCAAGGATATCGATCATAATCACTTTATCTGTTCTGCTTGTAACGACTTCAAGATCAGCTGTACACCCTCAGGCGAGCGAGGCTTGATGGTGCATCGGCAGTCTTGCGGGTACCTTCAGACGTTCATGCTTGTAAGCCGCTTGTGATATGAATGAGTATCCGGAAGAAGGGAGGACGCACGCGAGAAGACCATCCGTCAGGTCTGGTACAATCTTGATAGGAAGGCCGGCCTCATCCACAGGTAAGCCTATGTCGAACACGTGAAGGACGGTAGCGACGTTGATGAACAGAGAAGATTCGGCGAAGTAACGACCAGGGCAGATTCTTCCACAGAGAACTTCAGCGGTTTGTTCTCGAGGGTGCGCGACCTGACTCACCTTCGCCCGTAACCAAATGTGAACTGAAACGGATCGCGCACAGTGGTGACGTCGAACTTTCCGTCCCGAATGAACCTCTCCGGACGGAAGACCTCCGGGTCTGGGTACACCTCGCGATCATGCATGCAAGCCCTGAGAGATGAGTGAGCGCAATTCCCAATGAAAGGGGGATCTTTGTTCGCCCACCAAACATTTGGCATTAAGATCGTTCCCTTCGGGATGAAATAGCCGTGGAGCTCATCGTCCTCCGTTGTGCAATGGGGCACGCCAAGAGGTATAACCGGGAGCCAACGCGACGCCTCTCGAATAATCGCGTTGATGTATGGAAGTGAGTCCTTGTCGCTGAAATCTGGAAGCCGGGTTGGACCGACAACAGTATCGAGCTCATCGTGAGCATGCTTGAGGACGTTTGGGTACAGAGCCATGGCGAGGAATACCGACTGAAGCGTCGAAAGCGTCTATTCATATGCGGTTGAACGGCGCCGCGCCGTTCATCAACGAAAACACTGACCGTATCAGAACCAGCTGAGCCCATCAAATTGAGGTTAAACCATCGCTGACAAAATATGAGAGGTTCCTGCTCACCTTCAAATGCGACGGCTGCGACATCCTTGACGATTTCCTCCTCTTCCACTAGGGTGGGTCCTTCGACGCCAGATCGTACAATCTTGGATAACATTTCTCTGACGATACAGGGTGCACCTTCTTGGCGTTCCTAGTCGCGTAATAAATGGCATATAAGCGATCAACATCCCTGCGGGCCTCGAGTACGATGCAGTTCACCATCGAATCCTTGACACGAGCCACGGGCGCGTTCTTCAGTTCTGAAGCTGCTGCTCTCCATGCCGCAAATCTTTCTTGGAATCCGGCGCCGGGAACCCATTCCGGGACGTGTCGAAGGAATGGAAACACCTCAACGAGGAACCTTCCGGGGAGTGTACCTTCTGCAGCGCCCTGTACGGCTTGCTCCACCTTGATGATATACTCGTCGTTTTCGTCTGCTACTTCGATATCATAGAGCACCTTCATGAGGGTCGCCGAAAAGGTACTAGAGGTGTGATCAGGGCGCCTGCAAGGTCTACGTGTTGATCGAGGCACTCACTATCGCATGTACCTCTTGAACCGCGACGGATCTCTCAGTAGCTTCCCGAGATACCTGGTGGACATGGTCTTCTGGACCGGACGATAGTTCATAACTGCTTGTGGGCGAAAGTACTGCCAAAATGCACGCCTGTGGCGTCTCCACCAATTTCCGTATGGCATGAATCCTAGATTAAGGTCGGATCCCGAGCTGGTGAACATCCGCGGCCTCAGTTAGAAGGTGCGCGCACATATTCACTGTATAAATTGCGCTCACAGTTCGATCAGGATGCTCTGCTTCCGATCGGACGTGTTTGCAGAACACTTGTCGAGGTATTCCATGATCACGCTAGCGCTCCCGAGGACCACGATCGAGTCGCTCATTATCCGGAAGTGGAGGATGTTCCCTGCAGACGCAATGACAATGAGAGCTTCAAAGGGCGCCCTGACTGAACGTGGCGAACGCACCATATTTCAAGCTCAGCTCCTGAAAACCAAGCCACTACTTCACGTTTGGAATATTGAACATGTTCCCTATCACGGGAAGACCTGGGGGGCCCGGCGGTAAGGGTCGTCCTCGAGAGCGGTATCTCCAGGTCCGCAGTCGATGCGCGTACACGAATATCAAGATAAGAACCAGCAGCACAGGAGTTGACGGAGCAAAGAGGGTCATGGTTGGTACGTTGTACGATCGGCAGGGACTCTTCGACCAGTGCTATTTGTACTGGTGTTGTACATCCGTGGGTGAATATCACGACGTCAGGTGTCCCGAGTGTGGGACCCGGAGTCAACGAGTAGCAGCATTGAGTCGAGGTCCATGAGGATCCAAGTCGCCGTGATCGATGTCATTCTAAAGGCGTGTAGGGGAAGAGCACCACGACATCTGAATGACATCGCGAGGCGTGGCACTAGACTGCGGCTGGAAGTCGAGCGACAGCAGGCTGAATTAAACTCTCTCCGATTGGCCGTGCCAAAAGCAAGTGTAGAAGCCTTCCCCAGCGACCTAGAAAGATGGTAAATTGCTGTCTCAGACGAGCTTTTCTCGCCTGCAAAGTCCAAAACGTACTTCTTCATTTTTTGTCCCTCGCCGTAGGACCGTTCGTTGACGACAGTGCCCACCACCAATCGACTGCAGATTAGTCAGAATAAGGCCTGTGTCTGAGCAACATACTGAGCTTACTTCGTCGTATTGAATCCTGAAGAAGTAATTGTAGAAGATGAAGAAGAGATTCGGAAACTTTCGCCGACGTTGTGGTTGTGTGGAGCAAGGCGGCAAGCGATAGAATCTAGGACATTACGACCCTAGGCGCTCGGGTAGAAAGTCAAGGAACTGAGGAGGGGGAAGAAGCAAGTCAATCGAAGTTAACGAAGCCAGATTACAATACATATGAGCTTCGGATGCCATATGATTCGCCACATGTCTGTCAATCGCTGGTAGATCGTGTGGATGTGTACACTTGTATGGTTAGTATCATCATCCGCGACCGGCAAACAGACGTGTTCTCCGGGTGCTGAGGTGAATTGCGTTGTGGGAACAATCACACGGAGCTCCGCAGTAGTGCACAAGGGTCTGTGGACCTTGGCTACTCCAATGCACTGCAAGATTCCATAGTGACTTTCATGGCTGCACGCAGAACAGCACCCGGAGCCTAACTTGAACCCTCACCACCGTAGCATGAGTTGACGGAGTGAGCAGGTTCGCGAATCGGCTATTCTTCACATGCCACACAATAGGCATCCGTGGACACGAAACGTACACGTACCATTCAGTGAATATCACAATCAGTACAGAGTCAAGAGCGCGATGTAGGCTTGGCCCATTCAGAACTCCTCCACATATCTCCGGATCAACGCCTCTGCCCAAGGAGAGCGAGGCTTGATTGTGCAGCGAACATCCTGGGGATAGCTGCGCAAGGATCCACAGGTGATCAGTGATGCCGTAGGACGGCGGGAAGCGATACGCACGATAGAAGCCCATCCGTCATCCCAGGGACAATCTTGACAGGCCGCCCGTGCTCGTCAAGGGGTGGAGCGATATCGAACGTGTGTAGGACGGATGCAACATTGATGAATAAGGACGCCTCGGCAATGTATCGCCCTGGGCAGATTCTGTTGCAGCGCGGAGCGACAATGAGCGATGTCTACAGCGAACAAACAATGGCCGCCCTTGCCTTCTCCCAAAACCGAACACAAACTTGGCCGGGTCGCGCACGGACGGGTCGAGCTGGCCGTTTCGAATGAATTGTTCTGGGCGAAACTCATCAGGGTCCCCATACGCCTCGGGATCCCGCATGCAAGCCCTATAGAGTGTCAGTTACATCAGGGGTACGCACGAGGTCCTTCGGCGACTCACCAAATGTTTGGCAAAATCACAGTGCCCTTGGGCATGAAATACCCGTGGAACTCGTCATCCTCGCTCAAGCTATGCGGGATGCACAGCGGCACGACATTGTGCCACCGCAAAGCTTCCTTGATGATCGCGTTCACGTATACTAGTGCCGGTTGGTCGCTGAAGTCTGGAAGACGTGTCAATCCAACAACAGAGTCAAGCTCTGCTTGCGCCTTCTTCAGGACCTCGGGATAGAGGGTCATGGCGACAAAGACCGCCTGGAAGGTGGATAAGGTCTAGCGAAGCTCTTGCAATCAGCGTCATGAGGCTGTTCGTAGGAGATGAGGGGAACTTACCGTGTCAGCTCCCGCTGCGAGTGACGGCGGTCAATGTACTGTACGGCTGTACGAGAACAAGTAGAGTGTATTCACCTTCGAAAGTAACGGAGCCCAAGCTCTGGATGACTTCTTCCTCTTCCTTACGTGTCGATCCAGCGAAACCAGTACGTTCCATGGACTCCAGGAGCTCTGACACTACCGAACAGCCGGCGGTGGGCTATCGCATTGAAGCACGGGATTAGTGCCTGCTTACAGTGCGGGTTGCTCCTGCTCACCTCCTCCTTGACGTGTGCAAATAGCGCGCGCCTTAGGCCCTCTTGAGCCGCCCGCCACTTTGAGAAGAGCTTCTGCCATCCAGTCCCAGGGAACCAAGACGGTACATAGGACAGTGCGGGAACAAGCTCGACAAGGTATTTGCCTGGCACAAGCCCCTGAGCGATGCCCTCCAACGCCACATCGATTTGAGCGATGTACGGATCGTCCTCGTCTGCAGCGTCTATGTCGTAGACTATCTTGAGCAGGGCGGAAGAGAAATTGCTGTTGAACGAGTCAGACTTGAGCCCATCAGTGCGTGAGAGATGTGCGGTACTAACTGCCGTATATGCTCTTTGAATCGAGCTGGAGACTTCAGCAATCGGGCGAGAAACTTGTGTGCAGCCGCACGCTGTACATCTTGATACTTCCAGATGACTCCCGAAGAAAAGTACTGCGAGAACAGGCTTCTGTGATGGCGCCAGAGTCGACCGTAAGGGAGCAGTCCAAAGTTTTGGCCGCAACCGATGCTATGGATCTGGTCATGAGCTCGAAGAGAGGTCTCAATAAAGGACCACTGACTTACAGTCTAATGAGAGGAGACTGCGGCCGATCAGACGTAATCGCAGAACTCTTGTCGAGGCACTCGCTGATGACTTCGGGGTTTCCCAGCACGACTATTGGTTGACTGAGCAATCTTACATATACGATGTCTCCTGCGGAGACGATTAGACAGAAGGATCGAACAACACATCGACGTCGCGCGTACCGTAGACAGAGCACAGGTCACGATATCCGATCCATGGTTTAGACCGGGGAACTTGAGGTAGATTTCCAATGAATGGCCAGGCCTTCGGACCAGGAGGTAGGGGGACCCCGCCCGAGCGCATCCGCCACGCAAAGAAAGAGCGTAGGTAGAGAGCAACTGTCAAGACGAAGATCCATGCAAGAGGTGAGAGGGAGTCGGTATCACTCATCGAGTTCATGAGACCACTAAGACGGATAAAGCACGGAGCTGTCGGTGGAGGTGACTGTATTATATCCTGCGTCGAGTGGAGACTATGCCGTACATCAAACCTTATCAGTAAGGGCTAACCCGCACGAGCACACATCTCCAGTGGGAACGACAGGGACCACAATGGTTGCACAATGACTACGTACGGCGCCCCTAGGAGAGACCTTCCCGAGGACCACTGCGCTTGAAGACAACCACGTTCGAGAGGCTCCCAATTGTCTGCTTTATTCTGCAGTTAGAGTTGACGCTTATGCTGACCTGATGGCAGCGTGAGTATAAGAAGTGGCAATTAGGTGGCAGGACGAACCTTCGCTCGCTCAGTAAGCTGGCCACGTGGGCGACCAAATGCAACAACATACAGTAGCAGGCTGAAGGCCTGACAGGGGATATAGTCTATGGTTGCTAACACGTTGAATGGCCCCAGTAAAGCAGGTGCGAGCTCGATTGGATGGACTACTGTATTCGCTTGAATGCCCGCTCGTTCATCGCACTTCAAGTGTACGTACCGGACAAGCGTCATGCAAGCATTCCTATGGACTTGTCTTCGCTCCTGCCGCCGTACTCAGGCTGACAACTCGGCCGTACGCCGTCTTACTTGTCGCCAATGTCCTCCCTCTAATCGCCCATACATACGGGGCGCATCTCTCCTAGTAGCATGCGAGATTCGAAACGGACACCGCACGGAGAGTCGAGACATGTCGGTCGGGCGGGCAGCACATCACCTGAACTGAGATCAACCTCTGAAAAATTCCGAATTGTCGGCGGATACGACATACCAACGAGGTGGATACCGAACATGGTCAGAGTCTGTAGACGGCTTGTCTCCCATAGGCAGATGATTGGACGGGCACAGAGGGGACGGACGGCCTGACTTTAGAGTATGATAGCATATGACGAAACCATGAGATGTGTGTGATTGAGGTTAAATCTTTGAAAGCTCGAAAACCGAGAGAGAGCAAGGGTGACAGAGCATGTCATTGCTAGGGTCGCCAACTCGAGAGAGAATCGGATTCGGAACGACTGCCGACGCGTGGCATCACGTGACTCCCCCAGCCACTGCAACAAGTTTGTAGTACGGAACATTATCTTATGGCATTTCTTCTACACGGGAAATCCGAGGTCACCCAGCTTGAGAGACAGGAACTCCATATGTAGCTCAGTCGTAACGCTCAACTTCGGCGAGCCTGAAGCATCTACAGGATACATAGCATGGTGCATAAACTCGTCTTATCAACGGGCTATCCACAAGTCGCAGGATCTTGGAGACGTGGCTTGGACCTATCACGATGATGAGAACATGTTCAGCGGCGCGTTTGCTTGTTCTCATAAGGATCCGAGCCTCCAACACGCCTCAGTATAAGCGATTCCGCCCAAGGAGAGCGAGGCCTGACTGTGCAGCGGACGTCCTCGGGATACCTGCGTAAAGAATATACCGTGCACATCAGCGATATCACGACGCAATGTATAGAGTTCAACACGCACGACAGCAGTCCATCCGTCATGCCAGGAACGACCTTGACAGGCCGCCCGTTCTCGTCGAGCGGTAGAGTGATGTCAAAAGTGTGTAGCAATGAGGCGACATTGATGAACAGTGACGCCAGGGCGAAGTGTCGCCCCGGACAGATCCTGTCAAATGCAACAAGTCGACGGGGATTAGCGACTTAGCAATGGCGAAATAACCATGTGCGTGCGTGCCTTCGTCCAAACCCAAATACGAACTTGACAGGATCGAGCACGGACGCGTCGAGCTTGCCATCGCGTATGAACCGTTCCGGGCGGAACTCCTCAGGCTTCTCGTATGTCTGAGTATCGTGCATACAAGCCCTGCACCAGAATCGTAGGGTCAATTCTGCGTGATATACTGACGAGGCACCGGGTGTGCTCACCAGATGTTAGGTAGGATCACAGTACCCTTCGGTATGAAGAATCCATGGAATTCGTCATCCTCGAGCGAGCAGTGCGGAACGCACAAAGGAATGACGTTATGCCACCGCAGCGCCTCCTTGATGATGGCGTTCACATATACGAGTCTAGGTTCATCACTAAAGTCAGGGAGACGCGTCGGTCCGACAACTGAGTCGAGCTCAGTTTGGGCCTTTTTCAACACCTCGGGATAGAGTGACATGGCAACGAAAACCGCTTGGAGGATGGAGAAGGTCTAGCATGATTTAGCATTACTGACGCCGCGAGAGAGACGAGCAGCTTACCGTGTCAGCTCCCCCTGGATTGTATGCGGCGGTTAGTGTTTATAGGGCTTACGGAAAGTATGGTGTGTGTTACTAACCTTCGAGAGCGACGGCACCAACGTTCTTGATAGTCTCTTCCTCATCCTTGAGCTCCGAGCCAGAGACACCAGCATACTCGAGTGACGCCAAGAGGTCTCTGACTACCGAATGGTTTCCGGATGACTGTTGCATCGAAGGGCCGTGTGAGTTTCTTCACGCCGTAAGTGCAGCGTATTGTTCCTGCTTACCTCCGTGTTCTGTACGTGCGCGAAAGGCATGTCCTTCAGGGTCATACTAGCGGTACGCCATCTCGCGAAGAGCTTCTTCGACCCAGCCCCAGGACACCAGGAAGGTAGATTCAATATCGCAGGGACCCACTCTGCGAGGAACTTGCCCTGTACAAGGCCCTGAGAGACCGCCTCAAGAGCAGCATCGACGTTGGAAATATAGGGGTCGCCCTTGTCTGCAGTCTCAATGTCATAGATGATCTTGAGCATGACAGAAGAGAAGTCACTGCAATAGAACGGTAAGTTCACGTTCGGGTTGCGCCGAACGTACATAGACATAGCTGGTACTAACTGGCGTATGTGTTCTTTAAAAGCTGCAGGATCCTTCAATAGTCGGAGGAGGAACTTGTACGCCATGGCCTGCTGCACGCCTTGGTACCGCGTGACGGCCTTCGAGGTGAAGTACTGCCAGAACATGCGCCGATGATGCCGCCAGCGCTGACCATATGGGAAAAGGCCAAAATTAAAGTCACAACCGGTACTGGCAAGGATGACATGGTTGGTTTAAGGGAGACGTGTAGCAGGAAATGCTCACGAACAGCTCGATGAGGGGGGTCTGTTGCCTGTCTGAAGTAATAGATGACCTCTTGTCGAGATACTCATTGATGACTTCGGGGCTCCCCAAAACGAGTGTTGACTGTCCTAATGACTTTACGAACACGATGTCGCCTGCAGGTGTGGTTAGATCGACGTATAAATACGAAATAATCAGCCTACAGACCATAAAGCTGGCAAAGGTTGCGATATCCGATCCATGGTTTGAAACGCGGGACATTGAACGCGTTACCTACAACTGGCCAGCGGCGGGGTCCAGGGGGAAATTGCCTCCCGTGCGATCGTGTTTGCCAATTAATGGTGGAGTGTATGTAAATCAGAACCACCAGGACGATGAGCCATGCAAGAGGTGAGACGGATCCAATGTCGACAGTTATGATGGAGGACATTGTAGCCGGTACTGGCTAAGAGCTGGGGCGACGCCCGTAATATATACTACGTCAAGCACAGGACTGAAAACTTTCCCCTCCCTTGAGTGGTCCCGCTCGCACGAACGTGCCACAGCTGGCACCCTGAAGACAGCAGATGAGAATGGGATTGACTATTGAGGTTGCGTTGACTTACCTGCAGCTTGAATTACCCGGAGCTGTTGACAGGTAGCGTCATAAGACGCAAGGCCAAGCCGATCAAGACAGGCGAGCTCTCACCTGATAGATTCAAAGTAAACGGTTATGGGGCAAGAGCGGAAATCCCTGTAACCTAGTACACGCTTCGACCCGAGGACCTCCCGGCGACAGTACTGGATGCCCCCGTGATAGACCGCATTCGACTTCACGGTGCACAGTCTCTATAGTAGTAGCTCTGTGACGGGGTAGAGCAAACTCAAGTGCTCAGCCAGCAGTCTGTCCTCCAGCAACTTGGTTCCCCGTTAGGCACATATGGATGTTCCACGCAATCTCAATTGTTATTGGCAACAGTGCGTAGCCACGCACACCTCGCGCTGTCGAGGATGAGTGCCTCAGCTTTAGGCGAACGAGGCTTGATGGTGCATCGGGCATCCTCAGGGTACCTGACGAAGGGTTGAATCAGGCAGTCCGAGTTGAAGCTGACATGACTTACGACATCGCCCCGTCTGTCATCCCAGGGGTCACCTCAACTGGCCGGCCTCCTCCGTCAACCGGAGGCCCGATATAGAACACATGCAGGACGGACGCGATGTTAACGAAGAGCCCAGCTAGTGCGAAATAGCGTCCAGGGCATATCCTGCGTCCATTCACCGGTTGGCATATAACCTTATCGTGTATATTGCACGCACCTTCTTCCGAACCCAAACACGAGCGAGAGCGGGTCGCGGATTGTAGGGCCGATCTTGCCGTCACGGATGTAACGCTCAGGCCGAAATGCCTCTGTATCTGGGTATGTCTCCGGATCGTGCATGATCGCCCTGTGAGGCAAATGATTTAGTCGTCCAGCAAAGAATGATATAGGTCCCAAACGCACCACATGTTGGGAAGCAGAACAGTGCCAGCAGGTATAAAGTACCCGTAGAGCTCGTCGTCATCTATCGTACAGTGGGGCAGTCCTAACGGATCTACGATATGCCACCGCAGCGCTTCCCTAACGATAGCACCGATGTAGACGAGGGAATCTTGGTCGCTGTAGTCCGGAAGCCGGTCGGGACCAACGACTGCGTCCAGCTCAGCTTGCGCCTTCTTCTGTACGTCAGGGTACAACGATAGCGCAACGAATGCGCCAAGCAGGGTCGAAACCATCTGCAGAGCCGCCTCTTCAGCCGAGTGTCGAGATGATTTGCGACCAACCTACGGTGTCAGAGCCAGCTGCGAAACTCTTCGGATCAGTGACAAACTCTAGAATGCATGCAGTACTCACCTAAAAATGCGGTAGCACATACATTCTTCACGATATCCTCTTCCTCGTGATATGATGGCTCCCTCGGATGCGGTAATCCAGCAATGAGATCGCTCATGATGCACTGTGGTGCCTCGGTCCCCGATTCCTAGAGCCATCGAGTTCATTATCAGTGTACGTCTGACAAGATCCGGGAGCTCAGCGCGTACCATACACTTCCGTACGCAGTCGTATGGCATGTCCTTGAGCTTCTCCGCCGCCTGCTGCCACTTCGCAAACAGCCTCTGCGGTCGAGCACCAGGAAACCAGGTCTGAATATAGCGCAGGAAAGGAAGGTACTCCACCAGGAACTTCCTTGGCACGAGCCCTTCGGAGGCGCCTTCCAGGGTCTCGTCCATGACCGCGAGGTACTCGTCTTTCTCCGCCGACACGTCAATACCATATGCGAGCTTCAGTACCGATCTCCCGAACGCGCTTCAGCGTACAGCTGTCAGCGAAGAACCGGTCGAAGAGTCTAGTACTAATGGGACTTACAAACGCATATGCTCCTTGAGGTTCGACGGATCCTTGAGGAGCCTCTCCAAGAATTTATGCGTCATATCGCGTTGTATCGGCCCAGATGCGATGGTCGCGTCCCGGTCAAAGTGCTGCCAGAAAGCACGCCGGTGACGACTCCACCAGCGCCCGTAGGGCATGAAGCCGAAGTTCAGACTCTCGCCCGTGCTACTCGAGCGGTCATCCATCAGCATCTCCTGCATATCGCCAGAAGACTAGTACTCACAGCTCAAGCATGATCGTCTGCTTCCGGCTGGCAGTGTTTGTTGATCCTGTGTTGAGAGACTCCCGGATGATATCTGCGCTCCCAAGAACTACGATAGACTGTCCGAAGATACGAAAGTGCAGTATGTCTCCTGCAGAGCGTACAGAGTCGTTATCTCTGGGAATGCACTTGAGTGTTGATATGCCACGTACCGTATTTGGAACAGAGGTCCCTGTAAGCGTACCACGGCTTGTGAATAGGTATGTCGAACATGTTGCCAAGAACTGGGAGACCCGTTGGACCCGGAGGGAACGATAGGCCTCGGCTCCGTCTTCTCCACCTCACGGCAGACCACACGTATGCCAGAATGCCAAGAAGCAGCAGAAAAAGCAAGTCAACGAGGCTCATGGCGGAAATGGGGTAATCCAAGGCGTCGTCCGGGAAGGGTGCCTTTATACTTCACCATGGTGTGAGAGGAGGGTACCCGACAAGGAGATCAGCATGCCGTCCTATATCCGACCGTGACCTGAATGGAGAAGCTGCAACAGTCCAGGACCTATCAGCACCAGGGCAGGGCGTGCCACAGTACTCTCGGTCCGAGCACCATCGTCCAATGCCAATGCCATGTCGCTCTCCAGGGCCTAGAGACGCTCACGTTCCAAGCTCGGTCCGAGCACGGTGTGCCAAAGTTTGCACGAAGATGGATACGTCGAAAACTGAACATGTTGTTCATGGTTTTATGACGTGTCCCATGGTGCATAGCTGATCATGCCGCTGCGTCAGCACTAGTCCAGAGTCACGGTGTGCGAACTTGGAAGCCCTCCCGTGCTGTATATATGCGCCGTCTCGGACCCGTAACTATCCTGTAGTTCAGTACGGGTGTGCAACGTCGAACATGGTCGGAACACTCACCTCTCCTCGGGGACCCATGATTCTGAGGGTACGATTGTGGAGGTTACGGGGAGAAACCGAAGATGCTGTCCCCCTTTCGCAAGGAGGCGCCTTAAGCGCCACAGGTACCGACACTAGTCGCAGAAGGAGACTAGTACGCAAGATACTTGCAGAACCCGAAGACGAGTGTAGACTACGACAGCAAATTAATGATAACGATGCGATGCATGCAATGTATGTACAAAGTGCGTTCTAGGAGGCAGCCGTCTCTCTCTGCTCTGCTCTACAGTGTCCACACCACCACCACATACGCCTGACGCCGGCACCTCCAGAACCGCAGGCATCCTCCGGCAGACACAGAATCCATGATATCACCTCTCAAGAATGCTCAGACGTACATCAGACTACGGTCATGCCTGACCTTCACCGCGTCCGGCCTCGTCGACTTGTTCGACATCCTCTCCCAAATCGGGTCCACGTCCGGCCCATCCAAGTCACCAGCCCCATCCCATCCCCAGCACCATACTGTGCGCGTTGTGAGCAAGACTCGTTGGGCAGCGGAGGGAGGTGAAGATGGGAGACTTACCATACTCAGGCCCGGGCTGGAAGTGGATCGCTTCGCTCTCCTCTTCCGTGAACAGCCGGTCGTGCGGCCCAAACCACGCGCGGTCCTGCGGGTCCGTGCGGGGGTTGTCGGGCAGCCCGCCCAAGCGGACGTACCCTCGGATGGCGGTCAAGTTCCTTCTCGCCGGATGGATGATGTCGAACACGCGCTAATTCGCGCACACCGCATATAATCAGTCTGAGCCTTTTCTTGCACCAACAAGCAACAGGGGATCACACGTACGTGGTCATAAGCTAACTTGACTCTCGGCACCATCAGAATCCGTCCATAGCCCGCCTCCCAGTAGTCGTTGCAGATGAGCGAGCACTCGGAAGCGGAGCACTCGCTCTCGGTGATGCGCGCCATGCGGAAGCGTACGTGCGGTGGCGAGTAGAAGGGAGCCGGGTCGAGGATGGCGATGCCGTTCCAGCATGATTGTACTTGGATAGGGAGGTGCTGCAGGAAACGCTCCTGCGACGGACCGTGCGCGAAGATCGACTCGAAGGGCGCGTTCTCGAGCGCGGTGCCATTGATATCGCGCGCTACCCAGTTGTCGTAAAAGACGGGCGAGCCCTGTGGTGGCCGCTCAGCATATGGGGGGAAACACGAGAGGAAAAAAGACATACGAGCTCTTCGTGGTACATGTAGTCCGCCGCGCAGGTGATGCCCGCATTGTTCCTCCGGCTCTGCCAGATGAGCTCCAGAAGGTCGTCTACGCACGGTAAGATGTCGTTCATGAAGATGATCGTGTCAAAGTACTCGTTCTCCGCATCGCGCAACTCGTGAAGGGGTACGAACGCCGCATTGCGCACCTCCGCGAGATACTCGATACGGTGGTTGAACGCACCGCGCGTGCGCATGGACGTGCGGATCGTCACGCGCATACCGACGCTGCGCGTGAGCGCGTCGAAGATGCGCAAGAGTGCCTTCGTCTGGTCCGTCGAGCCGTTCTCGTAGATGGACACATAGACGTTGTGGTACCCGAGGATGGCAGCCACGCGGAAGAGTGTCGCGAACAGGTCAGGGATGACGTCGAACGAGTTGTAAAGGTTGATCGCGAAGAAGTACTTGTGGTTGTCGGGCCCAAACCGGCGCGATGACGGTACGTAGTCGCCGTCAACGTTGCTACCGAGTCCGAGTGCATCCAGCCATGACGATGTGGATGGGGACTGGTGGCCAACGAGGGGAGAATATCGGTCGGCAGCTTGCTCTTTGTACATGGGTTGTGCTGGTCGCGTGCATTCTTTCGTATAGTGCGGGGAGAGGTGGGTGAGGAGTTCCAATACTCGTCTTCGTTGCTGGAGAGTAGGGAGAGTGATGGGCTGTCGTGTCGGCGTGCGGGAGGAAGGAAGTACTGGTGCGTGGCCGCCTCGCCATGTTGACCTGTGCTCCTGTTCATGGTTTGGTCAGTATGTCGACCCTCCGCATGTCATTGCTGGACTGTTACAAGCCACGGCTCAAGAACACAAACCCCTTGGGCGACCCCCGCCCTTCACGCGCATTTCATTAAGTCTGTCAGCCAACCCTCCTTCCGCCAACATCACTAGCTGCTAAGACACAGCCGGAAGGAGCAGACCCCAACGAGCGCGTGAAGAGTTTACGCTCCATTCTCCTCAATCAAAGCCAGCAGCGCCAGTCCCCTGTGGCTGGTCCAGGAACGCAGAGGGCGGGTGTCTTCGGAAACAGTCTGTGGCCAGACCAAGGGGCTAGCAAAGGCTCCATGAAGCCAGTCTGGAGGCCCTGGACGCAGTGCTGCCGAGCGGGAGGAGTGTTGGGAAGGGCACTGGGGGAGGTTACCCAGTGACGTGAAGCCGTCCAGAGCAGGCCTCGAAGCACATATCATCCAGACATAGCCTCTTGAATTGGAAGGAGAAAGGCGAATCTTGACGTATATGTATCAAAAAACTGGGAACTCACCGCAGAAAACATCTTGGAGACGAAGAGGCCAATGATAATCCCGACGGAGAGCGCTACCCATGTGGGGATCCTCTGGAGCGGGTGCTTGCCCCGTGGCTGCATGGTGGGGAGGAGATGTATCCTGAGAGCACGGTTAAATGTATAGTAGACCATGGCGACAAGAGGGCGGAGGAAGACCGCAGAATGGACACGTACGGTGGACGGGTATGGTTCCCCTTCTGAGCGAATTCAGACGCGTTAGCTCCGGTGTTCCCGAGCGTGTCGCTGGTGGATGAACAGCGCTGCCTCCGCGCGCGAGGAACGGCAACCCAGAAAGTATTACGGAGGTGTAGCCTAGGAATTGAGGGGTATCTGGGCGAGGGTGGGCGCGGACAGGAGAAGAGGGTTACAACAAACTTGCTATTTCGCAGGGCGCGCGAGGCGAGGCGCGCATACAGACGCGCATACTGTATGCCACCGGGGCGGGTTCTCGTCTTCCTCCTCGCCCGCTCGCTTTTACTGCCACTCTTTTCACGTCTCACGACCGTACACACCGTCGAGCTCGACGACGTCCGCCGCGGATGCAGCGCCGCGCTGGCAAGGGCCTTGCCCACATCTCCATCCCCTCCACCCCCGCCCACATGCCCGCCGACCCGGAGAAGGCCTCTCGCCTTCAACAGAAGAGTCTCGGGGTCACAAATCGCATATGGCTCATCCTCCTTGCCTTCGTCGCCCTCATCCTCTTCACCCGCTCCGTACTTCCCTCAGAGTCTGTCAACCCCCGACACAGGCTCCTCCACACCGACCTCAAGCCGAAGAACTACCTGAACCTTACCGAGGACGCCAATCCTTTCCCCTTCTGCCCAGCTCTCGGCCCAGGAGATGAGCTAGCACACAAGTACGACCCCTTCATCCTCTCTACCACCCGCTTCCACCTGGGCAGCGGTGCACGCGTCCAGCGCGTCATCAACAAGGCCCTCAGCGGCCTCCCCGTTACAATCAGTGTAATTGGCGGCTCTGGTGAGCATCTCGTCTCGACTTTTCGTTTCCGGTTTCTGTTCCCCTCCATGTCCGCGGCGGCGCGTGTGGACTGGTCATGACCGTGTCATTGAATACCTCGATGCGCCGGCCGTCCCTGGTTCACGTTGCATCTTGAGAGTCTAGGGGTTAGTGCGCAAAGTCCTCCCTTATAAGTCCGCCCTACTGCTTCCTATGGGCGTGTGCCTGGCTTCTTGACATTCTGAAGGCAAGCCTTCGAACGCCCTACGTCCATCTCGTACGTGTCGCGACACTTCCTCGTTATCAAATGGTCTGCAGAACGGCCCTATCATCGCAACGTAGAGTGACGACACTGCAATGTTCTGGTCGCGCTAATGTTTGCGCTTCTGCTCCCCGACGACCTCTATTTAGCTCATGATGAGCGACTCATACGTCAGTGACATGCGCATATCTCTCAGGGTCCAAGAACTTAACCTTGACTGCAAGGATTGGCGTCGTGTTATAGGTCATCTGTCCCTGGGTGACGTTATGCTGGTCGCGGTCACTGGACGGTTTTAGGCATCTGTCTATCCCCATTTTCATGATTATTACGCTACGGACACGTTGGCTTCCCGTTTTCGTTCAACGAGAGGCTGCTCGCACGCGAGAAGCAAGGACAGTACGGTGTCTTGTTCCGCGAGTGGTTGCGGTATTGGCATCGAATTTGTTCTGGTGACTATTCTCGAGAGGATCCACCGTGACCCACGTGTGAGAGCAGGACATAACGGCCATCCAAAGGGTGTGGAGTATGAGGTCTACCCGAGGATACAAAAATGTCAATAGGGGTGGTCAAAGCTTAGGGATCCTACGGGATTCTGAGGGCGTTTCCGGGCGTTTCTGAGACCGAGAATCTCCACAGAATCCCAAATTCATCCTACCACCTCGTCAGCAACGCCTCCCGGGTAACCGGGGAAGTGTTCGCTGATCAAGCGTATGGCCCTCAGGTCAGAATATCGGGACCCAGAAACGCGTTTCTGCGTCACCAGAATCGCCTCCCAGAATCGCCTTCAGAATCCGCAGAAGTCCGTGGAGGCAGCACACCTTGGTATACGCTCCTTTCGTTTCCCTTCGTCTTCTGCCTTTCCTGTCGATCGAGTTCTGTGTTGCTGACGCCATGTGTTCTCAGTATCCGCATGCCATGGTGCCGGCGATGACCCGCTATCACCAAGCTGCTGGCCTGCACGCTTCTTCAACTGGTGGAACGGCGTATTCCCGCATCCAGCGACTGAACTCACGAACGGCGCCATGCGTCGCACGAGCGCATCCTACTTTGGCTTCTGCAACGCCCACCACATTCCCGACATCACCGACATGGTCATTGTTGAGTTGGATGTCGACGACGCAAAGTGCGTGCTATTCCTGTCGAGCGCGTGTGCCAAAGCTGACGCTGTCGTCTTAGCTCCGATGCGTCCATGGAGGAGTTTGAGCTGCTCATCCGCTCCATCTTGATCCGGCCGGACGCGCCAGCTGTGCTCATCCTCGGCCACTTCAGCCCTCAGGTCGCGCAGTCAAAAGGTTTCGCAGGCGCCGACCACTGGCACAGTCTCGTCGCGCACTTCTACGACATCCCCCACGTTAGGTATGTCTGCGCAGCTCGAGACTGCGAGCTTTGCACTGACTCCCGCGCAGCATCAAGCCGATCCTGTACCCCAAGTACATCGCGGACCCGCACTCGATCGAGAAGTACTTCGCGGACCCCATCCTCGCGAACGCCGCAGGGCACGAGGTCATCGCCGACGTGCTCACGTCGTACTTCCAGACACAGGTATGCTTGACCTGGGCGGCGATCATGGGCCACTCGGCGGAGGCTCTCCCCTCGCCTGCGGCCCCTGTCTACCCCGACGGCCAGGCGAAGCACCCCACGGACGCCCGGGGTCTCTTCGGCGGCGTCGCCCAGCGCAAGGGTGCTGCTGGCGCCGCCTCGCCGGAGGACGAGCAGATGAACCGTGCTGCTGCCGGCGCCCTCCCTGCTGGCGTTGCGAGCGGGGAGTCGTCCGGACGCACCGTCAGCCAAGACCCGCGCCTGCGCGTGCCCCCTGTGCTCATCAACTCCCGCCCGGCGGACCTCGAGGAGGCCCCCTTCGAGGAGGTCGCGCCGTACTGCGTGTCTGCGAACGACCTCGTGAACCCGCTGCCGCTGTCGATGTTCGCTGGGTCCGGTTGGGCGGCGTACCACCCGCCGCCAGGTAGCGCGGAGCTGTCCTCGCACGCGCACTACTTCTACTCGAGCCTGCCGACGAGCAAGCTCCGGGTGAACATTCAGGCGGGCGCGGGCGACGTCGCGGTGTACTACGTGAAGGAGCCGGAGTCGGAGGTTGGGATGGGGAGCGCTGTGGAGTGTTGGGTGGACGACAACTACCCTGGTGCGGTCGTGATCGAGAACGCTGGACAGGTCGGGGAGCCGACACCAACGTGAGTGCATCTCCGCCCGTTCGTCTGACTTTGGGATGCTGATGAGTGCGGCTTGCAGGTTGCAAATGATTGACCGCCGTGTCGCACGGGGGACGCACTACGTCGAGTGTCAGCTACTAGGTGAGGAGGACGACCGGAACGTGCCGCCGTTCAAGATCATTGGCATCTTCGCGACGTGAGGGCGATGGGTGCAGGAATGTGTTCTGTGTTACGTGACGTGTAAGTACGTGGACGGTCTTTAGGCTATACATAGACTTTTGATAATACCGAGAGATTTGCTTGTCGAGGGTGCAGCGATGCAATCGCATAACGCTAGTAAGAGTTATGCAGTAATACCATATAGTCGGGGAGCAGGGGAAAAAATCCTCAAATGACGCCCAATGGACATTCAGGGGATTGAACCCTGGACCTCACGCATGCGAAGCGTGCGCGCTACCACTGCGCCAAATGCCCGTGGCCCTTGCGCCGAGCCTGACTATCTCCTATGTAAGTGATTCAACACTTAGAGCGCTCCGCAAGAACGACCCATGCCACTGCAAAGAACGTATCCTTTCCGCGTGCGAGAAATGGTAAGTAATTCGGAGGAAAGAATTAAACTTCCAGATACTTTGCTAAACCATACGTTTGAACCTTTTCAGCCTTAGGAAATTTTATCGCAACCTTTCCTTAGCCTAGAGAGGCGCAGCCGTCCGAGATTCAGCAGCCTTTCGGCGGATGATAGAGCTTAACATTTCACTTACCATTTCATCATCATTTCTTGAATAGGCAAACGATGGCGGGTTTCCTGTGAATCGTGATGCACCATGACAGCTATCTCAAGGAACGGCGTCGCTCGCTCGCCCGGATCACGGGAAACGAGTGCAGTACAGCGATTTGAGCGAACACTGGGGTCGGAGCGAACACTGGGGACGCGATAGTAGGTTATGTTTGGTTGTGTGGCAAGTGAAGTAGGGCTGAGATTCGCAAGTCAACGCACGGGCTCGGACGCGTTGCGTTGCGGGGTATGACGCGCCTGGGGGTTCGGCAGGAGTTTCCCGTGATCCGGGCACACACATGGCTGGCGAGCGAGCGACGCCGTTTTTTGAGATAGCTGGAAGAAGAACCACCAATGCAGGAGAATCACACGAAGTCCACAGAGACAATATTGGACACATCTACCGAAGACTCGACCTGTAAGGTAAATATGGCGTCTGGACTTACTCCGTTCTATAGATAGGCTATTGAGTGGGATGATCCACGCCTCAGGGCCCATGTGCTAGACGCTTCATTGCTGCAGCATCGTGCACGAAGGTCGCGGAGAAATGAACGACCTGGTCCGCCGTGGAAGAGCCCAGCAAGGCGGACCGGTGCCGGAGAGTAATTTTGCATTTGAGTTTTCTGCGTCTATGTCGCTGCGCCTGAACGCACGTTCGACTTTGACGTGTCCTCGAGCAATCTCAGGCAACCTTGTGCGAGCAGGACGGCGGGTAGGCTCGTGCTGGTTCTGTCGAGAGCAGCAAAGGCCGCGTAGTGACATACGCGTCGGCAAACGCGTCTGTGGCGGGAGAGTACAAAAAGGTACCGCACCGGTTGCCGGGTTCAGCCAATCAGAGCAGAGATTACGTCAGATTCTCATGTATTACGGAGCTCCATACGGTGGCAGAAACTCTCATAATTCCTTCCACCTGCAACATTTCTCCTTCTTACCTCCCTGCTTTCCCCCCGTCTCTTCCTCCTCGTCTCTCTCAGCCATGTCCGCGCCATCTTCGTCTGCACCATCCGTTCCCCTACCCCACCGCAGAGGCTCAGACTCTTTGTTGAGCAACAAGCCGCCCGTATGGTCGATTAACCAGTCGGCATGCCCCCAGCCCGCGCCGCTACCCGCGAAATGCGACAGACACGAACCCGTGCGCTCTGGAGTCTGCTGCAAGGAGCTGAAGGCCGACGACGAGCGCACACTGATTGACCCTGACGTTGTCCGCGACGTGTGAGTACATCCATCCTTTCTTCTCCCCCTCCATGTCCTCGGTGCATTTCTCGCTTGAGGATGTTCCGCGTCGCCTGTCGGTAAAGGTCCTACAATGGTGGACTGCAAGCGTGCATTCTTGTGGCCTCGCGCATCGTCTCCGTCTCCCGTGCCGTTGCGCGAGAAGGAGGGAGGGGGGGGGGACAGTGCGTGCAAGGCGCTCTGCGATTCTGGGGTCGCTGCTCCGCTCAACTGCGTCGACGATTGTTGCGCTAACGTTTCCTCGATTGACCCAATGGCATGCGTCCCATTTGTGGGAGAAGGGCAGACATGCTGCGGGAGTTGATCGAAGCGGCGTTTGCTATGCAGCAGATACGCGTTAACCAAAAACGACAACGCGTCTTCCACCTTGGTCCGTATCTGTGTTCCGCCAACATGCTGACCTCGTAAAACCCGCAGCGTGATTGGCCTCTCCGACGGACTGACTGTCCCATTCGCACTCACCGCTGGTCTTTCCTCGCTCGGCGAATCGAAACTCGTTATCCTCGGCGGAATTGCCGAACTCATTGCCGGTGCTATTTCCATGGGCATCGGCGGCTTCCTCGCATCGCAGGCGGAACGGGACCACTACCGCTACCAGCACAAGGTCACCGCCGCGCGCGTGCTCCGTTCATGTGACGGAGAGATGGAACGCGAGGTGCATGCGGTCCTGGGTCCCGTCGGCGTCGACGAGAAGGTATCCCGGCAGGTCGCAGCAAATCTCCGCGATGTCGAATTCAGCTCGCAGGGCGAGGGCCCGTCCCGGCCCACACGCGCAAGCACTGCAAGCGATGCGACGCTCACGATGGAGGAGGGCCCCCAGCTCAGGTGGGCGAAAGACGTCGGCCTCACCGCGTTCCTCCTCAAGTTCGGCGAGGGCCTCGAGGAGATCCCTTCGTCGCGCATGTACATCTCCGCATTCACCATCGGGATGGGATACCTCGTGGGGGGCCTCATTCCCTTGCTTCCATACTTCTTCGAGCCAGTCGCACGCATCGCTCTCATCTACTCCTGCGTTATGACTGGCATTGTATTGCTCATCTTTGGAGCGGTCAAGGCGAGGGTGACGGGTGCTGCGGGTCAGGGCGCGGGAGAATATGTATGGGGCGCGTTCAGTACCCTGCTCGTCGGTGGTGCCGCCGCTGCCGCGGCATACGGCCTTGTTGCCGCTCTGGAGTCATAGGACAGTTTTTGCTTTCACGTTAGAAAACACCTACTGCTTGCGTTGTATAGTGTGTCTTTCTCCTGTCTTTCTGTAGTTTAGCTTGTTCGTGGCTTGCTATCTTCATGCTGACATAATATCTCAAAGCTTTACCAAGTTTATGGGCGTTTGGCACAGTGGTAGCGCGCACGCTTTGCATGCGTGAGGTCGAGGGTTCAAACCCCTCAACGTCCAGTGGTATACAATGATCTTGCTGTGTTTTTGTTTAGGGAGCAGAGGAGGAGTATGGTTAACGCCCAAAGTCTGAATCGGACTCCCGAGTTCCTTTCAAGTATACCGTAGTAGCCTGTGCTTTGCTCCCACTGCGGAGTGTTCTGTCACGTCCAAAGTCGTGAAGTTGAGGACGACCACGGACTATCCCTGCGAATCTGCGTGTGAGCACTCAGGCTTCGAATTGTTCATCGTTTCCACAAGACTGACATACCCAGTTGGTGACCCCAGTTTTGAAGGGCACTGTGCTTTTACCTGCCATCTGATGAGCGGTCGAAGCACCTTCGTCCGTAAGCCGGGCATATTGCTTGTATGCGGGATCCTATCCCAAGGCTTATGGGAACCCTGACAGTGAGTTTCATCCGGAACGGCAAGCTCGACCCGTGCGTGACCCGGCTGAGTTTGTGTTCGATTTAGGGAGAAGGCAAGGACAGCTTAAGTTTGTTTCGCTGTAGGACATCGCTTATCGTTGCTCTGCGCTGCGACAGAATCTGCCCAGGGCGACACTTGACCGAGGCGTCGATGTTGCATACCACCCCAACCGTGGACGAGCATGGGCATCGTATCAAGGTTGTCCCTGGGATGAATCGATGACGGATGGGCTTCTATCGTGCGTATTCGCTTCCCGTATGCCGTCCTATGGCATCACTGATCACCTGCCATGTATTCTTGCGCAGCTATTCCGAGGACGTCCGCTACATGATCAATCGATCAAGCCTCGCTCAACTCCCTGGGCAGAGGCAGACATGTGGAGGGACTCACGTTGAGCCTTTGTGGTCGAGACATCGTGTTCTCGCCTTTGTACGCCAGTGACTGTGGTACTCAATAAATGGTACGTGTACGTTTTGTGTCCATTGACGATTTGGGGTCCGGGTGCGGTTCTGGATGGCAGATTGCAGCCGTCAGCTATGGAACCTCACGGTGCACCGGTGCACCGATGCTCAAGCTCAAGGACCACCGAGTGTTATTGCGGAGCTCCGTGTGATCTTTCCCGCAACGCAATGCAGCATTGCGCCGGAGAAGAGGCGTTTGGTTGCGGATGGTGCATACTACTAACCATACAGGTGTTCACATCGACACGCTCTGCCAGCGATTGACAGACGTGTACGACATCATACAGCTTTCGAAGCTCGCATTGTGCATTTTGTTCGCTCCAATCACTGTCCTCATCCTCCCGCGTGATACCTCCGGCGATTAAAGTTTGAAGTTTGTGTCGGTCGAGTATAAACTTGCTCCTTCCTTCCCCTCATTCCTCGTTGACTTTCTACCCAGTCGCCTGCAGAATCACTATGTTCACTCAAGTGCAACCTCAGACCCTTATTTCAGTCCTCATATTCGCACTGGCTCTCTACCTTCGCTCTTGGATCAGGTGGAGGTCCCGAACGGGTGGCGCACGCTTGCCCCCCGGCCCTAGAGGTCTCCCACTGGTTGGCAACTTGTTCAACGCCCCGAAGTCCAAGCCCTGGATAGGATATCGTGACCTATCTTTGATCCATGGTCAGCTCGCTTCTTAGTCCTACATCGCTCCGTCTGACCAACCTCACAGGAAATATTGTGCATGTCAATATCCTTGGGCAACATATGGTCGCTCTGAACACGGCAGATGTCATCGACGAGCTTCTAGAGAAGCGATCAGCGATAACGTCGGACCGGAAGGATAGTATCCTCGTCGACCTGTAAGTTCGGCTGGACAGGGCACTGCATGATACTCCAATGCTGATCGTCTTCACGATTTCAGCACAGGCCACGACATGACCTTCACGTTCCATCCCCATGGGCAACGCTGGCGTCAGCATCGCCGCATGTTCTGGCAGCACTTCACAGCACGTGCTGTGCTAGAGTACCGGGACGTGCAGCGCAATACTGCTCGAAGGTTCCTCGCGCTCCTTCTTAAGGATTCTTCTCACTTCAAGGAGCATATTCGATAGTACGTGGCCCCTTGGTATATATCCCGTGCTTTTCATATCAACGGTCGTATAGTACGTTCGCTTCATCGATACTGAAGATCATATACGACATCGATGCTGCAGAGAAGGATGATCAATACATATCGAAGGTTGATGCTACGCTCGAAGGTCTCTCTCAAGGTCTTGTTCCCGGCAAGTACATGGTCGAATTCCTCCCTTTCTTGCGGCACCTGCCAGCCTGGGTACCCGGTGCCGGATTCCAGAAGGACTTCGCCAGGTGGCGTGCCGCTGGACTCGCGTTGAAGAACGAACCGTTTGCTTATGTCAAGCAGAGCCTTGTAAGTACTGCGCTGCGCACCATTGCTTTGTTGCCAATTAAACCTCCCGGGCCGCGCTGGATACCAGGATCGAGGCAATGCAAACCATTCAGTGGTTGGCCGCCTGCTCACAACCGGATCGGGTGCGGATGGAACACCTGCAGAAGATGTCGAAGACGTAATTAAGAACGTCGCAGTCATCGCTATCGAAGGTACAGCGCCAGTGCTAGGGGCACCAGACTATTTGCTGACGGACTGGCGCACTCATACAGGTGGATCGGACACGGTACGCGTAATCTGTACTTCGGCATCATGATCTCACCATTCCGGGCGGTTCAGACCTTCTCCGCGCTTCAGACCGTTTTCCTCGCCATTTCGCTGCACCCTGAAGTCATGGATAAAGCTCATGCTGAGCTGGATGCTGTCGTTGGTCCGCACCGCCTTCCAGACTTCGATGATCGTGATGGTCTGGTGTACGTCAACGCTCTGATCAAGGAGGCCCTTCGATGGTACAACGTCGTTCCACTATCAATCCCGCATCGCATGCTCAAGGATGATGAGTTCCACGGATACTTCATCCCGGAAGGTACACTCCTGTTACCCAACATTTGGTAAGCCGAGTGCAGCTCTTCGTGGCCCTCCGCTGCCTCATGAACTTCACACTCTGCACAGGGCTTGTATGCACGACCCAGAAGTATACGTGAACCCGGATGAGTTTCATCCTGAACGCTTCATCCGCGACGGAAAGCTCGACCCCTCCATCCGCGATCCGGTAAACTTTGTCTTCGGTTTCGGAAGGCGGTAAGATAGTAATTCTGCAGTCGCTCTGAGCCATTGCTTACCTTCATGCACCTGACAGTATCTGTCCGGGGAGACATTTCGCCGAGGACTCGTTATTTATCAATGTCGCGTCTGTCCTCCACACATTCGATATCACTCCTCCCCTCGACGAGCACGAACAGCCTATCAAGGTTGTCCCTGACATGACGGATGGGCTGCTGTCGTAAGCATGGCGCATGTGCCGTCTCGTAGATACTGCTGACTTCTGTGTACTCTCGCACAGCTACCCTGAGAACGTGCAGTGCATTATCAAGCCTCGATCTCCGGAAGCAGCATCGTTGATCATGGGACACGAAGCACTGGCAGCACTCTGTACGTAACGAAATATGATGCCGCCTGTAACGGTTTGGTATGTTATCAAAGTTGCCTTCCTTTCAACCTGTCCTATTACTGGTGGAGACGTGTTTTGCGTTCTGCTCCTGAGTCGGAGCTGTCACACGCTTGTGAATGTGGTTCGTCTCAGAACCTTGTGTCCGTGTGCATGCGCACGGTATCGCGTCGAATGAGGTTCAACATAGCATCGATGCCTCCTCACCTAGAAAGCTTTATGTGAATGATCGGGCGTATCACGGACTCCTTCCAACGGATGCCTTTATGCTGACCCAGCTTGGACGTCACCCTCACCCTTTCCACTTCGCCTCGCTCGCTTGCGCCAAGGCATTGTCCGCCCGCATGGCCAGCCTGGCAGAACTGTTCTTCATATGAGCCACGCCTTTCAGATTGAGTGTGCAATATACAGCGACCGAGACTTACCTCACTGCTCGAGTCAGTAGGTAGCGCACGCGGTCTCACCGTCGTGCGCGTATCCGTCTTCTTGCAGCGTCTGGCTGCCCTGAATCGCGACGCTGAACTATGCTTATCCGGGCAAAGTGGACGACTCCACAGTCAAGGTTCCGTACACGTACTGACAGATTCCTACCAGCTGATACCCCCATTGGCGGCTCTAGAGCGGCCGGTCTATCCATAATATACTGCTTAACCCGCTGGTGAGTGAAACATCCCCTCCTGAGTCCTAGGCGACGTCGCTCACTCAGTCCTGGACCCAGACATGCTACCTATACTTATTGCTATAGTCTTAGGCACGGCGGTCCTGCTTTGTGTCAGGTCGTATCTTTCATGGCGATCCCGCTCGCGCGGGCTACCCTTACCCCCCGGCCCTCCCGGTCTTCCTATGATAGGGAACATGTTGAATATCCCGAAGTTCAAGCAGTGGCTCGGGTTCAAGGAGCTGAGCGCTATATACGGTATGTTCGTCATCTTCGGTGGGGAGCGTGGGCTTGAACTCTGACGACAAGATACAGGAGATGTCATGCACTTCAGGGTTCTCAATGACCACATTGTGGTACTTGGAGACGCTGAAACCATCATGGAGTACCTCGACAAGTCTTCCGCCACTACTGCTGACCGCAAGGAAAGCGTATTGATAGAACTGTGAGGGTGTAGACTTGCGTTCCCTTCTCAGCACACTGAATGTCTCGCAGCACAGGTGCCGACGTGAGCTTCGGATTCATGCCGTATGGGAACTGGTGGAGGCGCCACCGGCGTGCATTTTGGCAGCACTTCCGTCCTCAGGCGATTGCAAAGTACTATCCGGCCCAGAGGACTATGGTTGTCAGGTTCCTAGAGCGGTTACTCCAAGATCCCGTGCGTTTTGAGGCTCATATACGATAGTAAGTCGTCCCTTGACAAAACCCGACTGGCGTACTGATGAATTTGACCGTCTCGCCGGGTTCCTAGCACCTTCTCGGCTGCTCTCATGGAGATGCTATATGGCATTCAAGTTTCCGGTGAGAACGACGAATACATTGCCAAGGCCGAACAAGTGGTAGAAGGTGTCGCTGAAGGGCTCTTACCCGGGCGGTATCTCGTCGAAGTCCTCCCGTTCCTGCGGTACCTGCCCCACTGGTTTCCTGGCGCTGGGTTCCAGAAACGATTCGCGGCATGGCGAGCTGCATCGGAGGACCTCTGGAATGCACCTGTAGCTCGTGTGAAAGAGGCCATGGTGAGTGCTTGTCCTTGCAAGTAACGTTGTGCAATCAACTGTCCGAGGCACAGGAACGGCAGGAAGGCGTGCGGTGCATCGTCGGTGACTTGCTGTCCGGGGTCTGGCACTCAGACGTGGAAAAATCTGCACTGGCAGAAGAAGAGGAAATTGTTAAAGACGTCGCAGCTGTCGCATTTGAAGGTGTGTCTTCATCGCTCTGTTAGCTTCGGGAGCGAACCTCACTCTGATGTACTAGCTGGATCCGATACGGTGAATACATCCCAGGCTCACACCTGCATTGACCATTCATTCTCGACCGAGTAGACGTTCTCGACGCTCCAAACCATATTCCTCGCCATGAGTCTCTACCCTGAGGTGCTCAAGAACGCTCAGGCCGAGCTGGATGCTGTCGTTGGCCCGGCGCGGCTGCCGAATTTCAGCGATAAGGACTCGCTCGTATACGTGAACGCGATCATCAGAGAGGCGTCCCGGTGGATCCCGGTTACTCCGCTTGGCGTACCACATTGCACGATTGAGGACGACGAGCTTCGCGGGTACTTCATCCCGAAGGGAACAGTCCTAATGCCGAACGTTTGGTCAGTGGACAGAACCGTCTCTGGGCTGTGACGCTCGAACTCACCCTTGTCGTACCAGGGCTTGCATGCACGATCCTGAGGTGTACCGCGATCCGGATGTCTTTCGTCCAGAGAGATTCATAAGGGATGGGAAGTTGGACGTTAGCACTCGGGATCCGTTCCAATTCACGTTCGGGTTCGGGCGAAGGTGGGTCAAGATCTCCCGTGACGGTACCATATTACAGATAGCCTTGACGAATTTCGACAGGATTTGCCCCGGTCGATACTTCGCAGAGTCTGCTCTGTTCATCAATGTCGCGGCAGTTCTCCACACCTTCGACATATCCCCGCCAATAGACGAAGACGGAGTCCCTGTCAAGATTACTCCAGATACCACCGATGGTCTCCTAGCGTACGTCCTACTTGGCTTGAGGCAAGCCTCGTTCATGGTGACTCACGAAGAATGTATTGAAGGCACCCACAAGACTGTCGATGCACCATCACGCCTCGCTCTCCTGAATCTGAACGGTTGATTAGAGATTCTGCGAGATTGGAGTGCCAGCCGAAAGAGTTATATTCCTGAATGTCAATCAACTTCTAGATAGACACAGGCATCGCCCTCTAGCAAACTTGAGCTCACCATGCACTCAGACCTAGTAATGGCACTTCTGAACAGTCGGAAATTGACGCACTGCTTAGCTCCCCTCAGCCTGGAGACCAACCGGGATGGCGGCTTGCATGTGCGAGGATTGCACGAAAGGCCTACAAGATAATCTGAATATTGCTCTGAGTTGGATATCTGCAACAATACTAGCAGGAGGCTGAGGCTGCTCGCGAGGACATGGGCGTCATTGCCGCGGCAAAGTCCTGGCGCCCGTATACTCGGACGCGTCCTCGAGTCGATATCGACCACCACCGTCTCGAGACCATCACTCCATTCTCCCCGTCCATCTCAAATACTACAAACCTTGCCTCGAAACACAGCATGGAGGTCGATATGATGGATGAGGAATATGCTCAGGCCTACACGGCCAAAGCCATTGGGAAGCGGCCAAAAGTGGTTGTGGATGACGCGCACCCGTTTGAGCTCGAGGCGTACATCAGCGGATACTCAGGTTAGTCGACCCAGTCGAGCTTCATGGTGTCCTAGTCATCGCGAACGTCTTGCGTGAAACGTTCAGGAAGAAGCTATGTCGACCATCTATTGCACATCATGTCCGTCTGCCCGACACTCGCGCCACAGGCCCTGCAGCTCGCCGTCAAGGAGGCTCTCAAGGGCCGTGACACCACCCTGTACCGCAACGTCTTTGCCGCATACGAGCGAGCACACCAAGAAGTACCGGAGGAGATCCCTGAGTTGAGCGCGATTGCCACACTCGATCAGAAATGGATAGACGATACGAATGCGAAGAATGTGGCCGAGAGGACAAAGCTGGAGGTAGATCTGAAGACATACACGAGCAACATGATCAAGGAGAGCATCAGGGTACGTGATATGCTGCTTACTCGTTCAGGCGGAATGTGAACTTGCTGGTTAGTTGGCACATCGTGACCTCGGTGACTTCTACCGCGCGGTCGGCGAGCAAGCCTCCTCTCTCAAGCACTACACCAAATCCCGTGAGTTCTGTACGACGAGCCAGCATGTGCTTGAGATGTGCATGTCCGTCCTCGAGCTCCTCATGGAGCAGCGCAGCTACTCGCACATTGGCACGTACGTCTTCAAAGCCGAGGCTGCCCTTGACTCCGCGACAAACGTACGGCAACCCTCCGGGCCCCAGGCACCCGCAGGCGCAGCGCAAGCAAACAAGGAGAAACGGCACGCCGAGCGAGAGAAGGTGACGAGCAAGCTTGACCTTGCCACTGCCATCTCGCACCTGGGTCAGGGAAACTACGACAAGGCGGCGCAGTCGTTCCTCAAGGTTGGGTCTCCGAAGGGGCTGGAGGATTGGTTTGGCAAGGTATGGGACATATTTTCACCTCTCCTCTTAGTATAGCTGATAATGAGTACACATCGCAGCTGATGGCCCCGGGAGACATTGCGATATATGCCACCCTTTGTGCTCTCGCGACATTCCCTCGGCCCGCGATCCGCTCCCAGGTGCTCGACAATGACACCTTTGGTATGTACATCGAGCAAGAGCCGTACGTCCGTGAGCTGCTTGAAGCATACATCAGCAACCGCTTCAAGACTGTCCTCGAGATCCTCGACCGATACACTGTGAGTCCCGCGTTGTGCATAATGTCCCGTGCGGCTTCCGCTGACGCGTCCACCTTGTAGGCACGTCACTCCCTCGATGTGCACCTCTATTCGCACATGCTTCCGCTGACGAACCTGATTCGGAGCAAGGCCCTCGTGCAGTACTTCCAGCCCTTCTCGTCGATCCGCCTGGAGCGCATGAGCCAGGCATTCGGGTGGTCCGTTGAGGAACTCGAGCAGCAGGTCGTCTCGCTTATCCAGTCTGGCGAGATCAAGGCGCGCGTCGACAGGCAGAACAAGGCGCGTCTCGTGTTCCCTTTCTCTGTGTCCGTATGCGTGAGGTGCTGACATCGCCCATATCTCGTGTAGATTCTGAAGGCGAAGGAGACCGACCAGCGCTCGGCTCTATTTGCCAAAGCTATCAAGTCGGGCCAGGACATGCAAGCTGCAAACCGGAAGCTCCTGTTGCGGATGCGATTGTGCGTTCCGTTTCTTCCTTCTCTGTTCACTTGGAACTAACGCTGTTCACGGGTTCACAGGCAACAGGCCGACCTTGTCGTCAAGGCCCCGAAGGGACAGGGCGGCATGCACCACATCATGACCCACCCAAGTGAGCTCCTCTCTGGTGACTACTGAGTGCTGAGGAGTGGAGTATATACTAGGATGAGTACGAAAGAACTTGTAGCTTTGATGACATGATCTCGCTGTTTGCTCTTTGACAACATGTAGAATTACCACGCACCCTATCTGATGTATCATTTCGTTGTCTTTACACTTCGTCCAATGTGCTTCCACTGTGTGACTGTGCGATACATGATGTTCCTCTCCAATGTTGGTTACGCTTTCACGGTGGTTATGGACGGTCCTTATCTCAGCGCCAATTTGCGGACTAACCAGCTATGATCCATGTTTTGATGAAGCGCGATGAGAAAGGACTTATACATTCTCCGGAAAGCGAACACTGGCATACATACGTAAACATCCAACGGCATCTTGACACACCAGCCTGAATACCCTTATTGCCCAATTGTCATGCCTTTGTGAGAAACGGACCTAGCCCAAGATCAACGACTCAACCTCTGCCGAACGAGGCTTGATAGTGAACAGGCAGCGTTCAGGATACCTGTCACGTTGAAGCAGATGCGTAAGCAAAAGAACTACGAACACAGGGGGACGAGGGTGGCACGTACAACAGATAGCCATCGCTTGCCCGCATCTCGTGCACAATGGGCTGCTCGTTCCGCGCACGAGGCGCGCTGACGTCGAAGAGGTGGAGGATGGAGGCCAGGTTGATGAAGATCACGGCTTCGGCGTAGTGCCTTCCTGGGCATATGCGTCTTCCGAACCCGAAGACGTATTCGTACGGGTCGCGAGCGCCGGCGTCGAGCTGTCCGTCCTTGATGAAGCGCTCCGGACGGAACTCGTGCGGGTTGTCGTACACCTCCGGATCGTGCATGCACACCCTACGTGAAGATAGTGAGCAACACGAGTCAGATTGAGGAGTGCAGAGTGGAACAGCGTGTACATACCAGACGTTCGGGAGGAGCACTGTCCCCTTGGGAATGAAGTATCCGTTCAGCTCATCGTCGGCGGTGGTGCAGTGTGGGACGCCGAGCGGGACGACGTTGAACCAGCGGAAGGTCTCCTTGATGACCGCGTTCAGGTAGACGAGGGCGCTCGAATCTGAGAAGTCAGGGAGGCGATTCGGCCCAACAACCGTGTCCAGCTCAGCTTGCACCTTCCTCAGTACATCGGGGTAGAGGCATAGAGCGAGGAGGGCAGCTTGAAGTGTCGAGATGGTCTGCGAGGGGATAGAATGTTAGCCCGACAGTCCACGATCATCGGACCTCTTACTGACCGTGTCTGCACCGGCTGTTCAGAAGCCGAGGTGTCAGTTCTGCTGCTGCTGGAAGCGAGCTGGATCGCGCACATACCGTCGAAGGATATAGCGCCGACATTCTTGATCAGCTCTTCCTCCTCGGCGACCGACATTTGACCAGCGCGAGAACTCGCCAGGGCATCGAGCAGCCTTCCGATGATGGACTCCTGCCCGTCGTGCTCCTACCGATCTGTCAGCCGAATATCATAATCAACGAGAGTCAAGCCGACTCACCAAGAACGCCTTGACGTGTTCGAAGGGAACGTTCTTCAAGGCATTAGCCGTGCTCTGCCACCGAGCAAACTGCTTCTGGAACCCGGCGCCAGGGAGGAAGTCGGGTATGTACCGCAGGAAGGGGAAGTAGCGGATGAGGAACTTGCCGGGAACGCCACCCTGCGGGGCACCGGAGAGAGCGGCGTCGACAATCGCGAGGTGTTTGTCGTCGTCTCCGTTCACGTCAATATTGTACAATAGCTTCATCAGCGTGGCGTTGAAGTTGCTGCGAACAATCGCATTTCAGTCGGAGGTTAACGTAAATAAAGAAAGGGGCAGGAGAGTGCGCACAATTGGAGGTGTTGCGGGAGGCGCAGTGGGTCTCTCAAAATATCGCCAACGAGCTTGTGGGCCATCGCATGTTGGTAGGACTCGTACTGCGCGACGGCGCTCGGGTTGAAATGTTGCCAGAACGCCCTCCGATGACGTCTCCACCAGGTGCCGTATGGCAGGTGTCCAAAGTTTAGTCCACCGCCAGTGCTGTGCGTTTGACAGTCAGCGTTTCGGACGACTTGTGACTCTGGTCATGCTTGGGTGGGGTACGCACAGCTCAATCAGTGGCGTTTGCTTCCGGTCGGAGGTGTTTGCGGAGCGCTTGTCGAGGTACTGGGTCATGATCTCTGCGCTGCCCAGGATGACGGTGGAATGCCCGAGTATGCGGAAGTGGAGGATGTCGCCTTTGAAAAAAGCATAAGCAGAGGGTATAGGTCGGATGGCTGACTGTGAGCACACACCGTATTTTGAGCAAAGGTCGCGGTAAATCAGCCAGGGATGAACCTTCGGCATGTTGAACAAGTTCCCGACGATTGGCAGACGGTTGGGCCCAGGAGGGAGCGGTCGTCCACGGGAACGTGCTCTCCAACTGACGACAGAGAGCACATAGAGGAAAATGGGAATAGCAAGGATGAACGTCGTAAGCGAGGGGACTGTTGCGGGGGTGAGCTCCATGATGCTAGCTGGCGACTCAGATTGGGCTGTGGACACACCTCATTATATGGCGAACTTGTACGCCGTCTAAACACAACTGGACGCTGCAAGCCATCAAGGCTGATGCTCCGTGTGGGAGATGAGGGTACCAAGCAGCTTCACTGCCCGCGTGTTCGCGACGGACGCCGCCGAGCACGGAAACGAACATGCTCCGTCCGGGGTTTGTGACTGATTTCTGGCGGTGTACTGGCCAGCGGATCTGTGGGCTACTAGGTCTAGACCACGTGCGCTTGTTAGTGCCAACGTATATGGGGCACACTTTACCTTTGCACAAGCTCGCTTGGGCCAATCAACGTCGCTTGTTGCGGCCGTGTACCATTGCATTACGCAAAGCGCGTCACCGCGGACGTAGGGCCGTGTTGAGTATGGCGACACTTCTCGATCCATGCACGTTCTGGGGCCGCGATCATGTCAGCATTGGCAGTGAACACTACGGGTTCCCATTACAACGAGACAAACGACAATGAGGTAACCTATGATCATGTGCGTTTTTGTTACTGGAACACTGAACAGCCCCGAAGCGTCGTCTGGTTGCAAACCGTGCACCATTGCTGAGTCGAGTTCACAGCAGATCCCTGCGATCAATGACACGCGTGAGCTAGAACTCCAGGAGAGCAAAGTTAGAGGAGAAGAGTGGATGACTGACCGCAAGTGCGGAGATGAACTGGGAGAGAGGTACAGATTGCTGGCCAAAGAGCGTGATATCGTGAAGGGAAGCGTCGGTGGTCCCGTTCTTGAAACGTGCGTTGACAGTTGGTTCAGATGTTCCGTCACCGTGCAGTTCGAGCGCCATTACAGAGGCATAGTCGACTGCGGATGATCCGGGTCAAGATTTGCCAAGTTCAGCGCATCGGAACAAAGCATGGAATGACGCACCGATCCCCGCGAGGCTTGGATCAGCGGTTGTGGCCTCGGTCACGTTGAAGAAACTGATGAACGGCTTGTAGCTAATCTCGTTCAGCGCGATTTTGAGCGTGTCGCTGGTGTTCGCGATACGGGTGAGCGAAGTAAATATCGAAGGGAGGACGGTCCTGATGGCAACTAGTAGGTGCAGGGGTGTGAGCAACCGATGATGTAGTGCTACTCGCGAGTGGCGCAACGCAATGTATACGCACTATTGCCGATGCCGCTTGGGGAAGGATCGGTGAAGACGCCGTTCTCGTGGAAATTGGCGAAGAAGTATGCTTGCTCGGCGAACGTGTCTGGAAGCTCTTGAAGGAACGTTGCATTGTGGATGGATTGAACATTCACGAAGTCAAAGATCTGGGGAAACGCTCAGAGCTTCCGATCGCCGAGGATAGGTACGCGTACTCACGTTGAACTGCGAAGCCTGTTAGCTGCGAGATTGAGGTACAGAAATGATCGTAACTCACCATATTTGTAAAGTCAATAGACCGATTGTCGAGGAAAGGTTGCAACTGCTCCAGAAAGGGTTGGGCCTCCTGCGCTTCCGCGAGGAATGGCGCTGACGAGTAGAAGGCAGAGATGTGGTTATCGAATACCTACGAGAGTTTGACACATGTGAGCTTAAGGTTTAATGTGATCTGGTCTGAGACATACGGGGCACGACGTGAAGCTGTTGAGCGATATATCTTCATTGGGCTCAACGCTCTCGACTACAAGCCACATCGCGTGAGCTACCAGACGAATGCAGTAGCAATCATCAGACATACCGGGGATGTACTGGTACCCGCCGAGAGGGGCGATGACAGTAGTCCCGTTGGCTAGGGTTATGTTGTTGTCCGAGGTAGGTGGGTAAAGGCCCTGCAGGAGCCCTTGCACAGAGTTCAAGATGACGGAACCTTCTCCGGCAGCATCTGCGCGAACGATCAGTTGGTTGATGTCTGCGATTTCTGTCTGGACGCCGTTGATGAATGTGGGCGAGGCGGGATCGAGGTAGGTCGAGCGGAGGAACTGCCCGAGCTGCTGCTCTTGGACCTAGTACACGAGAGTCAGCACTCAGTATACGTGCAGGAGACATGGAAGACGGCGCACGCTTCCGAGGGGGGTTAGGAAGGTCTCCGCAGGGTCGTAGGTGAGTGGGTCCTGGAAGAACTCCAGACGGTCACCGTGACGCGCCAGGAGGACGATTCCGAGAAGAGTGCTGGCGTTCACCATGGAGGAGCAGTGAAGCAGAGGTGAGACTACTACAAGAGTTCGTCGACCCCCGTGGTGCAACCGCGCCTGCGCTTTTATAGGAGACCTACGTTTCCCGACGATCAGTCTGTCGCAGGTGTCATCGGGCACACAGCCGTCACCTGCGCTGATGAGCTGAGCAATCGTCCATGGCCTCCGCAAATCCAACGCTCCATACGGTCGGGATTCGCAGCGTCGGCAACAAGTATCCCAGGACCTGGTCGCTTCTCCTGACGGACAACATATGTCAAACTGTCAAATTCCACAAAGCGCCAGAGCTGGACCACACGTATCCACACGTATTGAATGCTTCACTGGTCAGGCGTTCCAAGGTAGTGTCGCGAGGTGTCAAGCTTTGGACAGCGAGGGAACGACTGGAACGACCGTTCGCGGCGGCGCTGGGCGCGCCGACCGCGCTCCAGTACGCGGAAGTACGCGGGAGTGAGTGCGGCCGGACATTGTGTAAGGGCCGTGTCTGTCGCCCGGCGGATCTTGTTATTGCGAGTAGCACGTCATAGCCCTGTGGACGCACCGAGTGCGGCTGGAGTCAACTGGACGTCGGGCCCTTGGGAAGCCTGCTTTAGACTAGGATGAGCCAATTGAATTCTTGTACCCGCGCGTTCTATCTGTCATGCTCACTCTGGCATGGTGGTCTATGCTGCGGTCCGGAATAGATGACCTTGAGTTTGCTTGAGCCATCGAACGATGCGTGCGGTCACGTACTGTAGTTCTTGCTGAACTCCAGCATTCAGGCCCTTGGTAAGTGTCGATTGCAGCCGCTAGCGTTAAACACCAGTAGATTGAAACAAAGGCTTCAAACTTCAGCTCTGGCTTACAACCAAAACTGGAATTAGCGTGCCTGATTCCCGCTCGAGGTACAGAGTGCTTGACGTACTTACGAGACGATAGCCACTCGACGGCGTATGCACTCCTCCAATAATAAAACCGAGATTAGCTCTGGCTATCAACACAACTTGAACGTGCGCCCCAACTGTCCTGTAAGCGCACAGTTCAAGAACTGGCAAAGGCGGCTACGCAGACGGTTCAAGGTGAGAAAGCTCAACTCTCATTATGGGGGGCGCACGTTCACGCATCCTGGTTTAGCTCCGAACATTTGCTTAGCTTCCTCTTCAAGGTTAGCTTCGGGCAGATGTTAGCAAACAACGATCCAAATGCTTGGGTTAGGTTCAGTGCAAGAACACACGCCTACCAGCTGACTAGAGGGACATCGACTCCGAAGCATCGTGAGCCGTCGCCGTTCGTGAGAAGCAGCGCAAAGACCATCGAATTGGCCTTGTCCCTTCAACGTCAGCGGCTCGAGCGTGAGCATAAGCTATAGTCTCCCGCACCCCCCAATCCACACTGGCGTGGTCGGCTTTCCGTCCCCTTCTCCGCCAACGGCGTCCAGCCGCTCGAGCACGTCCCAGCCCTCCTTGAGCTCTCCAAACGCGACGTACTTCCCGTTCAGCTTGGCGAGCTTCGCCTTGTCGGCGGTGAGGACGACGAAGAACTGCGACGAATTGGTGTTCTTGCCCGAGTTGGCCATGGCGAGTGTGCCGCGGGCGAATTTCTTCTTGAGGCCCGCTTTGTCGTCGTTGAACTTGCCGCCGTAGATGGACTAAAAGACGGAGAGAGTGATGGTCAGTATCTTGTGCTGCATGATACAGGAAGAAGACGGATTTCGAATTGAGGCGTACGGTCTGTGCGACATTATCGTGAATAACGGGCTGATATGTCACGAACGCGAATATATCCATACTTCGCCCACGCGCCAAGTGTGAATATGCAAGAGTGTCGCCGCCCCTGTTGATAGCAAAATCAAACATCATCGGAACACGAATTTCCTGCTTTGAACCGCAACGATACGCCCTGCGTATTGTTGTCCAGGGACATTGGCCTTCCGTCCAGCCCCCAAATTCTTTCCGGAGAGTATCCGCGGCATAAAACGAGCCCGTTGGTACACGCTCTAGCTCGATCTCAGGGCGCAGGAATCGCGTCAATAACGGACCACCAGGCTACCCGGCCTCGGCTGGTTGGGATCGGGAGGTCCGAGCGAGCAGTGGATGCGTGAAAGAAGCACCGTCAAACCAGGAACAGCGCGTTCTGGACGGACGGCGGAGAACATACATTCACCGAAGCCTGTTTTCAGTAGGCACCAGAAGCAGTGCGCTGCTTGAGACGAGGATGACGCTGAACCGCAACATACCTCGCCACCACTGCCATCTCCTCGCGTCACGTCGCCGCCCTGAGCAACGAATCCCTTCACTATCCTATGGATCGGACAATCCACGTAGTGCAGCTTCTTGTTCGGCGCGTTCTTGCACATCCCCTTCTCTCCCGTACACAGAGCCAGGAAGTTCGCTGTGGTCTTCGAGAGAGCTTGGGTGTCGTCCAGCTCGAAGACCAACCGACCTGCGAGAAGTGGTGCTGGGGGTGTGAAGCGCATCTCCAGCGAGCTCTAGCCCAATGCCACATCGTAATGAAGACCCATAGATACACAGGAGCCTCAGTAGACCGAAATTCACGTATAAAACAGAAATATACATCAAGTTCCTTCAGGATCTCCTGCTGCTCCTCAGACAGTTCTGAGGGTGATGATGGTAGCCCATAGATAGCTGCATTTCTTGCGAGCAGTGAAGCGGTCGCGTCGTAGGCAGCCTGAGCACGAGCATGATCGTCGCTATGTCCAATGAATATGTCGAGGTACGCTTGGATGTCCATGGCGGTCGGAGGTATGAACGTTTGAACGGAGAGAGTACTATAAATGCAAGAGTTGACGGTCGGTAAACATTAGAAGTGCTTTAATCACCATCACCAGAGATGACACGGGCATTTGGCACAGTGGTAGCGCGCACGCTTCGCATGCGTGAGGTCCAGGGTTCAATCCCCTGAATGTCCAATGTTCCTCCATCTCGAAGAAGGTGATTTTTTCATGGTTAACCATGAGCAATGTTTCGGAAGAGTGGGACTGGAAAAGAGCAAAGTCTCGATGTGTATTCCAGCTGGTTATAGCGCTTATCCACCGTTCCTCCATAGAGGCGCCCGGCGTGCTTGTGCCTCGGTGACATCGGGCGACTTCTGGCCATTACGCACCGTCATCGCCTCCTCGCCCTGAACACCGCAGCCTGTCTGACAACAGTACTGCATCCTACCTACTGCGCTCACAGAACCCCATAAATTTGTGTCTCGTCCAAGAGGAACCCATACTCGTTCCAGTCTCCCCACCATCATGAGTACTCGGCCACCACCACTACGACGTACGCTAGGTCTCTCGTTGGCTGGATTCACAGAACTTATCGTCACAAACAGCATCGGACCGTCCGCCAACGTATCGAATGGTCACTCGAGTGTATGGCAATAGCCTGCGACCGGTGGTCATTGTCAGTGAGTACTCGTGAGCCACTCGCGGTACCCAGCCGAATTTGACGGGTTCGTAGTCGGGAGTCTCATTGCTATATGGGCACTCATCTGGTGAGTCTTCTCATAATTCGTGTGTCTACTAGCACATCACCTTACAACGCGTCTGCTATGCAGGGCTGTAAGTCCTACTCCCAACCCGTACGCAAGCACAAGACTTGACCCATTTCCACCCAGATACCCTCTTTCCAAGACATCAACGAAGACAAGGAGAATGGACAGCCCAAGTTCGCCGTCTTCGACATCGTACTTGGTGTCATATACACAGCTACGTGTGTCATTCAGGTGTTTGGTGTGCTTGCTGCGACCACGGTACGTTTAGACTTTGCCCGTCTGTATCCTCATGTCTGCGCAGCCTTCCCTGACGCCACTGCTGCAAAAGCAACGACTGGCCCTCATACGGATTTACGCCCTGCTTTCCACGATCGCATCTGTTCTGGTTGTCGGTGCAGGCTTCTTGCGGGTTGTCATACACTTCGCTTTCAAGGTGCGTGTCTCCGTGCCGTTGCTTTCAGCTGTATCTTACACGCTCGACTTGTGCAGAACGGGCTCTTAGATGAGTGCGAGAAAGTAACACAAGGAGAGGGCGTCGAATTCGTGAGTAAATCTCTCCTGCGTATGATCAGTGCCTCCAACTCTCCGCTCGACAGAGGTTCGGCATCTGGGGACCCCACGTCAGGGACAAGCTTACCCCCGCTGAGTCCGTGGAATGTGCGTTTCTGATGTCAGTCTCACTTGTTCATGCTGCTCAACTATCGTGTACCACAGTCTGCACGAGCGCCTGGAACCGCGACTCCCTCAACGAGATCATCTTCCTCATCTTCGAGATCCGTACGCATGCACTGCCAATTGCTGTCAGTTCGGTGCTGACCCTACCCTGCTTACTTCAGTGTTCGCCATTTTCTTCACGATAATCTCCTGGGCATACTACCACCAAGCTCGGGACCCTTCCTCCGCCGCGAACGTGCAACGCGCCCCTGCTGGCGGCAATGCGTATCCCGACCACTACAACCGTCCATACGATGCCGAGGGCTTTGCCCCAACATACGCGCCTTACAACGCCAATGCCAACGCAGGACCGTACCAGCCGTCCTATGCGCCGCCGCCTGGCCCACCTCCCGCCGACTTGGGCTATGGCGTCGGGGTGGGCACAAAGGACAGGGATTTCAAGGACAACGATTCGGAGGTGACGAAGTTCGACGATCCGTTTGCAGACTTCGACGAGCCGAGTAAGGCAAAGGACGCGGGCACGCCTCCGCCTACACACTGATCCGTGCCACGGCGTCCGCGTCGGTGGGTGGCGGTAGATGAGGAGGAATCGAAGAGACGAGTGGATTGTCGGACGAAGGAATGGAAGGAGGTATGGTTCAGGATAACGTATCACCCCTTGGGTGATGTGCTGATGTTCCTTCGGTGTTCTCGCGCAGATTGCCTGTTTGCTTGCTAGCTCATGATTGCTTTCACTGCTCGGAACGGACTTTTTGGATAACGATCTGACGACTGCTGCGGTACGCCGCGGCCTGTGTATCTATCGCTCTTACTGTGTCTTCTAGTCCCTCGATGCTATCATACTTATGTCCTATATGCGCCGCTGACAGATTACGTTCGCTCCCGCTCGGACAGTGCACGTCAAAAATCAATTGTCCAAGCATACATTCAGCATCCGGTCTCAGCATCGTCCCCCATCCATCTTTCAATCTTCAAAGGACTCTCACGTTCTGCCACGCAGGCATCATATTCGCCTCTCAAAGCCCGGCGGCTTCGATGATGCACTCGCACTGAAGCCCTTCTTCCAGTGGTACGCACAGGTTAGTGTCGGTGTTTTGCTGCGCTCGCAGGACGACTTCTCCTTCTCGAATTCACGGCAGTGACCGCTCATCCGTGCAATCCAACGACCTCCAAAGAAGCAGCTACGCCGCCCAAAACTCCGATTCCACTTCCACATCCATTCGCCCGTATGATGATCGTCTCAATTTGAAGGATGGATTCCCTCATCGCTCAGCGTTGACTGATCATCACCGAGCGGTAGGCGAGCGTCGCGGGCACTGCACCGTGGACTGTATGTCCTTGGCATCCATCGCAGACTCGCAGCGCCCATCTGATCTCGGAATCCTATCTCTACTTAGATGTTCACAGAAGCTGACCGCCCTGGCCCTCGGGATACGGGCGGACCGAGCACTGGCATCTGGGGCAGTGGGCATGGAGAAGCCCGTCGTCTTCGGTATGTAGCATGTCCCAGGTATGTTCCTCGAAGGTTCGAACGGCAGCTGCGCATGGCTTCGTTCCCTAGGCCGACTGTCGCCGGGACTTACATAGACACTTCGACCGCTGACGGTCGCACGCGGCGCTGTCGGACACGGTTGCGGGGTGCTCATGCCTCCACCCACGCACGGCGGGTGTGTGTGTGAGTTGTAGCACTCTCCGACGTCCCCACGCTGGGTGTGTGGGTGGGTCGGTGGGTTGCTGGACACTGGTTGGGTGCAGTGAATGCCACGCCGGTGTCTAGCTAGCAGGACGCAATACATCTTTTGCTCACTGCGCACTGCGCTTCCCTCACGGGGAAAACCACTGCGCATGTCGCTTTGGGTGGACGGATGGACGGGTGGACAGGTTCGGCGATGCCCACTCGAGTTTCTGGCCCCTGCTCTCCCTCTGGCTCTCCCTTTCGCGCGGATCCAATGTTCATCTCCCATCTCCATCTCCTTCTCCATCTCCTTCTCCCGACGCTCGAGCAGATTGCACGCGCCCACTGCTTCTCGCGCTTCCCATGCCGCTCTCCCTCCAGGCTCCCCCCGCCGGCACTGCATGCACCCGGACACACCGCTCCCGCTGCGCATTTCGTGCGTCCCTTTCATGTTTATGTTCATCGGTCGCGCTGTCGCTGGCAGGGTAGACTGAGTCAAGGTGAGCCGGTTGTTATGCGTATGAATGGTGACGAAGTCGGTCCTCGCTTTGGATTCCTCGATTCCTACTGATGTATGCATACAACCAAGCGTGCGTGCACAGTGCTGATGCTCACATTTGCAAACTGGACTGACCGCTGAGCAGAGGAGCATCAATCAACATCACTTCCTTGCACCCCCCCCTGTACAGTGCACTTCGACTCACGTTTCCAAGCATCAGAGTTCTTCGGCGGCGGCGGCGGCGCGCCTGGCTCCGCGATTCAATATTCAACGCCCACTTCGAACTTCGAACTTCGAGCTTCGAAGGTCCAAAAAAGATTGCGATTTGCGATGGCATACCTCAATGGATTCGGATTTTCGGGAAACGGAAAGGTCACGGCCGGTGAGCGCGCTGCGATGCTGCGTCGCTCAGCTTGCGCGCACTCGAGCCTCGAGTTCTATATCTACAGGCTATTAGTGGCAGGGCGTCCGGGATGCCGGCAGGCCTGCTCCAAGGTTCAAGGGCGAACAGTTCAAGCAACAGCAGAGAAGATGCGGAACTTGATCGAATTCGAAGAGGCGGGCGCGGGGATGGGACGTCTGCATTGAGTGCTGCCAGTGAGTACTGATTTCTCAAGCTCGAAGCCGCCCCAAAGTTGGCAGAGCCTCAGAGTCGAGGAACCCGAAGATACCGCGGTGGACATACTGCGGTTGTACGTTCATACCTTCATACCCTGTGGTCGGAGCGAACAATTTCCTCAGGTGCAGCGGCCACGGCCACAGAACCAATCTTTGCGGTGTGTAACAGTTCGTGCCTCAGGATCACAAACTTTGGACGACGTTCATTACGATGCGTGGTGCACGGTACACAGTACATGAGACATGAGACATGAGTACCGCAATATTGATAGAGTAACGAGTTCGCCGGCCGCGCCCAAGCCTGAGGGGGCCTGAGTACGAACCTAGTACGCACATGTCACTGGGAACCCGAACCCGAAGCTCCCAAGGGTCCAGGGAACCCGGAAGGCCCGGATTCCAAGTTCCAACAGAAGGCGAGTATATTTGTGAATTCTATCGAGGCGCGCCGAAGTCTCAGGTGCCCCACGTTTCACGTTAGCCTCTCGTCCCTAGCGACGCGTCCTCGGCGGCAGTGGCTAACTCAATGCACTCGTCCCCTGGGTGATTGGGGTGGAAGACCAAGTAGTCAAGCTTATTGAGTTAATCAAGCGAGTCGCGCCAAGTCAATAGGCTGCACGATGCCAAACCTAATACTGGCGGTTGATGGTTATGAACTGTTCAGACGAGAGCCGGCGCGCGTTGGGCAGCATTATGGTATTATTGCGAACGAACGACAACGGGATGCTACAATGGAAAGGACCAACAGTGATACACGCGAGAATGCCGAAAGCGAAACCGACGAAGCGATGCGATGAGGAGGTATGGGGTGCGAGGTGCCGAGGTATGGTGCCGAGGGCGATAGATATAGTGAGTATATAAGCTTAGCTGAGCGCAAGCCAGGAGCCAGGGTTCGACAAGGAACGAAGAACGTGTGCGCAGGGCCGACGCTCGCGTCGGGAGCCAAGACGCGAAGGATGGATGTGCGGGTTTTCGCTCTATCCCGGGGTGGGTCTAGAGGACAAAGGCAGCAGCGCCGACGGCCGCAAGGGCGGCGAGGGCGTTCACGCCGTGCGTGGCGGCGCCGTTGGAGCCAGAGGAGCCGCTCTGGGTCTGGGTGCTCGATGAGGCGGGGGAGGTCGCGGTGCTGGTCGCGCTTGTAGAGCCAGCGGAGGCACCACTGGTGGCAGAGCCGGAGCCGGACGAGGTGGCACTCGCACTCGGGGTCGCGGTCAAGGTCACACCCTGTATTTACGTACACGAGATCAGCATCTGCGCGTAGAGAGAGCGAGAGAGCGATAGAAGACGTACGACTGCGAGGCAGAGCTGCTGGGCGGCAGACTCGGCGGCCTGGAGGTCGCTGCCTTGGCAGGATGACTCGATGCAGGTGGTGACGGAGGAGACGAAGCCTTGGTTGTTGCACAAGCAGGAGTCGTCGAGGGGGTCGCAGCTGCCGAAGTCGGCGTTGGCGAGGCAGGAGTTCGCGCAGCCTGGTCAGGGATGGATGTCAGTGTCTGGATATGGGTTATAAGTGTGCGTGACGTACTGGGGAGCTGCCTGCGGTTAAGGCTGGCGGCGGAGGCCACAGCGGCGAGGGCGAGGACGGCAAAGAAGCGCATGGTGAGAGTATGGGGCGCGAGAGAAGGAGGGACAAAGGCAGGAGATGCTAACTCGAGGGAGTTGCTATGGCCTCAGCGGCGGTTGGAAGGGAGCTTTATACTGCTGGGGCGAGGATCAGTCGAGCCGTTCTTTGTGTTGGCGATCAACAAACAAACATCCGAAAGGAACGAGTGTTCACACTCACTCATGCGGGACGTGCTTCTCCTGCCCTAGCCGTTCCTGATCTCTTGGACGCACGCGAGAGCACTCACGCTCGCTCGTCGGGGCCATTCTCCGCGCGAGGGACAAGCATTGTTGTGCGTCTTCCGATGCGCATTTCCGACGGACAATTAGAGCCAGAGCGGGCACAAAGGCAGAGAGAGGCCATCAAGAGAGCGTGAAAGGGACGTCCCATTGTGGACTCACCCAAACAAACGCGCGCGCCCAAACACTTACGGCATCAGGCACTTCCCACGTGCGCCCACAGATGTCTCCGCCCGCCCGCCCGCCCCTGCCCGGCCGCTCGCCGAAGAACTGCCTAGCACCGGCAAGCCACCTGAACCTTATTTTCCCCGCCACCGCGTGCAAACAACACCAAAGGACCCGGATCGCTGCTTGCCCGTCGTTCCCAAAGCTCAAGCTCACCGACTCCGACATCCTCAAGACATGGTCCGTCACCGCCCTCCTTATCCTCGCTGTCCCCCGTGCTGACCTCATGCCAGGCCCCCTCAGCGAAGAACACCAAAAAGGTATGCTTCGTGCTCCTCGTCCCCACCGACACCATCCTCATCATCCCATCTTCTTCCGCCTCTCCTTGCCATCTCTCTGCCCTCCTGCCCTCGCAAACATAGAGCGGCAAGACGCGCTCCGCCCTCCAGGATGTCGTGACCCGCGAATACACCATCCACCTCCACAAGCGCGTCCACGGCCGTTCCTTCAAGAAGCGCGCTCCCTGGGCCGTCAAGTCCGTCGTCGACTTTGCGCAGAAGGCGATGGGCACCTCCGACGTCCGCCTCGACCCCAAGCTCAACCAGGCACTCTGGGCGCAGGGCATCAAGTCCGTCCCCCACCGGATACGCGTAAAGCTTGAGCGTGCGTATCTTTGATCTCTTCCACCTTCCACTGCTCCCGCTGTCGGATATCGCTGGGAGCTTCTTTGCGCTTGGAGGACAGGAGCTAAGACGTGAGTTATCTTCGTACAGGCAAGCGTAATGACGAGGAGAACGCGAAGGAGAAGCTCTTCACGTACGCGTCTTACGTCCCCGTCGAGACCTTCAAGGTGCGTTTCTCATACCATTTCTTCTCTCTTCATCTCTCATACCTTTCCTCGTCTGCTCTCAGGGTCTCGAGACCGTTGTCGTAGACGCAGAGTAAATGCACCCTTTTGTTCTGCCGTCTGCCGCTGCTGTGATGATTCCGCCTCGGGTGAGATGGCGCCCGAGGCGGAAGGGAGGTCCGTCGTCCGTCCGCTGTATTATGCCCATGCCATGCACCACGTACGCCCCACTACATATTGCCTCTATATGCTATGTGATGCATCCCAAAACGCATTTTTTCGCATCCTCAAGTTTGCTTGCCCTGTGCTGTGTGTTTTTTGACTTGATTCAATTGTGCGATGACACCAGCTTCGCTTGGATAAACTCGCAGGTTGCTGGCACATGTCGTGCCCCGCGGATCCAGATCCATAACGTCCCCTGTCGAGCGTGATTGTGGTTATTGTTGTTTGACGTCTACCAGCGTCCACCTCATTGTTCCTCGTTCTGTCAGTGTCCAGAGCTCAGAGCTGTTGGTCCCGCCACAAACATTAGCCACCTTCGAGTCGCCGAGAGGCGAGATAAGCATGTGGCTGTCGTAACACCTTCACGGGTGTTGCGTCATCAAGTGACATCCTCATTGTTTCGGTGTCTGTTCTGCATGACTGAACAGTACTCCCCTCCATGAGACCGTCAGTCAGTTCATCTGATGGGTTGGTGAGTGCTCTTTTCTTTTCGAACTATCGGTAGTGCAGGAAGTCACCTTCGTTTTGGTAGTGCAACATGCGCGGGCTCTATAATCTGTTCAAAGACCGCGCCCTGCAGTGACCATGGACACAGGCTGGAGCCGTAAACGGACATTGGACATCGCATCTCCTGCACGTACTGTGGGACGATGCGCATGAGCTAATCGTGCACCCAAGCAGTAAGATAGCAAACAGCAGGGAAACAGCGCTGAGAGCGTCCGGGACTCCAACACGAGTTGCACACAAGAGAAATTCGGAGAGACCGCATGACGTGTGCACACCGAGCTCTCTTCTCGTACAAATACGCCCGTCTGTGCCTCCGGTGAGCTAACGAACCGCGCTCTGTTCGTCTGCCGTCACGCACTAACACAATACCGGCATCAGAGCTTCCCCAGGAGGGACCGTGCCTGGCGGTGGCGCACTTGGTCATCCTCGAGCCTCGTCCAATGTCAACGGCCGGGTGCACGCACTGTGCGGCGCCTCGAGGACGTGCGATTGCCTGCGGAAGGAGCGGATGGGCCTTATAAACAGCCCTGGCTGTCCATGAGCTTGCCTCCTCCGTTGCCCTTCGACACGGTTGCAGCATGACTATCTCAAACCATATGGCCTTCCATATCCCTGTCAACTTCCCGAACCCGTTCCTCGTCCTTGTTTGCCTTTTGGTCGCAACGTTCTCTTGGTCTTCTCTACGCTGGCGAAGACGCAGCCGGGGCCGTCCGCTTCCCCCAGGCCCGCCCCGCCTCCCCATTGTCGGGAACCTGTTCAACCATCCTCGGACACGCCGTTGGGAAGCGTACCACGAGCTGTGTTCGCGGTACGGTAAGTCTCGGTTCCTCTTGAGGGGTCCTCGGCAATGATATTGACTGGGACACTGTGTCTAGGCGATGTACTCCACTTCCGCGTCCTGGGAGAGTCCATCGTCGTCCTCAACAGCCCCCGGGCCGTGAAAGATATACTCGAGAAGAAGGCAGCAAACACGTCTGACCGAACACAGATCCCCATGATCGAACTGTAAGTCCGCACAAACACCCTCCATGACCATATGATATGATACGACGCGCTCGGAGCTTTGAGCTGGACACTGATCGTCATCAAACCCAACCCAAAACTCACTGCGGTGGGTAGCTCTGGCTCCAACCTGAACCTTGGCTTCATGCCGTACGGCCAGTGGTGGCGTCGGCACAGGCGGGCGTTCTGGCAGCACTTCAACCGGGAGACGGCCACCCAGTACTGGGCCGTGCAGCGCGACGTCGCGCACCGGTTACTTGGGAAGCTGCTCAGGGACCCGCTGCGGTTTAGGGAGCACGTCCGCAAGTAAGTTCCGCCATCCCCTGCACTAGTACTAGTACTAGTGCGCTCTATCTCCCGTCGCTGACTCCGAGTCTGGGATCCACCCCTTGACGTGGCCTTCGACAGCACGGTGGCAGGATCGATACTGAAAGTAGCGTACGACATCGACACGGCAGACGAGGGTGATGAGTACATCGCTGCGGTGGACGCTGCGCTGGAGGGTCCCGTCACGGGCCTTGTCCCGGGGACGTTCCTTGTCGACTTTCTGCCGTTCTTGCGGCACGTGCCGACGTGGCTCCCTGGGGCGACGTCGCAGAGGCTGTGGGCGAAGTGGCAGGCGGCAGCGGAGACGCTGAAGAGCCTGCCGTACGAGCAGGTCAAGGCTGCGCTGGTAAGCATCGGTTCAGCGCGTTTTTGCTGCATAGACGCATGTGTCGTGACTACATATATGCATGCTACTTACGTGCGACGGCGAAACTTGTAGGCATTGTCCCAAGACGAGCCCCGGTCGGTCGTCGGAAAGCTCGTGAGCCAGATCGACCCTTCCGAGGAGGCAGGGCCGCGTCGCGAAGAGGAGGAGATCGCGAAGCATGTCGGGGCAGTCGCGCTGGAGGGTGCGTCCGAATTGGACCCGTCTGTTCCGTTTCGGGATCACTCACTCTGACGCTGCATGCTGCGTTCCTCTAGCCGGTACAGACACGGTCAGTAATGCTGCATATCTTCCTGGCATACACACAAGCTCAACTAGTGATGTATGTGTGTAGACACATGTAACCCTGCTCGCACTCTTCCTGGCCATGACGATGCATCCCGAAGTCGTCAAGAAAGCTCAGGCCGAGCTCGACACTGTCGTCGGCCCCGACCGTCTTCCGGACTTCAGCGACCAGGAGTCGCTCGTCTATGTGAACGCCATCGTGAAGGAGGTGCTCCGGTGGCACCCAGTGCTTCCGTTGGGTATCCCGCATAGCACCGTCGACGACGACGAGCTGGACGGCTACTTCGTACCAGCGGGCACAGTGATCCTGTGCAATGTATGGTGCGTTCGGATTTTCCACAACTATATATTTGAGAAGAGCATCAGCCGACTCATCGTCATGGATGTTTGATGTTTGAGCAGGGCGTGCATGCGGGATCCGGAGATGTACGAGGACCCGGACGAGTTCAGGCCCGAGCGGTTCATACGCGATGGGAAGCTGGACACAGCTGTGCGCGATCCTGCCCCGCTTGCCTTTGGTTTCGGACGGAGGTCTGTCGCCTCAGGCTTTTGCCTCTTGTTCAAGTTCCTGCAGTCACTGACACTGACACCGACTCGGACATGGAACCGGAACCACGCAGGATATGTCCGGGCCGGTACTTCGCCCAAGCGGGCCTGTTCATCACCATCGCGTCGGTCCTGCACGTCTTTGACATCTCGCCGCCGTTGGACGACCAGGGCCGCCCCGTCAAGGTCACGCATGGCATGACAGAGGGATTCACCTCGTGCGTCTTCTTTATTCGCGTTTGTTGCGGTCTAGCATGGGTCGTAACCTGACTGACGTTGGGCTTTCCATCGTCGATCCGGCTACTGCAGGCAGCCCACGGAGTTTCGGTGCACGATCAAACCGCGCTCGGCCCAAGCGGAGGCTCTGATCTCTGCTCATGATGCACGACAGGGGGGTTCTCTCGGCTGAGCTCACGATTGGCAGGCGAAGTGGCCCTGCGAGTACTGTATGCATCCATGGGCCGTCACGGTCTACGTCTAGAGTAGATATTGATACCGTTCTCCTGTGCGGTTGCGGTGGAAGTGCTGTGTTACTGCGAGTAAGTAGCTATAGATGTCATACGAACCGTGACCTGCTCTCCTTGCCATGGGTCCACAAGTCGGACAGTGCGTCGACTCACGGTTCGCCGGGTATTGATGTGCATACATTTGCAGGCGACGTCTTCTGCTTCAGAATCTGGTGACAATTGATTTCGTTCCTCGGTAGATCCCCGGTATGAAGGCAGTGAACACCCTTGTACTAGTAGTCAGAGTCTTTGACCCTGGAAGTAGCACTGAATCGGACGGCCCACGCCGGCCCGCTCAAGGGACGATAAGATAATATCCTAGAGAGATAATCTAGGCACGCTCACTGCGGCAGGCAAGCGACGAACTTGGAACTGAACTTGACCATCCTCCAGGCTCTAGCTTGCACCTCCTCCACCGCTCCGATCTGCCCGGTCTGCTCGCTATGTCGCAAATGCCATGGAATGTGCTCCAAACGGTCACGCTGCGGAAGGTGCTAAGCGACCTGGGATTAAACGACTACACCAAGTCTCGCCGGAGAAGCGACCTTATAAAGTTAATGCGCGAGATCAGCATGGACGGCCGTGAGTGTCAGTGAACTTGCAAAAACGCGCGGTGAGTCTGATCAGTCCTCGTACATATGTAGTTGACACCATCACCCAAGAGTTCAAAGACGGCACGTACGCCGCCAACTATCCGCGACCCGCTCCGCGCGCCCCCAGAGAGGCAAGCCCCGAGATCGAGTACGCAGGGCCCCCGCCCCGTTCAGCAGTCCCAGTCGTCGAGATCCCCTCGGCGCGGAGACACGCTCAGCCCCAAGCCGGACCCAGTCGCGCTCGCGCTCGGGCCCGCTCGGAGGCGAGCGTCGTCCCCGCGAGCCCCTCTCCTCCAGCGAAGAAGCTCAAGGTCTCGCTTCCGAGCTATGCCGTCCTCTACAAACAACACCAGGAGATCGCTATGCCATCAAAAGAGCCGTTCACGCTCATGAATCCCCATTTGAAGTTCGATGGAGTATACATCCCTACGTCCCGGCATCACAGGCGGCGTCGCGCGCGAACACCGCCAGAGCCAGCAGACGATTCGGAGGAGGAGGCCGCGGAGGAACCGGTGGAGAGTGCGTCGATATCCACGCGCCGCGTGAACAGTGGAATGGAGGGTGCGACACACGGGCGAGCGCGAGCGGCGAATGGTGTGGCGGGGAGCTCTTCGAGTCCGAGGCGGATGCAGCCAGTTGTCGTGGTAAGCCATTTGGAATCCATCGTGTCTCCTTCTGCGCGGAGAGCGGGACCAAGTCGCAACGCATATTCTTCGGACGACTAGGCGACGCAGCTACGGACCGTTCTGCCCACCACAAATTACGATCAGCACCTCAGACTTTTGCACCCCGTTCCCGCTCTGGCTGGGTGATAGTACTATGGACATCATCGTGTTGTAACCTTTAGGTGACCAGTAAAACACATTGTATCCATCTATTTCGCGGACGATATAAGTAGGCGACGACGAATTCTCTCATCCAGCCTTCGTCAAACGTACTAGTTTGCGCGAAAGTCTTCCAGACAGACTACGTAATTGTCATGTAGGCGCAATACGACGCCTGTCGGGACCTCAAGGGTAGAGCGAACGACTGCAATAATTTACACGCCTCTAGACTAGCCTGTTCAAGGAGAACATCCAATCCTAAACAACGAACAACGAAGAAAGTAGTGCTTTTGGCCCACGTAACCCGTACCCTGAACGAGGAGTCCTTCACGAGGAGGACGCCTGCTGGGCATCACGCTCTGCCTTCGCCTTCGCGGCAGCCTCCAGCTCCGCGTACGTCCCACTCTTCAAGCACATGCTCCTAAAGATGCCTCCCTCCTTCTGAATGAGATTGAGTGGCGTGTCGCACTCAGCCAGCTCGCCCTTGTCGAGCACGATGAGCCGGTCGTAGTCGATGACCGTTCGCAAACGATGCGCCACTGTGATGGCATCCACGTCAGGACAAAGATCCACGAATGTGGCAAAAACACTACGCACCAGTAAGCAGCATTGAGTTGTTGAACTCCTCGCGGATCGTCGCCTGGATCTTCGCGTCCGTCGCAAAGTCGATGCTGCTCGTCGCCTCGTCGAGCACGATGATCGCGCTCCGGCGGAGCAGCGCGCGCGCCATCGCGATGAGCTGCCGCTGGCCCTGCGAGAAGTTCGTGCCCCCGGGAGAGACCTGCGTGTCGAGCGTGATGACCGTCTTGCCCTCGATCTCTGTGGGCGAGGTCGAGACGGAGGCGATGGTGGACTCGCGCCCAGAAGTCTCGGGTTGGACGGGGGTTGCGGCGCGGGACACTTCGCGGGAGGTGCGCTGGGAGGTAGCTTGGCTCTCGGTCAGCATCTGCACACGGTAGAGGACGTCCAGGCACTCGGCATCAGTGTGTTCGTCTGGGGGCAGGAAGCGTGAGCGATGCGAAGTGTACTGTATGCGGGGAGATGCGTACTGAACGGGTCCAAGTTTTCGCGGAGGGTACCTGAGAATAGGGTGGCATCCTGAGGAATGAACGTCTGCGGGAGAGAGAACTCAGCCGACAGTTCACTATCACCCAGTCTGAACGGCTCACGATGCGGGACCGCAAGTCATGCAAGCCGATACTGCAGATATCAATACCGTCGATGATGATCTTGCCACCAGCGGGGTCCACCTAGGGCCAACGAACTTAGCTCAGCAATGATCCACAACACAGTAGTAGTGAAAGAACGTACGAATCGCAAGATACTCATGGCGAGTGTTGACTTGCCACTACCAGTCCTACCAAGCAGACCGACGCGTTCCTTTGCCTTGAGAGTGAAGGATACCCCGTGGAGAACAGCGGGCAGATCGGGAGCATACTTAACGGTCAGGTCCTCGACGACGAGCATCGAGTCCTTGTTCTGACTGGTGGACGACGGCCAGTATGCGGGAGGGCGATTCGACTCAATGATGGCCGGGGGCTCCTGCGGCAGGTCGAGGTACTCCACAACACGCTCGACAGAGCTACATGATAGTAGGCCGTTAGTTCATTTTGTCAGGGGAGTTAGGTTATCTGATTAGGCGTACTTGAGATCAAGCTCGAGCGCGGTCCAGAATCGACACGCCCAGTATACACTGTTCGTGAAGGACATGGCCGAGGTGATACAGATACCCGCCAGACCAGCGTTGACGTATCCTGACAGGGCGAATAGGGTTGTCGCGAGGATCCCCGTTGCACCAAGGGTGTCGAATGTCAGTAGAAGCCAGCGGTTCGTCATCCAGAACGTGTACCACATGTCTGTGGTGAGGTCGATCTTGGTGTACAGGTCGTTGAGGAACCGCTCCTCCGCCGAAAACGCGCGCACGGTGACGATGCCCTCCAATAACTCACTGAAGTTGGCGAAGATGGGACTGCGGGTGTTGGACTCCATGCGTCGGATGTCGCGGCCAGTATTCAAGTATGCGATGGCGTTGCGGCGGTAGAAGTAGCCGAGGATGGCGGCTGGAAAGACGAAGAGCGGGAAGACATAGCTGAGATGAAGCTGTCGTCAGTACTTCAGCACTATGTCCACTAATCGATCACGCACATAACAGTAAGCATAGACACAGCGAACAACGCCAAGGATGAGTTGACCTGCTGCAGGGTGGATGCTAGAGAAGAATCCACCGTCTCGACGTCCTAATGCGACGCGTTAGTCCACAAGCAATGAGAGCCATCCTGAGAATCGTACCTTGCTAAAGCGGTTGAGCATCCGTCCTTGAGGCGTAACATCATGCCACCGCATGGTAGCGCGCACCACCGTCTTCAAGAGCTTATCAAACAGTATCCTCGAGGCCCTCAGAGCTCCAGTGTACTGAGTGATGATAGCAAGGATATTGACGAGACCACTGGAGAGGGAAATCGCAGCATAGATTCCGACGTAGAAGTACGGGTGCTCCTGGGCAGGCGGGAACTTGATCTTCATGGTCGTGAAGGGTATCGCCGGGGCATGAACCGCCGTAGTTTGGTGGAAATGGGCAAGCCCTTCGTCTAGCACGTGTTGTGACTCCGCATATGCTCTGTAGGAGTAGGAGAAATGCTCCAGAGGGACAGTGCTGCCCTCGCCATACGCTTCGCCCCAGATCTCAATGACGTTACTGTGATAAGATACCAAGCACAAGCACGATCAGACTAGGCAAGACATACCTTGATCCAAACCTTCTCGCCGACCCCGAGCAACTGTGTGAGGATGACTAGCGAGAACAAGATACCCCACGTCCAGTAGGAGCTAGGCACATAAATCAGCAACAGACATTCCATTTACGCTACACACGAGGCAGACTCACGAAGCCTTAAGGTACGTGTTGTAGATGTGCCATTTCACACTACCAGTCTCACGGTGCTCCTCTTCGATGAGTTTTCTAGGTTTCTTCTTCTCTTTGACAGTACCAGGTTGCGCGCCATTCGCGTCAGCGTCGATTTCGGCGTTGGGGTTCTCCTCTTCCTTCTCGGCCAGAACGGTTTGTTCCTCCTTGTGCGCCTCGATCTCTTCCACTTGCGCTATGTCGTCGAGAACACCGCTAGCCCGGAGGTCCTTGATGGTACCTTGGGTGTCGATGCGACCGTCGAGCATGCGCACGAGGTAGTGTGCGCCCGGGAGAACAAGTTCGACATGGTGGGTCACGAGGATCTGTAGACGCGCATTTAAGATCGAAGGCACTCTGGAAGCGACACAACTTGTACTCACCACCGTACGGTTGGCCAACAGGGGACCTCGAAGGAGCTTTTCGAATAGGAAGCGAGCAGTGTGACTGTCTACGGCGCTCAAGGGATCATCCAAGAGAACGTATTTGCTAGGCGCATAGACCGCACGTGCAAGAGCGACACTGAACACAGGATATCAGCAGGCGGTCATGCAGCTCCAGCAGGGAGTTCTCTTACCGAGCCTTCTGACCACCGGACAGACTGACGCCGCTGTAGCCAAAGGATCAGAGGGAGGTCGAAGACATGTGCCTAACGCGCACTTACCGCGCTCCGATCTCAGTCGCATCACCGTCCTCAAGCATGTCCAAGTCAGGTTGCAACGCGCAGCACTCCACGACAGCCTTGTAGCGCTCCTCGTCATACGGGTAGCCAAACAGGATGTTGTCTTTGATGCTTTGATGACGGAGCCAGGGCGACTGTGCAGCGTAGGAGATGGTTTGCGAGAGTCCATGTTCGTCGACCTTGGATGGATTCTTGGACATGACAATCCGCCCCTCCAGCGTCGTGAGCTCACCAAGGAGCGCCATAAGTAGTGCAGTCTTGCCGCTTGCTGTAGGCCCAGTGATGAGAGTGAGCTGGGCCTCGGGGAACATGACATTGATGTCTCGCAGCTCAAAGCGGTGGTCAGCGGCGGACGAGAACCCTGCGCTCATGACAGACGCGTCGTCCACGGCGGTCTCGGTTTCGTCAGCAGCGCTCGTTGCTGCTTCTGAGCCGTTGGTTCCGTTGATCTTTCCGTTGTCCTTGCCTTTACCCTTGTCCTTGTCGTCCTTCTTCTCCTCGACCTCGTTCCATTTAAATGTGCCATTGACGATTCCGAGTCCGGTCTCGGTTTCGGTAGATGGTGGCATGCGGCCCTTCTTGATGGTAGATACCTGCTCGTCAACTTCGTCTTCGTCAAGGTATGTTGTGATACGGTCAAGCGCCACTTTCGACTAGAGACCAGTGAGTAATGGGAAGAGCATGGCAAATTGCCCGGCAAATACCTGGAGGATCTGAACAATCCATGCTGGGATAACGTTGAGGGGCGCCCTAACCATTTGGTATAACGCGATTGCCTGACAGAAGTCAGCACTGACCATGCCATTGTTAGCCACAAGGCGAACATACCGTGAATGCAGTGCCGATCGTCAGCTCGTTGCCCCGAGCAATGTATACGAAGAAAGAGGTGACCGAAACCAAAATGGGTGCGCACGTCCAGATGAGGGAGAAGCAAACGGAGTTGACACGGGCTGTGGAAAAGAGGTGAGTACTCGACAACTGTTCGTTCACTCGCAAGGGGGTACCTACACTTGATCATCCACTGCATTTCCACCTCACGAGCGTCGAGGACCCGCTGGATCCAGCGGTCTTCCCAAGCGAAGAACTTGATAAACTTCACGGCACTAATCAGCTCATTCAAGACTCCCATACGCTTATCGCGTGCAGTCGAGACGCCCTTCTGGATGCGGATGGAGCGTCTGGCAGCGAAGTTGTTGAGCGGCCAGCTGAGTATTAGGACGACGAAGCCTGCAAAAGCAGACCACCCCAGCAATCTGTGAAGATCATGTAAGCGACCGGAGAAATTGCGAGCAGTCACAGCCCTACTGGTAAAGGAAGATAGATGCGATGAGAATTTCGAAGGGGGCTGGATAACTTGTTAGCATTACACACTTCACAGTAAGGATAAATATGGCCTACCTCCGTAGACAAAGTACATCGCGGAAGTCGTCATCGAGATCCGGTTCGCGTCACCAGCCATGAGGTTGACGATCTTGCCAATGTCTGCTCCTGCCTTGGGCTCATCCGCCTTAGCATCCTCCTTCGCACCAGGAGGCTTCGCCTTCTTCTCCGCCGCGTCCTTATCCACGATCCCAGAGAAGTCTTTGCGTTTCAACGCCTTGTCGTATATAGCAGTCATGAGCTCCGTACGGATGCGAGTCGCCGCACGTCGGCCGTACCAAAGATGCTGTGCGTCCGATTGCGCCTTGCAAAGCGCACTGAGGAAGGCAAGGAAGGCGTAAACGAATGCGAGCGCGCGCTTCTCGGGAATGGGGCCAGTCTTGCTCGTGTCGAGGGCATCAAGAATGCGCTTCAGGAAGAAAGGGCCAGCGTAGTTAAACACCACGCTGACGTACGTGAGGACGAAGTCCAGGATGAGGGACTGCGAGTTGGCCTGCCAGAGCCGTTTCAACAGCTTCACGGAGGAGCGCGAAAACTTGATGTGCAAGGGGCGCGCCTGCATCGTCGGACTGAGCTTCCATATATCCTCCTCGTTGAGCGTGTTGTACGTTCCCTTCTCGAGCAGTGGGATGACCCAGCGGAAGGACACCCATCCCCATACGGTCGTGTAGTCTTCGGGGGAGACGGATTTGCCCTGGGAAGCATTCGCGTCAAAAATTTAGGACATCTCGGATGAAGTACTCACTATCTCCTCCCTGCTGATACGCTTGCTCGGGATAGCGAGCGGCATGTTTAGGACCAGGACCAGGAGACCGGCCACCGCAAATAAGTTGATAACGTACACCGCAGTCCTCAACGGTGCAGGCATAGGCATAGCGTAGACATAGCGGTCGTAAAGGTGTCCGAAAAATGTGACTATACCAAGTATGAGATGTGCGGAAAAGAGGGACAGGAGGTCCGGAGGGGCAGTTGCAGTCGGCCAGACTACTGGGCGGAGAGTAGCGTAGAACCACGTCGCAGCAACAAGGAAGTCGCGCACCCCGCTCCATTTGTCCTCTGGGTTGATGACGAGAGTGTAGCAGCCCACACCGACCCAGAGCAGACACTCGATGAGCGAGACGGTAGAAAGAATGAGCGTACGCCAAAGCGGCACCTGGGCTTCCTCGTCATCTTCGGCTACGTTATCCTCTCCAGCAAGCAGCGCTTCGGCTTCTTGTAGCGATAGGAAGTCAGTGAATGGTTTATGAACAATACGGAACAAGGCATGCACAGGAGGGATGGCGGCAAGGAGTATGAGGCCAACGAGCGCGGTGGGAACGACGGCAGCCCAGAAGCAGCGTACACACGCGTCCGAGAGCGTCGTGAGGCTTGTACCTCCGCAGACCGTCATTTTGCACGTCGTCGACGTGGTTGGAGGCGTCGAGGGCGGTCAGGGAGGTGAGGGAAGGAAGACAAGGAGGGCGTGGGGGTGGCCGCTGGGTGTGAGGATATCGCCGCGTGAGTTCCTGTTCGCGCGCCGTTACTGTATCTCTGTCGTTGATGCTGACGCGTACGTCCCCGACCACGGTGCGGCGCCAGCAGGGGCGGCTTGTTGGCGTTGGTGGCGACGTTGCACGTTGCGGTGACTGCGCGCAATGTGCCCGACAGCGCCCGCGGCTTGAGTCCCGCCACCACCAGACCACCATAATTCCTTCCTGGTTCAACGTCTTCCCGAATGCGGTTCTTCTTGTTCTTCTCTTCCCCCCCTCCTCGTCGTCGCACATATGTCGCCCACGATTGACACCTTGCAACCACCGACTTACGAGGGAGTCTCGACACTGAGGACGACGATGGTCTTGACTCAAAAGGCAAGGGTTCCCTCACCTTCCTGAAGACCCTACTCGCACGATGCATACAAGCGTGGTGCAAAGCTAGAACTGACATCCATTTATAACCCGGCCTTGCCAGTCAATTGCCTACCCTTGGCCTACCCCCCGGAAGTCCTCGCGATGATCTTCCCCTACCTCCAGGTGGCATGAAGACGTTCGTCCACTATCTACTGGAGTGTCGTATGTGGATAACGTTGAACCTGCGCACACATGCGTTCTGGGTCGACTTGCTTAGCAACTCCATATCCTTCGACTTGCCACTCAAGCGGACAACCATCCGGTACGCTTCATCCGTCTCACGTATGGCCACGTTGGACCTGTCGTTGAGCTTCCGTGGCTACGAAAATTCGCACTGTGTTTCGATGGGCACGCACACTGGATCGCATCCTGGCATGTTCGACCACGCCCTGGAGGATGTGCTTTTAAATTCCTGCAGCGTTTCTTGCGATTATTCAAGCTGAAGAACTCACCATCAACAACACATGTTCCGATCTTTTCATGAATTCTGTGAGTCGAGCTTCCTATTCAGTCACCCGTTCAGTCCACATTCGCTTTATCTCGATTCCTTGGGATGTATTCACCCCGACCGACACCCTCATTGCAATTTACGATTTCAAGTTCATCCACTCTTCCGGAGGGCGATCTTTGTTACTCCCGCTCACTTGATGCCCCAATCTGATCCGGCTACGATACGAGGACGCGACGGATATCATCGAAAAGCCCGCGAACGACTTCCTGCTTTCGACATAATCATTGTCCAATGTCCAACTTCCGTGCCTGACCGGATTCTCCATTGCGATCGGACGTGCTCGACTATCCTCGACACTAGTCTCGTCTTTACTTGAACATCACCTTGCCCGATCCTGAACTTCAAGTACTTGTTCGCAAGGACAGCCGTGTTCCCGCCTTCAGGGCGGTAAACACAGGTGTGTTCGATACTCGCTCTTCACCGCCGAGCATAACCAGTGACCACCAAGTAGGGAAATGTCAGCTACATGTACTTAGCATAACGTGAAGCTGATTGATATAGAAGACCATGCTTACCGACCTGCGGCTTAAGCCCGCTTGAAAGGAAATCCCTTGACTGAGGGATCGACTGTCATATTTACATCAAGTCCGGCAACGGAGACTGGGGGATCTCCAGTTGAACTCGTTTCCCTTCTTCCATCATCCCTGTCCATTGCTTGGTCTCTGGCCTCTTGGGGGATGCTCTCTACATTCCGAGGGACTGTATGCACCCGCTGACGCACTAGCGCGGCGGAATCAACTCGGCACCAACGACGCGAAGACATGCTCAAACACGAGTGCAGACAATTCGATTGGTAGCCGGTGTCCTCCCCTATCCGTCCTATGTTCTAAAGTCAGCGGTTCGGAAGGAAGTTGATACCAACCTCCGGCTGGCCCGAACCCGTGTCTTTCGGAGACATATGATAGGGTGCTAGACGAGAGCCATCGTCGGTACGCTTTCGACATCCGTCGAAGACGTGGTCGCCATGTCATAAGGTGGGAATGAGCCGTATGTTGCTTCCTTCATTGCATTAATGCCTTGTGGCACAGGTCGAAGCCTCTTCGACCCCTTCTCCGAAGGGCGCCATCATTCAGACAGACATCTCCCATGAATGAACGACCATTTGGTCGGACCGAGTTGCGCTTCGTTCGCTACCGCTTTGGCCCCATGTGACAGGCAGTTCTGTAGTAAGCTCCCTTTGCTCCAACCATGCTGTCGTGCTGACCTGAGTACTCGTGGAGTGGCCCGTGTCGGCTGGCAGAGCGTCATCCTCAGCCAGTTCAGTATTCTGCGGCCTGTCATACCAAAGGCCAAGGACTTTCTTGGTATTGGAGTTCTACCGACTTCGACAACGACTTCACAAACTGGCAATTCACGGACCGCATGCGAAGCTTCCAGCTTCCAGGACCGGCCCGCATCAGTCGTTCTCCTCTTTCCCATCTCTACTACAACCCCCGTGACTTTGTACAGTTGCGCGCCGAGCAGCGACATGCATGACATAATTGTGCATTCGGCCCGCATATAAGAGGTACGTTTGAGTGCGTCGACCAGCAAGTACGTCAGGATGCCTTTCGGACTAGTAGGCTCGAGGAAGTTGGCGATCTTTGCCACGCTATGCGCCGCTCAAGCATTCGCAAAAACTTGTACGCTCAAGCCTCTAGGACATGGCAAGAGCGATGTCTCCCAGGTGTGTAGCTCACTGAATCGAGCTGCCTGAGATTCAAGCAGGCGTTGACTGACCATTCTGGCGCAGATCGAAGCAGCCATCTCCGAGTGCGGTCATGGCGGTACTACCGTATTCCAGCCCGGAGAGTACAACATCACTAGGTGAGCATATATCACAGCCCGCAAATGCAGACGACCTGGACCGTCGCATCCAGGAAGATGCACTGGGACCTCGTCAACTCCCGTGTCGACCTGCACGGCTCGCTCAACGTGAGTCCACTGTTGCAATAGAGTGTGCTGCCAATCATCTCACCTTCGCGTATCCCTTCCCAGTTCGTCTTTGATCTTCCCTACTGGATGGACCCCGCCTCGACCTACCGCGTCATCTTCATCCAGTCCCAAGCCTCCTGGTTCGTCATCTCGGGCCACGACTTCACCCTGGACGCGCACGGCACGGGCGGCATCGTCGGGAACGGCCAGCGCTGGTGGTCATGGTACGGGAACGCGACGCGCTTGGATGGGGATGGGCGGCCCGTTTCGCTCACGCTCTCGAACGTTACGCGAGGGACGGTGAAGGACTTCACTGTGCAGGCGCCGCCGTTCTGGTGCAATGCGGTGGCGGACTCGAGGGACGTGGTGTATGATGGGATGAAGTGCGTTGCGGAGAACGCGGACGAGACTTGGTTCGGACAGAAGTATGTGTGTTTTTGCTGACCTTGGTAATATCAGTTTCTTGAACGAGCTGATCTGACTGCTCGTTGCAGTATCGTGTGGAACACCGACGGTAAGACATTCGATGCCAGAGTACGTGTGGGAACTTACCCCGCTTTCTTTCCTATAGGCATCGATACCTACCGTTCGGACAACATAACGATGGTTAATTGGGACGTGCGTGTCATTCTTCCCTCCACCTGCGTCGAGTATTACCTTACAATCAAAGCGGCATCCCATAGATTACTTCCGGCGACGACTGCTTGGCGATCAAGGGGGTACGTGATCTCCAGCTGCTCGGTACAGACCCGCCATCTGACAATGACCGTCCAACAATGCAATCTCTGATTTTCATTATATCTGGACACCGCTATGATCCACATGCGTTCCCGGCATCGAGCAGAACTCGACGAACATCTTCGCAAGCAACATCACTTGCCGTGGCGGGACGGGCATCGCGTTCGGGTCTCTGGGACAATACGCAGACCTCGTCAGCTGCACTTCCCTCGCGCATCTCCGCAGACATCGCTAACAGCCTAACGTCACCCTCCCACTATAGCCAGACTACGTCGAGAACGTCGTCCTAGAGGATATCACGGTGAGACAGGATCGAACGCGGGCGCGCGGTTGCCGGCTTAATACTGACTGTGGGACGCACTATAGCTTATACGACCGGACCCGCAAGTCCAGCCCCTGTTAGAGCATGGCGTGCGTCGTTGCCACCTCCTGCATCCTTCGTCCTGACTCGCGTATACGCATTTGTGGCTGATGGATGTGAGTGGCGGTTGACAGGTGTACTTCAAGTCGTGGACGGGGACCCGGATTGGCTTCCCACCGACCGGGGGCGGAGCCGGGGGAGGTGCGTCTCTTGCCTTTAGCTATGTATCATTAGAAGGACAGAGTTGACAGGTGCCGTAGGGCGTGTGTCTGGTGTCATAGCGCGCAACGTCCGGGTTGACCAAGTGACGACGCCCATCCAGCTGTACCAGACGAACCTCGGACATCCGTGCGTACTTCCTGATAATACTGTACCCCAGGCCCATGCTGATCAAGGATGCTATAATCATTATCATTGTTACATCCCGAATGATGTCGTTGTTGCTCGGGCTCGGGCTTACTGATCAGCGGAGACGCCCCGTCGAAGCTGCAATTCATCAACCTCACATTTGAGAACTGGACGGGGACGGCACAGAGCTCTACAAGTACGCAGACATCTTCCGCTATTTCCAGTTTCATACCTCCCTGCGATCTGTTGAATTCACAGCATAGTATTGATGATCGTCTCTTCCGCAGTCGTCGATCTTGAATGCAGTCCTGCGGCACCATGCGCAGACCTGACATTCCGCGACATTAACGTTACGGTTCCCAGCGGAGAGGCTCCGGCGTACACATGCGTGAACGTCGCCAGTGCGGCCGGGCTGCCTAGCGGGGGTGAGTGTCCCACTCCAAGTGCACGCTGGAGGCTGCTACCATCCTCCCGCGTCATTCGAAGTACGCGCGCATTCGCTGATGAAGCCTTGTTATTTATACCTCGCACCCCGTTGTCTGCGACAAAAATGGACCTCGCCCCATGGCTTTCCAATTGCGGAACAGCATGCACTGGTGAGGGTGCGGTCAAGATGTGATGATGGGATGGGGAACGGGCTTCGTCGAGGCGGACGCTCTGCATACTTGCCAGGCGTGATAGATAAGGCGTTGCTGGGTGTGTCCCGGCTTGCAAGCTGGGCAGCCGGTGCTTCGAATGCAACATCCGAGGACAACAGAAGCTATCGCGACGAGTGATGGAGGATGCCGGAGTGTCGTGCGCAGCAGAAGCTTAAGGAGGTACAGTATCGCAGCGGTGTCCAGCAGCTTGCCAACGCGGCACCCGCTCGGCCTGGCCTTGATGCCGTCGTGCGCGATGATCGCGACACGTTCGTTTCGCAGCGAAGCGACAGCTGGGTGAGATGTGCCAGGATGTGCCGTGTCCATGGCCTGTCCGAACGTCTGCGCGGGGGACGTCGCGAGTGCCCCGAGTGCCGCGCTCGTCGTCGCGCGCGTCGCCGACGACAGAAAGTAGGACATAAAGATCAGGCGGGGGCGTGATGGTGTGTTTTGTCGGTGCCGGCGCAGTGTTCTGGTCCGAGTCTCGACTGCTGGGAGGGCGGTTGCCATGGCGTGGCCGTCTGTCGGGTGAGGCGCCTGGGCGTGGGCAGTGGCAATCACAAAACAGGTTCCCAGTCGACCACCACGTCCCCCGCTCCCTCTTTTCTTTCTTCCTCTCCGTGCCCTTCTCGTTGTCCTTGTCCTTCACTGCAGGCCGGCCCTCATTCTGCGCAGGACGTCGACTTCGCTCTTGGCCTGACCCGACCGACACTCCGCCAGCGCGGCACAGACAGACAGACGACTCTACATGCCTTTTAACCGAAGGCGTCAGTCCAGCATGGATTTCTCTGACGGCAAGATCCCCTCCATCGAGCAGCACCCCGACATCGTCCTCAATGGCGCCCAGCCCTCCCACCTCCAGCGCAACAAGACCGAGCGCCGCCGCCTCCAGGGCCTCCAGCGCACCAACACCACCACTTCCAAGCCGGTCGCGCCCTATGTCCCGCGCACGACCATGGAGAAGTACAACCACTGGATGATTAACGAGGGTGGACGGCGCATGTTCTTCTTCGTCTTCCTTTTCCTTCACGCTCTGGTCATCGCGTTCGGCTTCATGCACTACCAGCTCAAGGACAGCTCCGTTGGGGCTCGCGCGACCTTCGGCATCACTTTCCGTGAGTGTCTCCATCGTGTCTTCCTCTTGTATCTTGCCCCTCGCGACTACGCATGGAGGAAAGGACGGAAAGGCCCTTGTCACGCAACCCAAGTCTAGGGTTTGTATCTTGCGCGCTGGGGACCAAGGCCATGCTTCGTACAGGCCGCGATGATCACGGCAGTCTCATCTGTCAGACATTGAAGTGACATTACAGTACTGACGGCCGGTTGTTGGAGTTGCGTGCCATAGCTCAAGGCATGCTCTGATCCGGTTTATGTATATCTACTATTCTATACGTCCTCAGATTCTATGATGTCTCATCCAGTTGGCTAACATAATATCCCAACAGCGATCGCCCGTACCGCTGCGCTTGTCCTTCACGTCGATGTTGCGTTCATCCTGCTCCCCGTTTGCCGCAACTTCATCTCCCTCCTCCGGAAGACCCCGTTGAACTCGATCATTCCGTTCGACAAGAACATCACGTTCCACAAGGCGGTCGCCTGGTCCATCGTCATCTTCTCTATCGTCCACATTGTCGCGCACATGGTCAACTTCACTGAGCTTGCTGTCATCGACCCCGACGCGAAGACCCTCGGGCAGAGAGTCTTCGCATTCGTTGCGGCCAACTTCATCACTGGCCCCGGTGCCACTGGCTGGATTATGACCGTCGCTCTCGGTCTCATGGTTTGGTTCGCCATTGAGAAGCGTCGCCGCGCCCACTTCGAGTGGTTCTGGTACTCTCACCACCTCTTCATCGTCTTCTTCATCAACTGGCAGCTCCATGGTATGTTCTGCATGATCAAGCCGGACAGGCCGCCCTACTGCTCCTACAACACCATTGGTGTCTTCTGGGTAAGTGACGCTGCTCTTGGATGTCGAAGCCAGATATCTAACTTTGTTGTAGCGTTACTGGCTCGTTGGCGGTGTTATTTGGATCTATGAGCGTATCCTTCGTGAGGTTCGCTCCCGCCACCGCACCTACATCTCCAAGGTCATCCAGCATCCCTCGAACGTCATGGAGATCCAGATCAAGAAGGAGAAGACGACTACTCAGGCTGGCCAGTACATCTTCCTGTGCTGCCCTGAGATCTCCTACTTCCAGTGGCATCCCTTCACCCTTACCAGGTACGCCGCACTGCATCCGTATTTTTCCCACTCTAGCTAACATGACTGTAGCGCGCCTGAGGAGGACTACATCTCCGTCCACATCCGTGTTGTCGGTGACTTCACTAGCGCATTCGCGAAGGCCGTCGGTTGCGACTTCGACAAGAAGGGCAAGGGCGAGAAGGACGAGGCCGGCGGCAAGGTCGTCGGTACTGCCGCGAACCCGCCCATTAACCGTGTCCTCCCCCGTGTCATGGTCGACGGCCCCTTCGGCTCCGCTTCCGAGGACTTCTTGAACTACGAGACCGTTCTCCTCGTCGGTGCCGGTATCGGTGTTACGCCCTTCGCGTCGATTCTCAAGTCGATCTGGTATCGGATGAACAACTTCAACAACTCGAAGCCGACGCGCCTCTCCAAGGTGTACTTCACGTGGGTCATCCGTGACTTCGGCTCCGCGGAGTGGTTCCACTCGCTTCTGCACGCGATCGAAGAGCAGGACACGCAGAACCGGATTGAGATCAACATCTACCTGACGGCGAAGATCAAGGAGGAGGACATGAACAACATCATCGTGCAGGACGTCGGTGCGGAGAAGGACGCGATCACGAGCCTGCGTGCGCCGACTCACTTCGGTCGCCCGAACTGGGATCGCGTGTTCACCTCGATTGCGGAGAAGCACCCCGAGACGGACGTCGGTGTGTTCTTCTGTGGCCCCGCTGTCCTCTCGAAGCAGCTGCATGTCATGTCCAACAAGTACTCGTCGCCCAAGGGCACCAAGTTCTTCTTCGGAAAGGGTGCGTACCTGTTTATTGTTCTTATCGCTCTCGTACGGTTACGGTTGACTGACGTTCGTGTTCGTGCTTTACAGAGAACTTCTAATGGCCGTACGCATCAGGCGTCGGTGTTGCGGGACTCTACTGTCGTCATCATATAAACTGCGTTGGATTGTACGATCTGTTGCTGTGCTCATCTATCTTGCTGCCGTCATACAAGACTACCTACATTCCACAGTCTACCCCCATCCCCCGGATACTCTTCGTTGCTGCTGTCGGTCGGCTCCGGCTCGCCTGCGCCAGTCGTTTGCACGCGTCCTTTCGTTTGCCACTACTGTCTTGGATCCGGTACTGTTAGTTATTGTTTTATATACTGCTGACCTGGAATGGTTATGCAAATTGGGAGTCGCGAGCGTGTGTGCGTGGAGAACCGACGTCCACGGACGCATGAGGATGTGTCCATTGGGTGGTTAAGCCCTGTGCCCCTGTGCCCCTGGGACCTGGGCTAGGCTGTTGGGTTGGTGTATATGGGCGGCGTAAACGACGGACTTCGTGGACGGATCCGCGACCGCATCTCACTTCGCTACGGCGCCACCGGCCTACGAAGGCAACCAAGAGAGCATGCGCACTTTTGTCTTGTCAGGCACGTTTCCCGTCATGACTGCTTTTCTCTGCTGCCACTGGCACAGACCGCCCTGCAGACTTGGCAGACAAGTATCTTTCCCCTCTGCCCATGAGTCTTGCATCATGGTCAGCCGAAGACGAAAAAGTTTTGCAAGCTCGCTTCGGTCGAGAAGAGCAGAGTTACCCATAGTCCTTCGACACTTCCATGCCTCGGGCTGCAGGCAAGCACATTTCGCCATTGGTAGACAGTGCAGAACGACGATCGGTAGCCCTCGAGGACAGGAATGTGCCAAAGTAGAGCACGAGAAGAACGCGAAGCTTATTCCTCAGTCGTGACTAGTCTAGAACTTTGCAGAGCCCGACGGCGAAGGCGAATTCAAGCTTCAAGAGGCTTCAAGCTGGCGGCTCTGATCCCGAAAGTCTGATTGTACTCCGATGTCGGCCCTAATGCGCAGCGCTTCCCCGCTGTGTCTGAGTTGTAACTTCTTTTCACAATGATCGACACCGAGTACAGTAGTACTGACCTCTAGCTAAACCTTCCCCAGGCTCACGCGTTCGCTCTCGCACGCTGACCCGCGGCCACCACCTTCCCGACCCACGCGCTCCGACACTCCGTGCGCTCTGGACAAGCCCTGAGCACACGAGATCGGCGGTCTCTCCCTGCCGAGGCACGCGGCCTTCGCGAGGTGGTTCAAAGGGCCACGGAGACGCGAACGCGCTGCCTGGCCAGTGCGTCGTACGGGCGTATCTTTGCATCTGGGCAGCAACCACACCACGCACCTAACATAGGTCCTAGGGAGACGCGGAGATGCAGGCACGATAGGGTGTTGCTTCCGCGTCGCCAAGTCCGTCGACGGAGAGCAGGGCCAGGGCTTCAAGTTCATCTGACCTCTTCCGTCTGGCCTTTCCGTCCATCGCACTGTGCGTGACCAATTGTCCTGGGACCTGAGACACCGGTGGAACGGGACGTGGGGAATGTATGGCGAACAGGAACTGGGGATGGGGAAATGGGACCTGGGGAAGCCCTGAAAACGCACTCACAATGCATCATGCTGTGTCGCTGAGTTATGGTAGTACGTCCATTCCTCCAAAAAGCATGCCTACGCACCGGCTACGACGGAAGTCTCACTGACCGACGGGTCTTCGCTCTACAGCTGACAACATTCTATCGAGCCTCATCTGCTCGTGCGCTCCCACAGTGTACTATCGTATTCTCGCACGTACCATCGTAATTCGAAACCAGGGCCTCGAGGCTGAGCTGGAGAACGCCGCCGCCGCGGAGCCCTATACGGCTACAGTGCGCGTATCCGTATCGTTGGACATTCAAGTTGCGCTCTGGCCTCAATGGTGAGGTCTAGGGAGCTCCAATTAACTCAGAAGACATGACGCGAGAACTCACCATCCAGACAGAGGCCGGAGGCCAGATTCTTTCAGGACATGGAAGAAACCCCACACCCGGTCGCGGTCCCAGCTTCAGCCAGCCATGACGCGTCACCGATGAGGCGATTCCACGCGCTTCCATGCACATTTTCGGTACAGGTCTCTTCCAGACATGTTGCACTCTCGGCGGGCACTGATAGACGCGATAGTATGAAAATTAATGAAGACTAGCGTGGACGAAACGGAGACAGTCTCACACACGCAGTCAGGGAGCGTGGACTCCATCTCGGACACCGGAGCCACCAGGTCGTTGAGAACCAAGGGCTTCTTCCGCCGATAAATCTCCTTCTCGCCCGGTCTATACGTCCGTTTCCAACGGGACGTTGCGGTCTATGTTGTCTTCGCGCAGGGGCCGATAGGCTGGAAGTTTAGCTGCGCAGGCCTGGGGCGGTGCTTGGCAATGTACCCGCTTGTGGGGTGACAAACTCTGGCGAGTGCTGTCCGGGGTGCGGATGTCAGTAGCCCACGGGGATCGATGTTGCTGGGAACCCGAGGTCGCTCTATATGGCGGTTGCAGTAAGTACCAATGTGATTCATGCGTCCTGTCCCTTTGAGCGTGCTGACGGGCCATATGTTATGCGGATTCCGACCAATGAGTCACTTCTTCGAACTCGTGGGCAAGGCTTTGGCGGAAGATCCAACACGTAAACGTTGTCCCGGGTACGGTCCATCTCCACTCGCCATCGCTCATCTTACACGTCCTCAACGGACTGAGGACACCGGGCGGCGATAGCCATCCTCTGGAATTGTCAGGTGTGGTCCGACTCGCTCGGCCCACGGAACAATGATTCCTGTTGAGGCAGTAACTGCAGTCTGCTGAGCACCATGACCATAGCTCTGGCTGCGCGACCTTGCGCAGGTTCAGCCAATTCCAGCGGCCCGATGCTGCACTGCAGACCCTGTCCGGGCAGGGGCGCGCGGCGTCCATGATCCTCGGCGTCCGCGGTGACTCTCTCTCATGCGCTGGGAGATGTCAATGGCCGGCATGGCTGCCACTAATTGTGCAGAGGTATAAGTATAGGCGGGTGTTGGGCCGTACTCAGCACAAGTTCCACAGTCCAACGATTCATCACCCCTTCCGATATGATCTCGGTGCGCCGCCTGGTCGATCCCTCAGGTACGCCCTCGCCGCCGCCGCTCTCTCTCCCGTTCTTCGCGCGCTGACCGCCTCGGTTCCTGGGCGCAGATGAGGACGTGGAGTCCGTTGTCCAGGTCCTTGTGGCCTCGTTTAAGGATGGTCAGTAGTCCCGCATGATGTTTCGCATAAGTCTAGGGTCATCATGTCTATCCCTCCTTTCTCCTCGGATCATCAGACGTCGGGATGGCATCGCTCAGCGGGAGCTCTTCTCGCGTGCAAGTCGAGCTGTACAGGAGAACAATTCGAGCGTGCATATCGCAGGGCCAAGTCTTTGTTGGTCTCGTGGACAACCGCATCCAGGGTGTGGCCGCATCGATTTCTCCGGGGGCGGATTGGCATTGCTAGTTGGTCTATCTCAATGCTTCTTTGCGAGACGCGCATAGCCTGCATCCTGACCACTGCCCTTAGCCTGGAAGATGATTTCGTCCGGACCTTGTCGCCATATCTGCGAGAATGGTATACTTACCACGTACGCCCACAGCCGCACTCACTCGTATGCCAGACCACTGATCGATAACGCCGCGCCCGCCCAGTACATCCCCACATACGACGAGTTGTATAGAACTTCCTTCGGCTCGGGTGAACGCGCGCGCAAAGAAGCATGGAATCTGAAGCTCCTCGCAGTGCATCCTGATGCCCAACGCCGAGGGCTCGGGAGATCGTTGCTGAGCACATTCTGCAAGCAGGTAAGTCCGCGGGCCAGCTCCTGTCTTCTCGGACCTCCTAACCTGGCCTTCGTCGCCTCCTTTCAGGCTGACGCCAGCGGAAAGCGCGTCCTCACCGACGTGAAGAGCCCGTACCACGTAAGTTTAGCTCGAGTCCCGACAGTTCTTGCTGCGATTGCGTCGGGTCTGGCTGAGCTTTCCTTATTCTGGACTAGGTGACATGGTTCGGGAAGTCTGGCTTTCGGTATCGGGCTGTCAAGAACTTTAGCTCTAAAGATGCCGCAGGGTTCCCGCTCTGGTGCATGGTCAGGGATCCCGCCCCGACCACGTAAGGCCAACGCTAGCCCCACACCGACCCGAGTCCCCCACCGCAGCATCGCCATCCACCTCTACCCCTTGCAACCTACCAACCTTCCACACATCCATGGGTCACTCTATCGCCCGACCCCCGAGCTACCCAGTTCGCGGCCCGACGAGGCATCGCAAACTAGATCCTCATAGAACGCCGCTCAACCCACGATCTAGGGGACCACGCGGCTTAACGTACTTGTACATTTGTACCCTGCCGGCGCATTGCTTGTTTTACTGTTCCGGTACGCGCACATACTACACCCGTTCCACATCTATTGTATGTTAGCTTATGAATTTCACGCGCCTGACACCTGGAGTGTCGTTGTACACGCATGATGTACTAAACGAGCGGCCACGATCAGAGCTCCAGACGTGTGTCCCTTTGACTCGACAAGGAGCGTGATGGAGGAGTGCAACGGCGTTGATGTCGTTCTGGGGTACTGCTGGACCCCAGCAGTTGCGGATTCTCCCGCTTCGATGGGGCGAATGGGGCGAAGAAGCCTTTCATTTGTGCGAACGCTAACTCAAGAACAAGCTTCTAACACCGTATTCGCACCTTCATTCAATCTCCTCAACTTTGTGGCTGGTATGTCTTGTGACTTGCGACATGCGGCGCAGGCGGCGCATGATGGAGGTAGAACGGCGAAGCTATCCGACACTCCTTGCCGAATTGGAAGTTTGAAGGGTGACAGAGAAGAAATGCATCGCCAAGTCGGACGTCACGGCACTGCCAGAACATACTACTCAGTAGTTAGGTAGTATGGTCATTTACGATGATACATGGGCGAACCGAGGAACCCGCTCCGGTCGAAGAGCAACGCCGGTATACTGCGTAGTACTAGTACTGGCTGCCACTGAGACTGTGCCCGCGCCAAGCCTACGCGTTGTGAAGACTCGCCTCGGACATTCCGAATATATGTCGGCATGGGCAGGTGTGTCTGTCTCGGCACAATGTCTGCGAGATATTAACCGGCTAATACTCGCGGCCCCGCACCGCCAGACTGAGTTACTTACAGCAGTGAGAGCGGCTGTACGGCATCGCTCGACCTCCCAGCGTGGCCAGATGCTCCGATGACCGTCGATCGTGATCAAATGCAAAGTCCACGGCCTCGATCAAAGCGTTCACGTAACTTGTGTGCGTGGTTCTGCCCCTGGTTTGCGCTTCGATGTCTCGACCTGTAGATCATGGAGTCGACAGATGTAACCTCGTATAACCACGAGCTACGCTTACGCTTAGACTGAGATACAAGCACGCAGCGGAGAACCCGTGGTGGACAAGTCGTCCACATCACACTATCTGCGACCGCCACACCTCCACCATGCAGCACAGATATTGAGGGCGTGAAGAGAGGCATCATCGCGGAGCTACAACCAGTGCTTATTCGGAGATGGCCCGGTTCCGGTTCAAACGGGCGCCGCATCCTTGGCAGTAATCCCGCGGCCTGGGCAGTGAGTGAGCAGTCGGAGGTCTCGCGATGGCGATGTTGTCATCCCGTCTGGCCTGTCGTGTCATCGGAAGAGGAGTAGCTCGGGGAGAGGGGGAGCTCACAGCGACCCAACCGTGGGTCACCCGTCAGTCCAGTTGAATCGCTTGTCACGCTCGCGGGCTTCAGAGTTGTGTACATAGAGATGTGTTCGGCCCGAACTTGACGACGGCTCCGCGCTATACCACAAGAGGCATGAGGTTGTACTTAGACCCGTGCTTCAATCTTCGGGATCAGGTCTCAATATCTCTCCTTAATCGCCGCGGGGTTGTCAGTGGTAGACAATTCTGGCATAAGTAGATTATGAACGGACCACAACTCTGTGAACGCCAGGCTTGGCCCGGATACCTACTCACCTCACTCCAATCCGCCAGAAAGTGCGAACAACGCGGGCCCAGACCAACTTTCCACGACGGATCGATGATGATGGCGCGCCGGCTGGTAATGAGACCTGGAGACCCATGTCGGCGATCAGCTGTGCTCCCGCTCCGATCCTTCGCGAGAGACTAAGCTGCCTATAAAGCCATGGGTGCTTCGGGATCTGCACTCCTCCGGATGAATGACCTTGTGGCGATCAGCCTGTATTCGCTGTGTGTACAGTGCATGCGACAGATTGAACACGCAAGGTTGGTCTGGGAGGCAAATTAGTGAAACAGGGGGGGTTTGAAGGGAGCGTGAGTGATAGGCAATTGCGGGGGATGGGCAGGGAAAGAGTGAAAGGGTGGAACCATTGCGATCGATGCGGACGGCGGGAGCAGCATCGGCGTTGTGCGCGTCCTAAGACTACGCCCGGTGTGTGCGGACATTCACAACATACAGGTTGTCGGCCAGCTCGGATTGTAACTGCTGCCGTTGCCTTGCACCCCCACACCAACAGTCCCCCAATCCTACGGTTTTGGCCAGATGCAGTAACAGCGTAACACCATGTCAGGGTCAGGTCAGGGTCCACAACATTCGCCTGTTGCCGCGACGCAACGACCCATGAGGGCTCTGGGGGTCTGTGACACGTCCGCCATCTCCATCACCGGGCGCGGCTTCTGTCTTCCTCCAGGACAGTGGTAATAAGAGGGGGGGGGGCGCGGTCAACAATGCGAATCGCCGAGACCTGTACCACCTTCCACACCACGGCCTGACGAACAACAGAATACGTATCAGCGCCATCGACTGATCGAAGCCGAAGCCGCAGAAGGATTGCAAAAGAGGACTTCCTTAAGGTCCATCATGGGCATGCTCTATCGATTCCATCGAGCGATGAGGGCCGGAGAAGAATGAACTGCAAATGGAAACTTCGGGAAGGGACGCAAGTGGGCGCAAGCCAAGAAACACGATGCAGCATCGGGAGATGTGGCAGAGTCGACGCAAATGAACCGTTCTCGTCATCCCGGCGGTAACGTCGTGCGATCGGCGGGGGGCCGGGGAACCTGGTAGGAACGCTTGCCTAACGGTGCTCGCGTCGGTGGTCGTCGGGGGGCAAAGACCAGTCACCCTTGCCCTGGCCTCCAGGGTTCCAGCCCTCCGACATGAGAACCATGCCTGGCATCAGAATCACTTCTTGGAGCTGCGCAGGGTGCGGGCGCTGATGTCGTCCACCAGGCGAGAGCGCCCCGGAGCGTGTCCTGCTGCATTGCTTCGGGAGAGAGCGGCGGTTCATGTCCCGGACTGGCCTAGCCTGAGCTGATGTCGGGGCTGTGTGCTCACCTTCCCGCCAGACGTTTGGGGGACGCGGCCACGGGGACGGTGCATTTCGTGATGAGACGGGACGCTGAACCGCCGGGGAATGTCAAATCCGGATTGCGTCAACAGTCAGATGTCGAGAGTCAGATTCAGTTATCGCGATTGCGCCGGTATCGGCGACAGAGGGGGCAAACATAACGTACTTGTGTTATAGTCGGTCACTTGAACGTCATTCCAGGATCCGGGGAGAGGGAGGCTGCGTCGTCGACATGAGGACATGCAGAAGAAGACATATGAAGAACAACAACACGAGGTGGCATCGGAAAAAGCAAAAGAACATTTACAAGGGGTTAAGGCGCCACGAGTTGGAATCGTGCGCACCACGTTCTGCATAGGATATCCAGAATTCACCACCGAGAGCAGGGCGCGACTCACATGATGTGCCCTCGCCGCCGCTCGGCGGCCCTGCGCAAATTGACAAAAATGCACGCTGCAGAGAGACTCGCAGGATGTCAACAGTGCTGATAACAAATAGCTTCGCCGTGATATCTTTGGAGCGCATGCACCATAGCACTGTCCCCTCGGTTCGCAATTGTCTCTTCAGCCAGCTTGAAAGGGGGGACTAGCCATGGCGAGGCTTGCAACGTGCTGGATTACGAGTGATTTCCTAGCGTTCAAAACCTCGTTTCCGACCACGCACCTGCAGGACGGTGGGCCATGGAGACGGCGGGAGTGAAGAACAGAATTCGGCGAGTTCCGACACCAGGCACCTCAGGCAATTCGATCCGAGAAAGGCCTATACGGTTCACACTTTCCCCTTTCCATCATCCCCGTTCCCCAGCGGCTCAAGTCCAATTTACGACGAGCCAGTGCAGGCGTACAGCAGGACTTCTCAGTACAGTACTATCCAAATGCAGGCGAGAGCGCACAAGATAAGCAGACCGAGGAGGCTCGTGCCCAGGGGGCGTCGCGGAGTCCGGACATGCTGGGGAAGAGCGAGCGCGCCCGATCTCACAAGCTTACGACCCTGCGCATCCCACGGTACGCGTCCTCAAAGTTCAGATCTCCCTTTTTGTGATTATTTACGAGAAATAATGAGTTGTGATGGCAATGCCGCCTGGCAAAAATGAATTGGGCGGGGCCTATTGGTAGCGTTTGATGAGCTTCGCGGCTCTGAAACAGTCTACGGTCTCCCATCCTCCCGGCGAACAAGCAGCCACCTGGCGCGGAGAAACGGCCTGAGGCGGCGTATTTCCACGATGGGACCGCTCTCGCCGGAAAAAAAGCACATTTCCTCCTCAAGCTCCCGCTCACTTTCTCCAGCCAACGGGTCCCTCTTGCCTTGCCTCAAAATGGCTGCGCCTCCCCCGCACACGATGATGCTCCAGCCTCCCGGCGGCTAGGCCAATCCTCCTGTGCCATATAAGCATCCAACTGATCCTCTCGCCGGTTTCCAACCCCGATCGTCTTCGCTCCCCTTGTCCTTACGTTACATGACGCCTCTGTCTTCGCCGACCGATTCCCAACGTGATGGCTCCGCGGACCACAGTGCCGCTAGCCAAGGCCCTCCTGACCGCCCTGAACGGTCACGGAATGCAAAAGGTACGTCGCGCACATCCTTCCGGCACTCCTATGCATCGCACCGACACCCTCCCTAGCTCAGGCCCGACACCGTGCTAAACGGAAGGCCTATATCGAGCAGGTACTTGATCGCGCCTCTACCGATGTCTCGGTATCGCTCATACCATGCTTCATAGCTGGAGCAAACCGTGACGAAGCTACAGTCCGTCCTGGCATTGTCTCCGGACCAGGTGGCTGCCATACCCCCGCCTCTCATGCGGATACGTGAACTCGAGCAAGAGAACGAGTTGCTGCATCGTGAGGTCGAGGAGCTTCGGCGACAACTAGAAATGAAGAACGCGCAACTACGACCAGACTTCCGGCGCGATAACTACACCCCTCTTCCTGACGACCGTCATTTTGATCGCGAGAACAAGCGTCGAAGGACGACGGACGCGAGCGGTGTTTACATGGTCAGTGGAGTGGCTTTGCTCGTCGAGCCCATCTCACTATGTGTGACCACAGACCTCCTCTCCACACACTCATAGTCCACCGCCGCCCCTCTCCATCCCCTCCATCACGGGACAGTACTCGTCGCAGAGTCCGCCGCACGGGTCGAGCTACAACACGTACACGTCACGGCCACTGAACAACTACTCCTATGGCGTGCCGGGTTACGCTGTGCCACCCGAGACTCCGACGTCGAGCGCAACGTCGAGTCCTTCGTTCTCGGCGAGTATTATCTCCGTGTCTGCCGGTTGTGCTCCCCAGCAGAACTGCGCGTATTGAGCTCGGGATCCTAGTGACGGCATATTTTTTCTCACCCACAGCCCTCGGATTACGCGCCCTCGCTATCCCAGTCTCATCCCCGAACCTTATCGTCACCGTACGGTCATCCCGTTCTTCCTCCGTTCTCTCACACCACATCTCAGTACGAACTTGTCAAGCTAGAAGACGACCAGTACTCAGTGAGTCTGATTATCCTCATGGAACTTCTGAAGATGGTCAGCTGATATTCGTCCGGACTGTAGCATCCGACCTTGCACCATACTACAACCAATTCTAATCAATACTCTTCGGCAGTACACGCGAGCCATGCAGGACAGCAGTCGGCTGTCTGGCAGTACTCTTCAGAACGTTGAGCGCTCGCTCCGAAAATGGTGCGCTCGGTTACCACCACCCACCTCCGTATCCCCTGTCCCATATCCCCTCTCCCCTGCTTTCGCGCTGTGCTGTCTCCTTGCTGCTGCTCGACGTAATACTTCCCGGAGGCCGGGTCCGGATATGTATCATAACTGTAGAATCACTGAATCGAGTCTGGAATACTTATTAGCTCCTCAGCTCGCTGCTGCCCGCAATGCCCCTTGGAGGGCGTTAGAAGACCATATCTGCATCATGGTGCTGATACTGTCCGGTATGCTACATTGCCTTATACCCTCCACCAAGTTCTCAAGCACAAAACGCCGCTCTCATTTTTCGCCGCTAGGCTCCTTTGGGCACGAAGCACCCAAGTAGGGTTTGATTGATCTCCTCCGCCGTGCAGCCAGGCTTCGCTTCGCCGTCCAATCGGACCGCCCGACGCCTACGCTGCCATGCGTGGGTGGGGAACGAAAGCTTCAACACTGCCTACTATGAGACCACCACTGCAAAAAGCTGCACCCCACTCGTCGCGCTAAGGCCAGTGCTGTCAACACAACTGCGGATGGGCTCGACCTCGTACTGGGGTCAATCTTGCCGGCGTCGTCCGATATCTAATATAGTGCGTATTCTTAGTCTGACGCTTGAGCAACGCGGGGATGAGCGAGGGCTGACGCTTTGACGCTTGCAGGTGTTCCTTCCGTGTCCGATGTACTCAGCAGTATCGAGAGCGTGGCAGGCTACCAAGGGAAGCTCTTGCGGCGAGCCGTCGTTGCCGAAGAGATGTGGTATCAGTGGGATAGCGCCTCGCCGGATACGAGGGGCGCACCGTCCTTTCCATGGCTTGCCGAGTTTGCTCTAGACGTTCCTGAGCTGCTCATAGCCCACAACCCACAGCGCGGTGGTGGGTACGGAGCCAGTATGTTGCATTCCTAACTATGGCACTTCAAACCCAGGTCGCGGAACTCCAGCATTAGGCAATCTATCGGCCATCCGGAACACCGTGCTGGCTGGATCGCCGGAGCCATCCGAACTGTTGCTAGGTTAGTCTGCGGCGTTCACATCTATCGACAGGTGCGATACTCACCGGGTACCGGCCCTGGGCCTGGAATGTATGATTATATCTCAGTGAGCTACAGACCCAGCGCGCACCGATTGATTCTCAGAGGGATCCCTACCAATCGCGCCACCCCAAACGCGACCGGCAGCGCCCCGGCAATGTCCTACACCTCCGTGAAGTTCACCGAGAGTCGCTCACGCGCGCCTTTCTGGGTGGCAAGATCGAGCCCGTCCGCTTTCCCATGGAGCCATACCGTGGACACGGCTAACATTGCCACGCAGATGCTGTATTTGCGCAGGATCGATACCCTTCCGCAGGTCTCGACCGTCAGCTCGAGGTGTCTCGTATGCAAACTGGGCTACTTCGCTGTGATTGCCGGCTGACAGGTGTAGTGAGGCGTCCTGCGCACGTTCTCACCCTAGGTACGCCGCCAGGCAATGACGCACGAAGCGGGGCGAGTGCGGCCATCCGTTGCACGACAACGCTTGATGCGGACACGCCAATCCCGCCGGTACTCGATACGTCAATATTGCCCAGCCCACGCGCGATATGTCCATCACTCGCGACGGCGGTAAGTACAGCTTGTAGATGCCGGCCGGCGAGTTTGTATTGCTGCGTTAGCGTGTCTATATACCTGTCAAAAAGGTGCTATGGGGTAGCATCTTTTGTGCGGCGACAGCACCTGCTAAGTGAATGATAGGCCGTTCAGGACCGCAAGCCCGACCATCATCAGCCCCATGCCACGGTCTCGCCTAGAAACGCACCTGAACCTCCTGAACCCTCAGCTTCTCCTCGGACCATGTGTGTCGGCCACCTCTGTCAGATAGTGTTTACACCGCGTCAGTGGGCCGGATTCGGCCACCTGAGCAGGTCCCCGTGCTTCGTGGGCTGACACGAGCCCCATGCCGGCATGGTCTGCTTCCCCAGGAGCCTTCGAGCGGATGTCTCCGCCGAGCCGTCCCGCCCTTCTCGCCGCTGTAGGTCCACCACGATGAAGCTTGAGTGACTGCCGACTCCCCCGTCTGGCAGAGGTACAAGGGCCAATATCGGCCGCTTCCTTGTCGTGAAGCGTGCAATCCCGGGCACATGAGCAGTAACGGGGGCGTTCGATGGGCGCGTTGGAGAGGCATCTCGACGCTGATCATCTCCATTCGGCGCCATTCTGCTGCGTAGTTCGAAACGCCTAGGCAAATGTGGATGACAAAGGAAACTGATGAATTGACGCCACTAAGAGGCAAGTTGCGATGTGTCGCCGCTGTAGATAGGACAGAAGCGAAGGTAGAATCGAACCTTGTTAGTGTTTGCATATGCATTGTTTTCAGACACGGATTGCGGCCCAGAGGAAGCCATCCTACCAGGACAACAATAGCAATAGCGGGAGGATCATCACATCAATCTATGAACGACGGTGTACGATATTCAGAATCAAGTCCCAAACTGACGAAAGGCAGTGGGCAACTCATTGTCGCACATTGTTGTGAAGCGAATGTAGCGGTAAGGCCATAGTTGCCAAAAAAGGCACTGTCGCCTGGGTCCGCCACAAAGGGACAAAGCCCGCAACCACCATTCACCACAACACACTGGAACGTCGACGAAGATGCCCACCCAACCTACACAGCTAGTCCCCACCCTTCCTCCGCCGACGTCGACACCCTTGGATATGCCAGCTTCGCCGTTCAGCGCCCGGAGCAAGCGCAAGACGCACGCGCAAGACGAGAACGCCGCGTCCTCGCGTATCCCGGTCAAGTCACAAGCGTCGCTCCTAACCGCATCCACATTCAAGGCCTCTCGGTCGTCTAGCCCAAGCAAGAAATCTCCGGTGAAGCTCGCTGTGATCGACAAGTCTTCTATCCCGTACCCCAAGAGTTCTATCCCCGCCCCGGCGGTGGTTACGCCCCTCCTAGTCGACGCCCTTGGTCGCGTGAACGCTCAAGCGGAAGAAATACCGAGGACCGGACAAAGATCACGACAGAGCATCGCAACCAAGTCGAAGCCCAAAGAGAAGCAATCAAAACAGAAGGCACCCAGCGCGGCGGGACCATCGCTATGGAAAACCCTCGTTTCCAGTGGCAAGGGAGTAATCGCGGAGACGATGGACCGAGACCGTGAGTGACCGACATATCCCGTTCTCTTCTCAGCGTAGGATGGTGGCTGACTGGTCGGGGGCCGTGGCCCGGTATGCGCAGTGCTTGCAAGCCCAGCCACACCGTACTGCGCGACAATGGTGACACCGCAGATGCTGCGTGAAGGCTTGAAGACGGAGGAAGCATCCTACCATGCGCAGGTCGCGGTGAAGACCGCGATAGAAGATAGGTGAATTCCGAATTCAGCTGATGGGCCTACCATGAGCTTGGCCGCACTATCGCAAATACTGAGCAAGATATCTTCCATGCTGCAGACCGCACGAGGAGTGGGACATCGAGAGGATTCTGGCCGTGGCCATGGAGCACTACGTGAGTTGCCGGTCATTGCGGAACACTAAGACGAATGCTCACTATAGTTCAGCTTGTCGCGCTGGGCGTCGAGCTAATGGAAGATGTGGCTGGGCCGCACTTCACCTTCGTGGACCCTAGGAACCACGACGATGCACGAGCGATGGTGAAACAGGCGCTCCGCCTAATGAGGCTGTTTGCGAAGCATGGGTACAGAAGGGATCGAATCATTATCTCGGTGAACCCCAACTGCTTACGTCGCCGTCAGACCTATTCCTAACTTGGTAGACCAGATACCCGCTACAGAGGCAGGCGTCGAAGCAGCAAGGAAGCTCGAACGGACCTACTTCATTCGTACCAACCTCCTGTATGTATCAGGCCTTACACATGCGGCCATCTGCGCCGAGGCAGGGGCGAGCTTCGTCATGTATTCCTACGCAGCGGTCAGCACCTCTTTTGATATATAGAGACTCCATACTAACACTCATGCGGCAGCTCTCCCACGGAATTGCGCAGAGGAATGCGACCAATCCATTTGCCCGGGTCGTTGAGGCGCTGATCCCGTCGACCAAGCGGCTCGCCGATGAAGCGGTCGAGTCCACGGCGGAGTACTTCAGGGCGCAAAAGATCGGGACCACAGTTCTCCTGTCAGACGTGCAGAGCGTGAGTTTAGTTCCCTCCTTTGACGGCGCTCTCTTTCCTGCCGAAGCCGAGAAACATTGACCGCCCACTCGCCGACAGCTAAGCGAAGCTCAGCGGCTGAAGAACTTCGACAGCGTCGTGCTCGACGCAACCCAATCGCGACAGGCCAAGGTCCCTATGCAAGTGGTGCCGCCGGCACGCACCAGTGCGCCCGTTGATACATCTCCCGGGAAGACGCGGGCGCGCGAGGCGCAGTCTTCGGCTTCCCTCCTTGCCTCCGGTGCATTCTTGTCGGCAATGCCCGCCGAGACGCGCGAATTAGCCCACCGCACGCTCGCCAAGGGATTGACGGAGTCAATAAAGCACATGCGCAAGACCTGGTCGCATATTCTCGAGCATCTCCAGGGTGAGGCTCAGCTGGCTCACATCGACAACGGAGCGCTCGAAGAGTTCTACGAGGAGGACGTCAATGAGCATTTCAGGATCTCCATACTCCAAGGAGCTGGCGTACCCTGCGAGCAACGCGTACCGGTTCGAGTCTGCGATGTAGGCTTCCGGATGTTGTGTTCGATGTGGGACCGACCGGAGGCTCTCTAGTCCGGGAGGCGTGCAAGGAACCGAAGGCGAGGGTAGACCGGACTAGATGCCACAGGGTCGGTATTCTCGGGGAGCATAACAGCGCCGACAATACCTGATTGTGAGGGGGCAGGGTCTTGGACTCGGAGAAGATGGACGTCTATGAGTATTGAAGGGCGGGGTTTCGCGTATCAAGCCACAGTCATTCAGTGGTCTTCGCGATGGGACACCAAGCTGCCCGATGGGAACGGGTGTGGATCAAGCGAATGAAGTAGGATGTTTCTGTATACATATTCGCTGTTGTTCTTGGTGCCCCAGAGTGCTTGAGCATATCTGCCAACCAGGGTGAGAAGTCCGGTGGTAATATGTCAGCACACATTTACCGAGGGAGATAGTACGACTTGGGGCCAACGTGCTGGCCATGCTGCTCGGGAAGCGGCACGGACACAATGCTTCCCACCGACCGTTGGAGTCAAGCAGGAGAAAGGTGTTTCCAAGTAGTCGTCATCCGGTGTTCGTGGTCGCGTTCTCGCCGTGCTCCCCGTTCATGACAGTGGCAAACGAGGGTCCTCCGAGGGTGAAGCGGAGCGCTGGGTCTTTACATGGAAAGTTGGGCAAAAACTGGGGACGTGAGTATAAAAACTGCGCCTTGCGACAGGTCGCAGGCCACGAGGCGAGACTGGCTGTCCTTGCCCGATGCGTCCCCTCCGCCCCCAGCCTACGGATGCAAAGATGGAACATCAGTTGCTGAGCGAGTTCCGATGTGCTGTATGTATGCGGGCGCACCAGAGGATCTTCGCTGCAGTCAGCGTCAGCAATGTGCCGGCCGCACGACTATGCTGATCAGAAGGACATCGGGCGCACCTCCGCACAGGCGCACCCAGCATGGGAGTGCAGATATCAATTATAATGGCCCCGAATCCCTGTAGCTCTAGCTGGAAGCAGGATATACTTGTCCAAGTCTTCGTTGTGAAGCGTGGTCTGTCTGCGCTCGGATAGACCCCCCACAGGAATGGAGGAAACAGGATCCATGACAGAACCTAATGCATATAGCCTCGCCTCGGTACGGTCTGCGGGGCGAAGTGATGAGTAGCAGGTTGAACAGGCGACACGAACGCTCACATCCTTGGTCCGTCGGCGCCACCACAGGGTACCCCGCCGACGCCTGAGAGATACCCGTCTCAGACTTGCGGGGACGTCGATCCGGACGGTATGGGGAAACGGGGGAGAGGATGGTGGACGAACGAGGTCAAGTCGACGTCTGCGCTTGAGATCCTTGAGACGTCAACCTCGGGACGGGTTTACGTACCACGTAGGCTCCGGGAAGCCAAGAGCTTCACGGCAGCGACACCTCCAGTCCTGAGTTGAGATGGTCAATGACTTCGTTCCTGCACCGGATGGACTCGTACACAGAGAAGTTCAGCTCGAATGTAGCCCTCTTGGCAGCGACCGCCGCGAACACCCAACTGTACTTACTCTCAAATCATGTCAAGAGATGAAAGAAGTCAGAATTGACGGAGATGATCGATGTTTTCGGGCGAGGAGAACATGGTGGAAGCTAGCCGAGGCGTTGGGCGAACGGAACGCGTCCGTGTCGCGTCCGACGTCGGACGGCGCGCGTCCATTTCTCTGACCGCCACCAGCACGACCTATACCTATCCACAATGCCGACACGCAAAGGCAAGGGACAAGAGACAGCCCGTGCTCATGCACAAGTCGCGTTACCGGCCGAGTCGTTTCCCTTCGCGCGGTACACATCCGTCGTCGGGGTACACACCTCACTCCTCGCGTTCAGTGCGCTCGTCCTTCCCGCGACATCCCCCCCCCTGAATATATTCGCGCAATGGGACTTCTCGAGTTCAACATCATCCAAACCCGAACGCGACATTCTGCAGGCCCTCACGGAAAACCCTGTACGCACAGTCGCGTGGATGTGCGCGGGTGCGATCGTCTTGCAGGGCTGGTGGGCAACTTGGATCAAGAAGTGGGCAAACGAGTCACAAGCCGCCAAAAAGGCGGACAGCGCGGAAGTAGCTCAGCAGAGGCTGGAGAGGAAGGAGAAGCCTCTGAGGAGCAGAGAGGATGTCACAGTCCGTATCCTCGGTATGTCATTATTCGGCTAGTCACTCACAATGCATGCAGGCGTACACACAGGCAGCCGCCATGACTCTCGCGGGATCTGTAGTATTCTATGCTATGACAGTGCTGTTTGGTGCACCTCTTCTGAGGTGAGTATATGCGTCTGGCTGTATCTACAGCTTGGCCTGACACCATGATGTAGCCACCCCCTACAAACCTATGCAATGAGCCTACTTCTCTCCGTCTTGACGGTGTTACCTCCTGCATACACACTCGGAATACCGTCTTTAGGCTCTGACAGCCCTTCGCTAGTGTCGAGACTGACATGGGTTCGTCTTTTCGCGGAGCTCTCGTGCGTGGTCTCGCCTCTCCGTACACTATTGCCGGCTTACATCCGCCCGCACAGTCCGCGCACCCCTGTCGAACGTGCCCTCGTGTACCCGGCCATCGGCGCAGTGACGGGGTCTTGGTTGGGTGCCATACCAATCGGCCTTGACTGGGAACGTCCATGGCAGGTACGTACCGCCGTTCCCGCCCGCCCATGCGTTCCGCTCACCTCCTGGCAAGGCATGGCCTCTCACGCCCACCTTCGGCGCAGTCGGCGGGTATATTGCGGGATCCCTTGTCGCCTTGGTAGTCAGCGCGACGTTCGAGCTCGCCCAGGCCGACGTCGCGCACCAGAACCAGACCCAAAAGTTAGGGAAATCCAAGAAAAAGTCATGATACCGATCCATGATCGTTACCGCTGTCCTGCGACTTCTACTTCTACATTTCTACAGGGTCCTCTATACAACGCATCTAGAGCCTCTATCGCTCATTCCCGCCTGCATTCCGAACGAAGTTGTGTCTCTATGCTCAAAGCTAAACTTCGCAGCAGCTCACTCCGTGGGTGCGGGCACGCCTGCCCTAGGAAAGCAGCGCACGAAGGTCTCCGATCGAGTTCGTTACGTAGTCAGGGACTGTGGGTGACGCATTGGGCCCGGTAATCTCACTCTCCTTCGTGATCCCTGAAGCAGCCGACGGCAGCATGAGGTCCTCGGTCTCGATTTTACAGAAGCATACGAAGGCACGCACCGGTGAGTACGAGCAGGGTCGCCAGTCCACCCGCTTTCCCAAACTCTATGTCGGTATTCAGACGGTCGCCGACCATGATCGTCCGCTTAGGGTCGAAGTCGTGCCTGCCAATGCAATGTGTTTCCCGTCAACTATCTCCGTCTTTCTCTCTCGAACGTACGACACCCACTTCGCCTTGATACAGTCGAGCATCGTGCCCTTCGGCTTTCCGATCGCGACCGGATCCTTACCCAAGGCATACCTCAACGGCGCGCTGACCGAACCCGCACCAGGGAGCAGACCCTCCGCAGTGGGGTATGTGCTGTCCTCGTTAGTCGCGAGGAATGTACAACCCTCGTTCCGGAGCAGATAATTGAACGCCTTGGAGAGCTTCGTGTAGTTGATGGACGTGTCGAGGCCACATAGGACCGCGCCGACGGTCGGGTCAGGCGTCCAGTTCTTGAGCGAAAAGCTGGCCAGTGTGTTGTCCTCAGGGTCCTGTGGGAGGCGGGTTAGGTGTGCAGGAGCCTGAGGAAGGAAGAGACAGACTCACTGTCCCGCCCAGGTATGCAATGCCCTCGTCTCGTAGCTCCTCCTCGAGTCCATCCATGCCAATGACATAGACCTTCTTGTCCTTGGGCATCTTCATGACCGACGAAATGTACACCGCGGCCGCGAATGCGGATCCGTAGATCTCATCGACATGCGCCTCGACGCCGAGCGTGTCGAACTTCTTCTTGTAGTTCTTCCTAGACTTGGTCGCGTTGTTCGTCACGAACATCACCGCCTTCTCTTGCGGCGAGCCGTATGAGCGACATCGACAAACAAGACTGTATGCGCAACGCACTGTGATGCCGCAGGAGCTGCAGGACCTCTGTCGCCCCCTCGACTAGGGTATCGCCCTGCCAGAGCACACCATCGCAATCGAATAGCCAGGTATCATACTTGTCCAGCAAGCTGACGTAGTCTTCGCGGGTGCTGAGCCGAGTGGCCATCGTGTCTAGACGCTATGGTGGTAGTCGCGGTATTGTGTAGCCAAGTCAAGCTACGGTCGACGCAGTCGTGGTGGACGTGATGTCAAGTGCATTGCCAATCGCGGCGACGGATATTTCGACATCGCGTGGGCGTCGCGGTTCTCATCGCTGACTCACTGCTACACCAATCGGAGGTAGTCGGATAATCGGGAGTCGGGACGCTGCACTAGCAGAGCACCGAACGAGGCGTTACGACGAGCGAGCGAGAAAGCTCGATGTTAGAAGCAAAAGCCCATGAGTAGGCTCCGTGGCTGTCCCCGACGGATCCAAATTTGGTCGGAACATACGTCCAAAGCACGCTGATATACACGAACTCCCAAGGTTACCGCATACCGACCTCCTCGGTCATCTTTTGTTTGCGACAATAAGCAGTACAATGCATGTGTAGAGCGAGTGATGATGGCATGGCGTCGTGGTGCTCGAGGGAAGGGGGAAGCCGGTCGTGAACAGAAGAATACATAGCCGCACAGAATCCACAGAACGTCTACTTGCGGCCCGCCTTCTCCTGAGACTTGATGACCTTCTTCACGATCTTAGCCTCCTCAACAAGGAATGCCCGAAGAATGCTATAAGAAACACAAGGTGTAAGGATACGAAAAAAGGACGTAGAGCGGGGCGCAAGGACATACCGGGACTTTGTGCAGTCGCCGCATCGTGAACCACCGTACGCGCGGCGGACAGTCTTCTTCGTCTTGGAGATTGTAGCGTATTGACGGGGACGGAGGGCGGGGACCTAGAGCAAGTCAAGTATCATCAGCACCTTGCACGCTACCAATAGATGGATCGGAGACATACACCAGGCAGCGCAATACCGCAGTCTCCGCACTTGGGCGCAGTGGCAAGCTTTTTGAGGTGGTGGTAGACAAGCTTGCCACCAGGGGTCTTGACCACCCGACGGCGGTTAGACGTGGTGTTGTAGGGGGTGCGCTTGCGGAGAGTGACGCGTTGGGCCATTGGTGGACTGTTGGGACATACGTTCAGTGTGCGTTCAATACATACCGGCTCCTCTGTGCGACCCTCAAGCCCTGATCCTTGCATCCATATCCCCTGCCTCAACCGTCTCAACCGCCACAGGTCACCCTCCGAACTCTCCCAACCCCAACTCCTCTCCACTACTTCACCTCCCTCGGGCCGCACAGATCGCCAGACGACGGGAAAAACTCACTCTTGCGGGATTCAGGCGGGGGCTGCCTGATGCACAAGTCAGTGTTTGTACAAGAAACGTGGGCGCAGCATAACGACATACCTTAGGTCTTGAGCTTGCTGTGGCCGTCGCTGTCCGGTATATTCCTGTATCAGGTAGGGCGGGTGGCTGAGAGGAACTATACAGTTCACGGCGTTTGCCGATTGAGCGCTCCGTCTTCCTGTTCGGGTAACCATACTGACCGTCTTCAAGGTTGCCGTTATTTGTCTAAGATCTTGCGATGACCACTGTATAGTCGACTCAATCGACTGAATTTTCTCTGCACACAAAGGTAACTTTCTTGCGTGTGTGTTTGCGTTCGACAAACGTCGCTGTATGGCCCTATCGCACTTGTCAGCAGACATGACTGTTACTACTAGACTTCCCCGGGAACTCCGACGTCCGCCGCCACTTCACTAGGGACGTCCGCGGCTGCTCAACAACAGATCACTGTGAATATATCTCGGTAAGTTTTACTCCCGGTGCGCAACAATCCTTTTCGAGTGTTTAGCTTTGCTCAGTCTTCATCCCATCTGTCTGGAAGGTATTCTAACCTGGTACGGCGTTTCTGCGGCCTGGGGCCTCCTCTCATGCGTAGACGCAGCAGCACGAGCGGCCCTAGCGACGCGCTACTGAAATGTCCATTCAATTCTGTCCAGATTGACAGCTAGGATGCATCAGACCCTGTCTGCCTGCGAGCGCGTGCTCTAAGACTCACTAGGCACTAACGGCTGTCGCCTGGTATCCGCCGCGGTCCTGAGTCCTGGGTCTCCCGCGAACCTCTTCTAGCATTTGTATTTCAGCGACATGCGGTTTGACATGCCGCAACATAGGCTCTCCGCGCTGTCCCGTAGCTACAGCATGGTGGACCATCTCTCGGAACCGCATCTGTGCTCGCTATCTATTGCTTGCGTCACATCGCCCACGAAACAGCTATCTTTCCCGACGTCCTCCGCCAGTGTCAATTCTAGCCGGAAACTATCGGGCCACTAGAGGCACCTCGCGGCCACCGTCGAGGCCATCCTATACAGTGCCCGAGTTCTCTGGTTGCTTCCGACATCCCACATAGGACATATCTTGCGAAATAACTACGCTATACTTGTCTCGATGACGCAAAGCATGATTCTTGTCCTTCTCAGTCGGCGTGGGTGTCGGAGAAAATACATCTCAATGTCGCTCCACTACTCCCATCTCCGCCTAAGTTTAGGTCCTGTATCGACATCGACATGCAATAGTGGGTGTGGGTACGCGAGTCCCATTGAGGTAGTGCCGATACCGTGCCGGATTCTTCGTGAAGTTAGCCACATCCAGACTACACCCTTCGCTTAATTCTTTCGGAGACAATTCGCGGCGCTCCCTAGTTCCCCGATCACTTGGAAGCCGCTACGTCCCTGAGGCCTGAGGGCACGAACAGCTGCCGGACGAAATTCGACAGTACACGACGATAATGGGGGTCGAAACGAACCGCGCGCTGAGAGAGACCAGCGATGACCCAATAGACATTCGGAGAATGAGTGGCCGAGGCTATACACAAATAGAGAAAAGACAAAGCACCCGTGCGGCGTTCAATACTCCCTGTCGAACCGCTTGTAGGAGTGCTTCTCGTATTCTTTCGTTTTGCGTCTTGTCCTCGTGCTGGCAAGGGCAAGCACGGGATGTCAATGATCAGCGGGAAGAAACGAGGCAACCACGAAATACGCACAGAACAGGGGTACGCGGCTCGATGAGCGCACGCTGCTGCATGCTGATGAATCGGTCCTTGAACAAGTTGCCTTCGGGCTAGATGACAGACAGCCCGCGTAAGCACCGGCCTGCGATACACAACATGGTGTCGTACCTTGAGACCACGCAAGCTTTCGCTCAGCTCCTCGCCAAGCTGTACGTCGATGTTGCCCTCGGGAACCTTGTGCTTGCCAATCTTCTGCCCCGCTAACCCCTCTTTAAGCTTCTTTTGCTCGGCAAGCTGCTGCTGCTCCCGGAGTCGCTCGCGCGTGGCAAGATTGCGCGAGAGCGCTTTCCGCAGAGCCTTTGCAGAGTCGACAGAGGCAAGCATGCGTTTCCGCGCGGCCTTCTCTGCTAGAGCGAGCCTCTACATCCAGAAAGAGAGTGCGTAAGCGCGAATACTGTGCAGTGAGAACAGTGATACGCACCTCTGCACGAAGTCGCTCCGCCTTCTTTCTCTGCTGCTTGGTCTTCCTACCGGGCATCTTCTTCGGCGGTAGCGGCTCGGCACTTGCATCCTCCTCTTCCGCTTCAGCCTCGCCAGGCTCGTCAATATTCATACCCGGAGCGGTACCCACTACAGAAGCGGTCGCAGCCTCAGCCGCAGCGATCGCCCTCGCCTTCTCGATCTTCGCCTTGGTAGCCTCGAGCTCATCCACGCCTTTCCACTTCTGCTCCTCGACCTGGTGTGCGGTTCGCAGCAACTCTTGGTGGGCCACGACTGACGGGTTGTACGATGTTCCCTCGTGTGGTGAAGGTACCGCGGCGAGAGCGATCATGGAACGGGGATGTTGTGACTGGGGAGCCTACGCATTCGCCGAACTTGATTGAGGGACACGTTTAGCACTCGAATAAGATACCAGCACCGACCTTGACAGCAATCTTCTCTGGCACCTCCTCCGCCCACACATCATACGTTCCCGCCTTCTTTGCAGCCTCGCTCAGCTCGAGCGTTGCGCTTCCCTCGCCGACCTGGTCCGGGTCCACAAAAGCGTCGAATGGCCCCCGCCGCAATCGCTTGCCCATCTTCAGCAGACGGGTTTTCTCATCGTGCGTGACAGCCTTGCGCTTCGCGCCAGCTTTGGCTGCGCTATCGGTTGTGCGCGAGAAGACCGCGGGCACGGCGGACCGTTGCGAGAGGATTTTCGTCGATGTGAGGACGCGCTCGGAAAACTTTGGTAGAGTTTTGCGCACTATATCACCCAGGTATCATGTGAGTACAATTGAACACACCGTCCACTCATGATCGCGAGAGGAAAGGACTGAGAAATGCACCTTCATCGTCTCCGGTAACATCAACCTGGAAGAGCTCCTCATTCTTCTTCTTCTGAAGCGTTGTTCTGCAACAATGATCGCAGCAATGTCAATCGCAATTACTCAGAGAGCACAAGTGAAAACGCACCCAGTTGCACGCTCCTCCGAGCGGAGCTCTTCCAAGCCCTCCTCTACCTCGTCCAGATCGACATTTTTCCGCCAGGCGCGCTTGCCTTTCCGGCTGCTCTGGTTGCGTTGCGCGGGTGCGCCCAGCGACGATGATGCTGCCTTCTTTGTTAGTTGAGACGATGTGCCAGAGGAGGGGTTGTTGGTCTTCGCCATGTCTACGGGAGACTAGAGGTATTAGCAGAAAGATAGCAAGCTTGTGGAACGCGATCGACCGAGGGTACCAACCAAAGTAAGGTCCGGTAAGCAAAATGGTAAGTGTACTTAAGTATAGAGTGCAATGGAAGGTAAGTAAGTGAGGCAAATTCCAATTCTGAGGATTACTCATAAACATAATTATATCCACGCGAATAAGCGTCACAACGCATTAATGGGGTAGTGGTAACCTGGGTCGTTGCCATCGACCCGCCGGGGGTTCGATTCCCCCTTAATGCATCGGTGAGAAATCCCTTTTTTTCTGGCTTGACCCTTGGATTCTGGAGCTGCAGTCAACTACTGTGATACTTATGGAGCCAGAAATTGGGGCGAGGCTTCCGTACAGCAGGTAATTGTTTTCTAAGTTTGACTGGGTAGTAGTAGTACATGTAGAGTACAGAACAGCCCATGAATATAATAACCCCAAAAGCAGCCGCAAAGTTACTGAGATTGATACTATCGAGTGAGGGTTGACATGAGCGGCACCGACAAATACCCATTGTTCGTCTTCGTCTTGGTGAGCCTATATGAGACAGGTGAAATGCAACTCCTCACACACAAGAAGAAGACATACTCGTCAAAGTGCTGGCCGCGTTTGGGGTTTGCTCGCCGCTTCGCCATAGTCTTGCGCACTTTGCTCTCTGGTCGGATGACAATGACCGGAACGGGGGAGTGGCTGAGGCAGTATCTGGGAAAGAGTGTCAGAACAGCCAGGGAGGAGAAGAGTTTACCAAACAGACATGACTCACTTCGATACGCTTCCAACACCGGGTGCACCGAATGCCCCCGCCATCGCCTGCATCATACTCCGCTGGCCGCGGGTGCCAACTACAAGGGAGTCCGGACGATAGAGAGCGATGAGACGGTCGATCGTCTGGGTGACCTTGCCGGCGATGTACTCCACGATGATTGAAAGCTTGCGCTCGGGATCGTACTCAACACACTTCTCTTGTATGATGCGCATCAATTCGCGCGCATCCTCGCGATACTGGTCATGGTCTTTCTCTGCTACGCGCCAGGCACAGCGGGATGAGCCGATGCGGGGTGACATTGTGATAACCGAGCGTACGTACCAAAGTCGTCAGCATCTATGCCTCGGAAGACAACCAGCTCGTCTCCATCCTGGACGAGGGACTCGAGACACCACTCGAGCGCCTGGGTCCCGCTTTCATCCGGGCTGGAGGCACACAGGAAGACACGGGTGCTCCGCGTGCGGGAGTAGCCCTCACTTTGGACGTGCAGAGTGTACGAGAACATGCTCGCCTGCGGGTTCTCCAGGGTGTCGAACGACACCTTCGGAGTGTACCCCTGCGCAGCAATCAGGGGTGACGGGGGGATGTTTGGAGTGCCTATCGTGACCACTGAAGAGGACGGGTTCGTGGAGGTGTACGGGGAGGATGGCGTGCCGATGCTGGGGGTGGACGACATGGGGTTCGTGGATGATAGTGCAGGAGAGAGTGGGACCGAGCCTACAGGGGGAGATAATGGTGATGTTGAGGGACCTTGGCTTGGTGTGCTTGGCCGGGACGAGGAGTGCTTCATCGCCGAGCGGAGCGGCGGGGGCGGAAGAGGGATGTAGTGCGGACGTTCCGGGGATGCCATGTCGGGGGGTCAGGTTCGATCGAGGATGTTGTCCGGTGTCTAATGGCGTATCCGAATTACCTGTGGACCTGCTGTAGACATCCTCATGAGTACCATCGGTATGCTTCGCACAATCCACGCACCTTTGATTGTCTCGTGCCGCTCAGTGTTATCACGCGGATGTGCCTTGGTCGACGAGCTCTGGTGTTCAGTGTCAGAAGCTTTCTCGGCAGGGGCATATACATGCAGCTCACCCTGATGTACCGGGTGGTGGTCGGGTGTGGTCGTGGTTGTAGTCGGTGGATGTGCGGGACGGAATGTCTACGCCGTCTTTCCGCCAAGGCGGAGTTCGAATGCCCCTTGACCTCGGTCCTCGACCTCGACCATGTCGTCTCCCGCTCCCGACACCGCTTCTCCCGCCACACTCAACGAACAGTCTCCTCGTCGCGACGATGGCGATTTCAAGCAGGGCACGTCCGAAGTTGAGCACGATAACTCGGAGGCTCCGCGTGACGCGTCCCCAAGCTGTTCTGCTCCGACCCCTGCACTCAACTCTACCGTCGCTCCCTCTGCTTCTTCCTCCTCCTCGGATACTGCACCTGCGAATGCGTGGCAGGCCGTGTGGTCTCCAGCACACAATGCGTACTACTTCTACAATTCTGTGACGCAAGAGACGACATGGACCAATCCCCTCCAGCTCAACGCTGAAGCCGGTCCCTCCAACTCCACGCCCCCCTCTGCTGACGCCACGGATACGCCCGCTGCGTCTTCATCGAGCCACGATATATATACCGCCGCAGCTGCGCAAGGCATTGATCCTGCGCTTGCCCATCTGGACCCCTCCCTTGCCGCAAGCGGGTCGGCGCCAAGCGCGTTCACCTACACGGCGAAGTTCAACGCGCGCACGGGCGCGTTCACTCGTCCGGACGGTCGCGACCCAACGCATCTGTCTGAGTACGAGCGGGCGAAGCGCATGAGCGAGTTCTACTTCGACGTCAACGCGTGGGAGCACGATGTGGAGAAGCGTAAGCTGGAGGAGGCACAAGAGGAGGAGGAGGGCAGGAAGCGCAAGAAGCCATCGAAGAAGGACCTGGTGAGTTCCACCATAGAAGTGCCTCACTCATGGATTGCAGGCGTCGCGGTGTGCTGATCGCAAGACATCAGGAGCGATTCAGGGAGCAGAAGCGACAGAAGAAGCTGGCGAAGACGGCTTGGCTGCGTACATGAAGAGTCCATGTAACTATCTTGTCCCTATATGCGACTTTTGTTGTCAGTTCTTTTGTGGTCAACAAGAGAGTCATGGCACTCTGAGTTGCCCAGCCGCCGACCTAAGTGCCAGGTTGCATGGTGATGAATGGCGACACTGGCCAGACAGTCGGTTCGCCCTCAGACGGGGCCGGGTTATATTCTTCGGTTACACTTACTTGTACTCATCCATTCGATGTCAGCATATGCATCATCATCACACCGCATTTCGTCCTGTCCACAAACATCTTTCTTCACGGATCTGCTGAAGGCTCACTGCAAGCCTTGTATTCAAGTCCGCCCATAGACTGGCACTTGAGGTCTGAAGCTTACGCTAATTCTGAGTAAAACTTTGCAAAAAAAAAAACATCCTGCGTTCACAGCTCTGGTGGAAATTAGCATCGTATGTCTCAGTCTCAGGCCTGATCAGGCTTGCATTTTAAAGAGTACCACCGGCCGCATGGTTCCAAGGTGCGAGTGTGTTTACGGTCACGTGATCGACGCGTCTAGGCGCCATCGCGTCGTGAAGTTGAACTTGTTCTCTCACTTCCATCATCGACGCTGTCCACGACGATTCCGACCCTCTTGACCCTCTCGGCGACTATACGATATGGACGCTAGTGAAGTAGGTCGGCTGGGAACGCTCTCCCTTCTCCGTGCAACAGATTCTGTTGTGACCGCATACCCTATCGACGACGAGGAACTCACGATTGGACGTGACCAATCATGTTCTCTTCGACTGTACTACCCTGCTGTTTCTGGCCTACATGCAAAGGTTACATTTGTTGAGCGGAAGGCGTTCCTGGTGGTACTTGGTACGAATGGGGTGCTGCTTGACGACTCGCCGCTCTTCCCCGCGACAGCCACAGCACCTGGACCGACTACTGTGCCTCTCCAGAACAACTCCGTGATTGAGATTCACAAGAAGCGATTCCGCTTTACATACCCCCCGAAACATTTGCGCCCTGCTCTCATCAATACCCCCACGCAATCTACGCCCACTACAGCACGCCGTCCGCTGCGCCTCTCGATGATCGCAAGTGCGCAGGTCTTTACCCCGCGCCCCAGTCACGATCCACAGGAGAACCTCCGTATTCTGCAAACCCCCATTCGTTCCCCTTTTGCGCGCGAGAACGAGGAGATTGTGCTGGTGCACAGCAACACGCCCCGTGTGCTCGAGGAGGACAAGGATCTCGTCATCCTCGACGAGGTGGAGCCGGAGCCGGTCCTTCCCCTCCCTCTGCCCGCCACGTCGCAGTATCCCGTCACCCCTGTTAGGCGTCAGGGACGCCGCTCTTTGCATCGCGCCGTTCTCATTCGCTCTGCGCAACGGGCAGCGCTGCAGCGCGACATGCAGCTCGAGGAAGAGGAGCAGGAAGCCGAGGAAGTCGAAGAGACTATCGGCGCGATACTGGAGGAAGGTGAGGACGAGGTGCAGGAGATCGACCCTCCGGAAGGGCACCAAGTGTCGAGTTGGCGGAAGAGCTTAGATATGGTCAAAGGCAGCCTCGGCTGGGCGTTCCGGGGTCTCTCAGTTGAGGTGCGTTGCATCCAGTTCTGATATCGGGACCATGCTTATGCCGGATGCTTGGCTCAGCCCAAGGAGGAAGAGGAAGAGCCCGTACTTGCAGATGAAGAAGCCGAAGAATACATGGAAGAGGAAGGCGAGGCAGAGGACGTTGATTATGACCAACCACAGCAACAGCAGTACGAAGATGCGGAGGAGGAACAGGAGGGCTCGCACGAGACCGAAGAACAACGCCCTCTCGGTCAATTCATGACCCCGCAGATACCCAGGACCACTCGTCAGCCTCGCCTCTCCCTCGGTGTTGGAGCGATAGCAGACGACGGCCCGCGTCGTGTACGACTGGTTGCACCCTGGAAGGTCAACGAGATCGAAGTTCCCGCTCCGGTCAAGGAGGAGGATGAAAAGGAACAATCCAGGTCCTCCCTTGCACCTCCAACGTCAACGCCGCGATCGCCTGTGAAACGAGAGAAGCTAACCGAAGAAGAACGCGAAGTACGTGTTTTCTAATGCTACATTGGACCGTGCTGACATGCCTCCAAAGGCTATTCGCGCTAGGAGACGGTCTGCGCTCGCAACGCCCGACTTCTTCAAAGGTCAAACTCCAGGTTCGCGGCGCACACTATTCCCATCCATTGCATCTATTCCTACTCCCGACTTCTCTCAGCAAGGCGAGTTATCCGAGGCTACCTCGTCATTGTCGCAAGACTCTGCGCAGGGTGCCACCTCGGTGACCACTTCATCCTCGACATCTTCAGCGTCCGTTACGAAGATTGAAGAGGAGGAGGACACAGCCGTTCTTCTGGCCCGCATGCAGCAGATGATCGAGGGCGTGAAACAGCGTCAGAGCCTGGGCCGGCAGAGCCTCAGTCTCAGCCCACGGAAGCGCGAGGGTGGTTTCTCGCTTCTCGCACCCAACCACGCGAGCACACATAGGCCCTCGCGCATCCTGATTGAAGAGGACGAGGAAATGCAAGATGACGAGGACGAGCCCGAGATGCCGGCTTCCAGTCGTCCATCTGCCAATACCCCGCGCATGTCCGACCTGCGCCATGTCTTCAGTCGCCCGCAGGGCAATGCAGGCACACCTTCCATGACGGGCGTACGGGAGATGTTCCGACCTCAGCCCGTGGGCCCGGCGGAGACCCCTCGCTTGGATGGCGTCCAAGAGATGCTCCGGACTCCCGCAGGATACCGCGCACCGCCCACTGAGGAGCCTGTATCAGTCGACGATGACAAGGACGAGGATGGGGAAGACGAACCAGTCGAGGAGCTTCCCGTACGCAATTCACGTGGCAAGAGGACACCTGCGGCTCGGACTTCTCGACGCACACCTGTGCCACAGTCTGCTCCTGCAAAGAGCACGCGCGCGAGCTCTCAAGTACCTGAAGACGCCGAAGTGGGAGCTGTACCGGAGAAGGGTACTACACGCCGAACGCGAGCGCGTACGGCTGACGGCGCTGTCACTCAGGTATGCACATTCATTTTTGTCGACGACGATGAAATAGTGAACACTTTATACAGATTCCACGACCTACCCGAGGCAAGGCTGCTAAGACTACAACTGTGGAAGAGCCTCAGGACGATGAGGACACGGAGAGTGTTGAGAACCCTGCCCCTGCTCGTGCAACTCGGCGCACGCGGCAAGCTACGGACACGTCCACCACCTCATCTCAACCCGACGAAGCCTCCTCCAATGATGCCAAGCCTGCTCGCAGGACCCGAGCGAAGACCCCCACTCCAGCCGCCACCAAGGGGACCACGGCTCGCCGCGGGACACGTACAAAGCCGATCGAAGTGACTGAAGTCGAGAACGACGACGACCCCCTCGACTCCCTCCCCCCCAACGATGCTCCGGCCCCAGCTGGCCGTGCGCGCCGTGGGACGCGCAGTAAGGCCGCCGTGAAGCAGGAGGAGGCCGAGGAGACTATCCCTGCGGACGAGGAGCCAGCTGCAGCGCGTACTACCCGGGGCAGGCGCACTCCCGTCCCTAGAAGCACCCCGACCCCGACTACGACGCGGGGCGCGGCTCGTACGCGCGCTGCTACGTCCAGCTCCAATGTTGAGCCTACTATTCCGGAAGACAAGGAGAACACGCCGGAGCCGGGCACTGAAGAGGAGGTCGAGCCCGAGGTGAAGACGAAGGGTCGGGGCAAGGGCTCGCGAAGTGCGGGGAAGGCTGCAAGCAAGAGTGCGACAGAGGCTGGTGAGACCGGTGAGGAGTCAAGTGCACCTGCTCCAGCTGCGACCAAGACTCGTGCGAGCAGGACGAGGGCGAAGGCGTAAAGTTTGAGGAACGATACCACTATTATGCTGACTTGATGTTCTTTATCGACTTATGTGTACCGTGTAATTGCTGCTTGTATGACTAGAGATTTCATGCATCCATGGGTCGACATACTTTCGAGGGACGTCGTGTATTCCGTGCTAAGTTGCTGAGGTTGAGAAAGCATGCCAAGCATTAATGGGGTAGTGGTAACCTGGGTCGTTGCCATCGACCCGCCGGGGGTTCGATTCCCCCTTAATGCAAAGCTACTGAACTCGCTCTTTTTTGAAGTCTTTTGGGCCGATTGGCGCTGGACGTGGCAGTCGCAGTTCGTCGACTTCCTCCAAGTCACTCACTCCCAGCAGTCTTGCCGTCCATGTCATGCAGAGATGTGTCGAGCTTAGCCGCGTGCCAAAGAGCCATGGCGTAAGGGGCATACAGGTGCGTATCATATGGTTTCTCTCCCCTTTGCCTACCGAAGAACATAGACACGGTGTCTGACCCTGCCAGCAGTTTAAACGCACTACCCCCGGAAGCATCGGTCACATATGGAATGCGAATAAACCTCCCCCGAAGCACCGCGTCCTAGACCCCTCGCATCCTGCACTCGACTATACCCCCTCTCAGTTCGCGAAGGCCTTCCCATGGCGGGCATGCCCCGGCTTCGCCATTCGCGCCATACCCAAAGGCCTGCTTGAGAAGCCTCCGATCGTCTTCCCCGACCCGCCTTTCACATTCACCCCTGTGCGGAGTGCGGACGCAAAGGACGGGCGACATGGGAATGGTCGTGTGAACATGTCGCTCATGACTATAGCGCAGAAGAGCACCGGGAGCCGGGTCCTCAGGGTGAACGTAACCAACAAGCTCAAGACGGCCGTCTCGCTCGTTGTCATGCGGGGCGCGGATGTGGAAAAGAACAAGGATGGGCAGGAGAGGATTGTGTTTGGGGAGGAACGGACGGGCGACTCCTGGGTCTTGTCTGGTGCGTTTTCCTCTGTGCATCTTCTTCCGCAACTCCCTCGTGCTCTGCTGGCACCCTCCTCGCGCTCACCGAACACCGAACAGATTGGACGTACATCTGCCGCCCTAGCCTGGAGTTCAACCGCATGCCGTACTCTGCTTTGGTTCCGCCTTTGCGGAGTACGCTGAGGGACATCGTACTCCAGGGCCGCCGATTCGAACGGGCGTGGTGGGGCCGGAGCGTGACTGAGTCGCAGAAGGCCCAGCAGAAGCACGCCCAGAAGCGGGTCAACCGCAAGGACACGGTCGCTGTGGAACCGGTCAAGGACGCGGTGGCGGAACAGTTAATTAACGTCATTGAGACCGCACCTGCGGTTTATGACGAGTCCAGCGAGCCCTCGTATGTTCCCGCTGAGACGACAACCTCCTCTCCTCCATTGTCGTCGCCTTCAGTCAACTCTCCTGCCACTGCTCAGACCGACTCTCGTCCCAAGGAGAGCGCCCCGCTGCATGGTCTGGATGCAATGTTGAAGAGGATGAGGAGTCGCCTTCCGGTACGTCCCTCCTGACTGCATCAATATCCTCAATGCGTTCTGACCGCGCATATGCAGGCATCCCCCAGTCGCCCCACTCCCAATGCATCACCATCGCGTCTCCGCGTAGATGGTCGGGCTTCAACTAGAGAACCGGCAGCAAGAGTGCGGTCGTAATGCTCCCACCCTCTGTGGTGGTCGGCCGTAAGAGTGGTTGGCCGTAAAGTATACATAGTATCTATCCTATCTAATGTTAATCTAGTAGAAGTCGTTGCATACACTCGATTGCTTGCTCTCATCCCACGCGCAGCATGTCGGTAGTGCACGTTGCTCTAATATAGCCTTACCTCGCTCCAGTGGACGGTAAGCCCACGTTTCACCCATGCAGAAGCCGTCATGCAATATGCATACCTTGGCTGCGCATGGCGATCTTCCGAGGTCGGCGGACTGTTCAGCTTGAGGGAAGCGGCGTCATCACATGCCCTCGCGCTAAAATCACTGTCGTAAATGACATCGTCCCCCTTTTCAGTGACCCGCGGTGAGGTTTGTGGGTAGATGGGGTGTATGTGGGATCTGAAGTAAAGTATGGACTATGGGAGGCTTTCTCTCATGCGGTCGCTGTCCGAGACGACAGGCCCCCAGAACTACCAGCGAAAGTTGTTGCCGTAGGCCTGTGGTGAGAAACACGCCATCGTCGTGCTGGAGCGTGACGATCTTGCAATAACCACAATAATGTTCGTTCCGATATCGGGGAAGACGCCTGCGTACGGTGCTATGGCCCATCGAGGTCGACAATCGGGGCGCCGCAGAGACGTGACGTTGGAGCCGAATAAGCTAGGGTAGCGCCGGGGAATCGGGATGCAAACCTACGAAGGCAATGGAGTCCCAGCATCAGGTTAGAAGATGATAAGAGTCTTAGTCGATATGCAAGAGGAAGTTAGCCAGAGCTGAACTCGTCGAAGGCGGGCAGCAAATCGTCTCAGACTCCGAGGACCCTAGCTTTGTCGATCAGGTGGCAAGTCGGATGTGTCAAGGTCGGGGGATCGCGTATACTGCATCTTCATTTTCCTGGCCAAGCACAGCTGTGAAGCTTCAGAGACGTGCCCCGCTCCGTAATGAGGGTGTCGTTCCTGCCGTAGAAGAGCTTCGACTCCTACGTCATCAATACGGTCTAGCGAGACGCGATCGACAAGCCTGCACGTGACCGTGTTGTGGTTGCGTTAGACCTCCCTTCACGGCTTCCGTGGCCAGGTACACAGGTCCTGAGTACTGAGTATCCGTGGGTTGTCGGTGTCCTCGACCAGCATGCCTGGCGGCGGGACGCGCCCAGTCCCACCTGAGCCGATGTACACGAAGGTAGGCATCAACACGGTGGTCCGTTCTGATACACCCCCGAAGTGCGTTGGTGGGAGGGAGTGCTGTGTTCCGTTCGCATGGAGTCCTTCCCGGTCTTGGGGCCCTTCGAACATAAAATTTTCGGTCATCCGGTGACATACTATGCCGACAAAACACAAGACATACCGAGCTCAAGGTGGGTACAGATGCGTAACCCTGGTACCTCCCAGCCTCCCACGCGCACCGTGTTATCATGATGAATCAGCGGTTGATATCCGCTACGTGCAGGCCCGCAGAGGCGAGTATAACAGGCTGCGCAACGGCGACCGAGCATGGCCGAGCCCAGATCTCTTTGTGGGCGTACGGTGCCCTCCCAGGGCGAGCCGAACGCCTGCTAATTGTGCCTTGAGGACGACCAGGAGCCTGACCTGCGTGATTACCGAGGGTACGTGCTGCTACCTGATGTTGCGCTAGAAACTGGCGAACAGTCAGCGGACGAGGCTCGTTTGATAGCAGGGGCGGTTGGAGGGTCGGATGAGGGTTCTGCAGGTGAGCGGAACGCACCTTGTGGAGGGCGCGCGGTAGAGCTGGATGGCGGGCCTCGGAGCAACGGAACATGCTTGATTTTTTATCTCAAGGATGCCACTGGAAACCCACGGAAAGAAATGGTGGGCTCCCCTTCTTGGACCAACGTCGAACTGATCTAGGAATGAGAGATCCATACGTGAGTCTCCCGAGAGTCACGTATACGGTAAGCCACTCGAGGCTATGGAGGACACCTGGATATCCGGTCACGTCAGTGTTCGGTAAGGGATACAACGCAGAGGACACTCAAGATCCGAGGTGGACATCGAGACCGGAGCCATCTCATGGGGGCTCTAGCATGCCGTCTGCCCTGCATGAGCGTCGACGTAGAACGCTAGAAGCTCACCTGCATCCCTGCTCCTCTCCACGAAGCAGTCCTCTTCACTATCGGAGCCGCGAGGGCGCCCAAACAGCGGATCTTTCTAACATGAGGGCGTTCGAAGTACGAAGGTCAGCCGCTGTAATCCAGCCCCGCCACGCGTCCTTGGTGCTTCTCCGGAACTCGGAACGGGTAGACCACGCTCCAGTGCTCGAGCTGAAGTGCGTACGAAGGGGTCGGAATGCCATCGATACACGACCTAACCCCACCGTGTTTGAGTGCAACTTGCAAGGCCAGATGGCCAACGCGAACGGTAACCTCGAGGCATGGAGCTGCGGCGAGCAAACCACGAGCCACGGATCAGCGTTCAGCCTAGTGTTCTATAATGAAGAGATACGTGCCTCGCGTATGGTTTTCCCGGAGGACATGAAACGTCGACCGCAGTTTTACCTCCGGGGATTTTCTGCACTTGACCCATTGTTGTGGCACTGGGCAGAGACGGCTATGCCGCATCTGGAATAGACTGCGGTAACCTGTGCAGGGCCAGAATGAAAGAAATTCTGGGGGAAACAATGTCCAGCAGCGCCGACGTCGAATGCGTCGCAGATTCAGGCCTAGGACTGGTGTGGCGGTACGTATGTGTCTCGGCAAGTAGGCGCACTAGGATTCGGCGGCGGACTGAGCCTTCGAGACGACAAAAGAGCCAAGCCGAACAAGTAAGTGAAATGCGGCTACGATCCTTGACCCTGGCGGAGGTAGCACGGTAGCGCATGGAAAGCGGCGTAAGGTGGATAGCTATCGGCGAATGGGATGTGGTCCTCTGCGGTCCAAGCCTGTTACTTGCCATCTTGGTGAGTATCTGTCTGACACCCAAGTACAAGGTGGAGATGCGTACCCACGCCGCCTATCCAAGGAGGCAACTTCCTGACCTGTATGTGAAAACATAAAAAACACATTCAGTAGTGGCCTACTTTCCTCAACAAGCTTGCTCAGGCTGGAGCTGTTCGATCGCGTTTCACGGCCGCTCATGTGGTACGTCCTTGGTCTGGAAGGCGGGGTACCGCGACGCAACCCTCCTTCTGCGGCAGGACCGCAGTGTCTATCCTGGTGAGAAAGAAGAGACAACGCGACCCAGATACCATCAAACGTGCCGCGGACACGCAGCTGTTGAGGAGCAGATCAGAAGGACTAGCCTGAGGCGAGCGTACGCGCCCATGCGGGACGAGCGTTGTTGAGAGACGGGTGTACGTGAAAATTACGCACCGGGGTGTTCTGAGGACAAAGGGCCCAGAGCTTCGAGGATAGTGTGACGGTGATGTAGTGGTGGACAGGGCCCTTCGGATTGGACTGCAGAGGTTTTTGGTTCGACGGGAATGGAATACAAGGGACGCGATAGCGGCGTAGTCGCGATGGCTACAGAGAAGAGACTCGCGAATTCTCATGACTTCTCATTCACGGACGGAAACGTCGAGGACGGCGATCGAGTGTAGAGTTGGATCTGAGTCAAGATCGCAAGGATGGGTGTAGTCGACAAACATACCCTTTCCGGGGCAAGCGCTGCCGCGCCACGTGTGGGAGCAGCCGGAAACACCACAAACGAGCTGCCCGTTTTGTGTGTCCTCTTATTCCTTTTCGCCATGTGCAGGAGCTCAGCGCGAGTGTCGCCTTATTCTCATCCGGGCAGCCACCACAATTCACAAAGTATAAGAGTCGTTACGATGAGCAGGGAGGGGGACACCGCAGAACAAGTCCGCCGCGTCGTCTATCGCAACGCGCCTCTCCATTCCTCGCCCCGCCACCTCGCGCGCACCCCGTGTCGATCACCTCGCGCCCGCACACCCTACCAGGCTACGCTATTGTCCACCCGGACAGTCCGACTATACCGGTCCTAGTATCTCCCGCCTATAATACGCTCGTCGCGCCCGCTCTCCGTCCTCGTCCCCAAGCTTTCCAACTTTTGCATTTTCCGGTTCTGCTTCACCATGTTCCAGGTCGCGTCGCGTCACTCTGCCATCCCCGAGGCCCTCAACCTCTCCTCGGCACACTATTCGCACCCTCTAGAGCAGAAGCTGAACATCCCGCGCCGTCTCGCGCGCCCCAGCTTCACCGAGCCCTCGCGTGACGCCATTGCGCGCATCGACCCGGGCCTCGCGGGCGTACCGCTCGAATACATTCGCGGCTCCGTCGCAAGCAACTCTCACCAGTACGTGTCTGTCTTTGTCTGAACTGTTCCCGGTTGGTCTGACACTGCAATCCAGGCTGCTCAGCGCACTGTCGCTTCTGACGATCCCGAGTTCGCTCCCATGTGCCCACCTGCCGTCCTCCATTGACGCACCCATCCGCCCGACATCCCAGGGACCAGACATGTCGAGCTTCCCGACCCACGTCTTCGCCATCCTGTCCTCGAGGTCGTCCGCCAAGACGCCAACCGTGGCTTCGTTTGCAGACAGGGCCTCTCTGCCGCCCTCCACGACCGTGCCGCTCTACCCCGCATCCGCACTCGTGATGGCTGTGCACTGCTCTCTCCTCCCCCCGCTCCCGCAGATGCCCCGCAGCTCAGGCCGTCGCGCGGCCCTCACGCTCCCCATCGTCCCGCTGACGGTCCCGAGCCCCGAGACGTACGCGCTCCTGCACGCCTATCTGCACACGATGCGCCCGGACACGCTCCTCGCGTCGCTCCTTCCGGCGCTCGCCGCGTCCTTCCCACAGCTCTCGGCCGCGAGCTCGAGCGCAGGCTCTAACAAGATGCACTACGTCGCGCAGTTCAGCTCGGAGCACCTCATGCGCCTCGCGCACGCACTTGCCGGGGCGGCGTTCCAGCGCGGGGGAGCGCAGAACGCGATGAGCGGGCTGATGGCGCACATCAAGATCATTAACGGACTCTGGCAGAACGTCTGTGCGCTCGGGGTGTTCGACCAGGAGCTCTGGGGCGTCATGGACCTTGCGTGGGAGGTCGTCCTCGCGGCGATGACCAAGGTCGTCGAGAAGGCGTAGAGCGCTGTGCGCTGTGTGCCTCCCGACTCGCCTTCGTCCCCCTTCTCCGAAAAGCACCTCTATTACATCATTATCTCGCACTATTCACCGTTACCACTTGCCTACCCCCTCTCTCGTCATAGTCTTCGTCTTTCGGACTCCTTATGTTCGTCTAATCCCCTTACAGCCCAGCTATTTGCTATTGTCTCCTCTCCCTTGCTCCCTTGCATGCATCTGTCGCCTGGTTTTCGCACATCATCCCGTTCTCCATACAATCTTGCATACCCTCAGTGTATATTTACTTGTCTCGTGTTCTCGGCACCCCACCACTGTATCCTTACTGTTTCGTTTCCGGCTTCTTAGCCGTCTGTCGTTGGATCGGGTATTATGAACAGGATAATAAGAGGGAGTGTTATGCTCTGATAGGCGTAGCGACTCGGTTGGGACCACGACCTTCCACCTTTGAAAAACAATAACATGACTTCGGTTATGGAGACCTGCACGACTCGCAATACCTCCCAATTGCGCAAAAATTGGGAGATCGCCTACTGGCATTAGAGGGAGGACTTCAGAGAAACTCCTTCAGATATTCAACAGCTCTTTCACCTGCCCTCCAACTTTCGGCAAAACTCATGAGTCAGAGCCATGGACATTGGCGGTATCTCAAGTACATGTGGCTGAAGGTACTATCCCCACTTCTCCTCGTTCGTTCATACGCCCTCATCCCCCACTGCTAGGATTGATTGAACGAAGACGCAAGGCAGACTGGTTTGGAGTCTGAGGTTTGGGACGGCGTCGTGAACGTTCTACATATGTTCCTAGATGAACATTTGATTAAAAATACCGAAAAGGTGTCAAAGTGCATTAAGGGGGAATCGAACCCCCGGCGGGTCGATGGCAACGACCCAGGTTACCACTACCCCATTAATGCTTATGAGAAGACGTTCTAAAACTATACATGACAGATGAGGTTAACTTTTCCCCAGGCCATCAGGGTAACTTATCAACTTGCTTGCCTCTACTTACCATCCCTAGGCTTATTCGAAACTCCTGAAGGCCATCCGAACATCTATATATGTAGGTGGACTGTATATCCAAATGACGTTCAGAGTTGCCACGACACTAGTTTTTAAATTCCTTCAGCCGCGTCGCGTCACGTACGTGTCCTGAGACCATGCATAATTTCGGAGAAACTACATGCATGCCCATTTGATATATCCTTCGTGGTTGTGAACCCATTGATCTATGACCTAATTGGGATCCATCTCCTTAGTTACCAGCGAGTCCCACGCTTCGTATGTAAGTACACCTCGATCCTCTATGCCTCATATTCCTTGCTTGTATAATGTCTTCCCCCTACCATGCATCCCTTTCCTCTCCCAAGCCACTACGTATCATACCGGGTTAAGTCCTTACTAGTACCTCATTCTTCCAAGCCCAAAACAAACCTGCTGAAGTAGTTCATGGGCCCGCCAAGGCTGCTGGCTCTGGCCCTGGCTGCGGTGCCTTAAAGTTATAGCTCTCGCGCGGACACCGACCCAAGACCGATCTAACTATGTAATCAACGTCCTCGCCGCGGTGAGGTGTGAGGTTCGGAGCGAGTAGACGTACAAATACTGACTGGTATGTCTACTTCCCCGCAGCGTCGACTCCTCCATTTCAAGTCTTTGCGAGTCTTCCTCCGTTCCGCGCGACTCGTCCCATTGGCGGCAGGAACGTTGTCGGAAAGAATCGACGGCGCCGAAAGCACTTGCCCCAACCGGGTGTAAATTGCCAAATCTCAAGGCAATCGAGATCGCCCAGATCACTTATCAACCCCGCGCACAATGAAACGCGCCGAGAGGCTGCAGGCTGCACTAGGCAAGCATGATCAAGTCATGAACGCCGCGGAAGACCTGTGCGGCCAAGCCTCGCCGCGTACGCTGTCTTGCGCCCGTCGTGTTTGCCTTTTCTTCACCCCCTCCTTTGCCCCGCATCCGTCACTGCTTACTTCCGATCGACTCGCTCCTCCTCCCTCCTGAGCTCTCTGCCCTCCGCCTCCTCACAGGGGCTGATCGTCTGTCCTTTCCCTTGACCCTTCCGTTTCCTTCCTAGTCTCCTTTCGGGCACCAACGGCTGTGTACCGACCTCTAGCGATGCGCCCAGGAACCTCTTTCTCTTTCACGGCTGTGCTTTCGGTTGCCTCCTTGCTTCTCTCGCAACTCGCCCCTGTACATGCCGTTACGGTCACTAACTATGCTAATGACTTCATCGACCCGCAATACGTCCTCTCAAAGGACTTCAGCAACATCACCGTAGAGGCGCAGGATACCATCATTTCATGGGCGCAGACTATGGCCGCTCAGGGCCCTTGGTGTGCGTAATAATGTTCAGTTATCCGGGGGTATGCCATTGACTTCTGGCACAGCCGTCATGAACAAGACGTATGCGCCGCCCACCGGTAACAAGCACGACTACATGAGTTGGGCTCCATAGTGCGTTCTGAACCCATAGCTCGACGTCCTTGTACTGACTGCTTATGGGCGCACAGCTGGTGGCCTGATTGCTCAAATGTCGGTAATACGACCGAGCTGACCCCCGAAGAGAGTAAGTCTCCCATACCTATACCCACCTGCCGCGAACCGCAACTGACACGCCGCAGTCTGGGTGACCTGCCCCTATGTCTCGAGGGACGGCCTGTTCAACCCCGACGGCCGCACCATCAACGACATTGGCGAGTTTGAAGACATGGCGAACGCGATCCTCTACAACGCACTCGCATGGGCGATCAACGGCTCCTCCGTGTACTCGGCCAACGTCGCGCGGTTCGTCAACACGTGGTTTCTCGCCGCCGACACCGCCATGACTACCAACCTTGCGTACGCGCAGATGGAGCGCGGACCGAACGGGCAGAACGGCACGCACACGGGCATCCTCGACCTGAAGTGCATGGCCAAGGTCGTCAGCGGCGTCCTCATCCTCCGTGAGGGCAAGGCGGCGGAGTGGACGAGCGATATCGACACCGCGCTGAACAGCTGGACGACGGAGTACATCTCTTGGCTGACGACTGCGAAGATCGCTCTAGAGGAGAAAGCTGCTACTAAGTGAGTACTCAGGAATAGATGTGCCACCTTGCGCAGTTGCGGGTCGCGAATATCGGACTCAGACTGACTGACTGCGCAGCAACCACGGGACGTTCTACTACAACCAACTCGCTGCGCTGCAGATCCTTGTGGGCGACAACGCGGGTGCCAAGAAGACCCTTGAAGAGTACTTCACGACTCAGTACACTTGGCAGATTGCAGCAAATGGTGACCAGGTCAGTCAAGAGGGACACCCACTCACTCGGTGACGTCGTTTGCTCACTCCCGTCTTGTTTGTCAGCCTCTTGAGACGGCCCGCACCCGCCCCTACCACTACCGCGCCTACAACCTCGCCGCCATGATCGTACGTACGCCCATGTCGCTAGCGTTCCCGATACTGACACCCCACCCCGTCACGCACAGACGAACGCGAAGCTCGGCGCATACATCGGCTACGACGTCTGGAACCTCACCTCGAAGAACGGTAAGACAATCAAGGACGCCCTCGACTACGCGATCACGCTGCCCGCCGGGAAGGAGACCGCGTCGGAGCTCTGGCCGAACGTCGTCGCCGTCGGGGCGGTCTACGGTGACGCGGACGGCGCGTACGCCAAGTGGATGCTCGACAACGCGGGGAACACGTACCCTGCCGACGCGCAGTTCCTCTGGAACCAGCCATTCTCGGACTCGGGCCTTGTCAAGGCGGACGCGACGACCACGAGCTCCGGTTCCAGTTCGACCTCGGGTGTACGCCAGGAGGACGGTGCACGTAGTATAGGCGCATCGTGGAACGTGCTCGCGATGGCAGTCGGCGCGGCGATGCTTGCTGTCTTCGCGTGAGCCTCGGAGACTTCAGCATGTTCTGACTAGATGCGGCCATCTAGACTGCTCTGATCTATCTGACACTCTCCTCTCCTTATATCACACTATCATTTGCTAGGGATGGTGCCATCTGCCTCGTATATGTCTTGTATATTTCACGCAGGTCATCTCGACCTTGCGAGCGCAAGTATGTACGTGCTGTTTGGTATTTATCGTGATTGTCTAACCCATATTGGATATTCCTCGGGACCTCGGTCGTTGTTCATGTTGTAGATGGGACGGTACTTGCAAATAATGCTCTTACTGTACGTCGTAGTTATCTACTGTTTTGCAAATTTGTATCTGCTCCAAGTTGTCGTGTACTCATCGCTCGACTTCCTTGATGCGTGTCATTCCGAACCCGGCTACCTTAACCTCAGTCACTTCGCGGCACGATCCGGAGTCAGAAGTATGGCAGCCGGGCATGGAAGACGTCGGCTATGGCATGGCAATGATGTATTCCGTCACCGTATTCATACACGACCCCGGCCCAGATCACCCTCCGATCCCATACAGTCCCGCACACATGATGCAGACTTCATTTACAACCTTCGATGGATCTTCACTGCGAGAAGTTCTCGATGCCGTTGAAGTTCGTGATGGGGCCCGCAGACCCGCCAGAGACCTTCAGTGCGGACCAGTCCCAGTTGCCAGTGCACGACCCGGAGCCGCAGTTGACGGCAACGCGCATGGCGTCGCTGTTCACCGTCAGGCTGTTCGTGCTGCCGACGAAGTTCACGGCCTGAGCGAAGGCAGGTTAGTCCAGGAGTTCCTTCAACCTGAGGCTTACAATAGCACTTACAGAGAGCTTGACGCCGCTGCCGGGGTCGCCGAGGGTGTCGGGGTAGCTCTGGTGGGGTATGCGGGGTCAGCAGCCAGCAGATTTGTGAAATGCATGTTTAAGGCGTACCTGGTCAATGAGGATACCGAATTGACGCAGGCCGGTCCCGGTGTTGCCCGAGTAAGTGATGTTGGTAACGGTCGAGTCTGACGCGGAAGCCTTCGTCTTGATACGGAGGGCTTGGTCGCTGTATGGCAGATGGGTAGGTCATATAAATGGAAAGAGAGTGTCACGCACTTGTCCTGGATGGTGTTGTCCTGAATGACGATCCCAGACACCGTCACATCCGAGTCGATTGAGCCCTTACGGACACATGAAGTCAGAGAGATATTCGTCGCACGTTGGATGGACCTAAGGACGTACGACGGAAATGCCATGGCCGCCAATGCACGTGTTGCGCTGGAAGATGATGTTGCTGCCCTTGTTGATAGCGAGGCAGTCGTCCTGGTTGTGGATCGTGCTAGCATGGCGAGACATCAGCCCATGAGCACTAGGCGTATGCGTAGAGGCATACCTGTCCTCGATAGTCAAGTCAGTCGTGCTGCAGTCGAAGCCGTCTGTGTTGTGTCCAGCTGCCTTGCCGTCGCTCTTGGAGTTTGGCGCATCACCAGCAGCTTCATGTCGATCGATACGTGAGCAAGCCCGGTTCACAGTACAGGTAGTCAATCAATGTACTCACAATCGTCAATGGTGAGCTTGGACATGACCAGCGTGTCTGGGTTCGACACGCTGTACACGCGCGCAGGAGAGTTCAGAACCTTAACGTTCTATATTTGCGGTTGCACCCGCCGAGGCAAGGTGCGATGAGAAGTCAGAATCACGCTCTTCCGTGACCTGTCAAGTCAAGAAGCAAGGCACAACGTACGGTGTAGGTACCGGAAATCTTGATCCTGTGCACGCACAAGAATAGGCGAACAATGTCAGCGATTGGCAACACGGACGGAGAGCTAATGAGACAGGTGGACTAGACCGTGACCACCACTCACTTCATCATGGGGGCAGGCTTGGTGACACCACCATTGCCACCTTGACCGTCCTGTTGGCATGCTTGTGAGAACTCCGCGATGCGTATTCAAAGGTGAAACTACGCACCCAGTAGGAAGGCCCATTCCCGTCAAAGGTATGTCCGTTGCCGTTGACTGGGCGGGTGGTTGAAATAGCTCAGTGAGAACAGAAGTCAGCCCATGAAGACCTGCACGAGGTGCTTACACGTGATGTCCTTGCCACTATGACCAGAACGAGAGGGTCAGTACTCATGTCCCTTTCATGTACGGCGCAAATAGCACCAGCATGACGCACGACATCGCCGCGACTTACCTGACTTGGAAGAGCGGTCCGTCCCAGTTCTTCACCGCGAAGGTCACGTCGCCCACTATGCGCCAAGAATGGTCAGCACGCATTCACTCTATTCCTGTAACTGCAGCCGAAAGCGGGGAAGGATGGGGGGGTGAGAGGTCCGAACAATGCATATGAAAAGTGTTCCGACTTGGACTCGAACGCGCAGCAAAGGTAGGAAGGGAACGCACGCATGTTAACGGTGGTGCCATCCGCGAGGTCGAGGTTGAACGTCTCGCCCGCAGGGACGGTGAACGAGTTGATGTTCACCGTCGTGCAGTCGACGGCGTCGTCGACGTCGTCCAGAGACGAGATCGTGCCCGTGCATGCGCGCGCAGCCGGACGTGCGACGACCGCACCAGCCAACACGAGCAGCGCGGAGAGACGGAGGAAGGTCGACGACATCTTGGAGCTGTTGCGAGGGTGGAGGCTTTTGCTGCGCTAGTAGCGAGTGAAGCTAGAGAGCGGAGTGCTGTGGAGCTGCAGCACGACCGAGCTTATATCCTCGTCCTCCGGATAAATATACGGGGCATGAGGGAGGGAGAAGAGGCCGTCCATCGTGTCATGAGATGCTGCAAGGTCGAACTTTCCTACGTGGAGCACATGTCCATGCGCTTCCGGCGGTGGGAAGGGCGAAGGCAAATGCGACGACGGGAGAAGACCAGCATGATGTCGATGTTCTGCAAAGAGGGATACTGGTCACCGTGCATCGTCGTCCCGAGCTCGGCTGTCGCCGACTTACCGGTAACTTCGGGTCCGGAGCGCAACGCGGACTATTGAGGAGTATAATGCAGGTCGTCGGGAAAACTTAAGCTCACGTAGACCCACGCCGAGGTTAGCAACCGCAAGCTCCCTCGTGCCATGACTTTGCTACACCAGCAGACTATGAAAAAACTCACCAATCGTGCAGTATTTCCATCCGACAATCGTACCGGCTGCATCTGAACTCGAGGTCGGCAGGCTGACCTTCAGTGCGATCATCGCTAGAAAGCAGCTTTCAAGGAGTGACATTCTGGGAATAGCCGAATATACTTGATAGTCGTCAGCAGCAGAGAAATCTAAATGGCACAAACGAGCTTCCACTTCCCAGGCTTCGCAAAATGAAAAGGTTCTCACCTGATTCCAAAGTATGACCTCGGCGCCGTGCATGGCAGCGACCACGCAGATGGTTGTTTGGGAACCCGCAGTATATGAGTGGTGGCATGACCTAGCCTGGTTGTCTGAAATAGTATGGGTCCTGGCAGTTGGGGTTTAGCTGAGCTCCGTGGAGTCGTAGACGGTGAATATGTCCAACCAATGATCGGAACTCTGAGGCAGGCTGCCAGCAATAACTCTACCCCGAAACCTACTCAGCCTCCCGGTAGCCCGAAACAGCACACACCTTGCCAATGTCAACGCTTGCCTTTCGCAGCACGAAGTTCGATGCACCTTCTGTCAGCGGGCACAGAGCGGGCTGAACGTGAAGGACTGGTGTCTGACCGCGGGTACTATGAATATAGTCCTGCGGGCGGGCCGCGGGCCGGTGGGGCGGCCCGGGCACTGCGCCATTCCCATACAACCTCCGAGATTACCGCCGCTCCCTTGCACAAGCTACCTCTTCCTCGGTCGCTCGTAGCCATACTCCCTTCACCCTTTCACCCCGCCATGCCTCGCGCTGGACATAACTCCTAATTGGCAGGAGAATCTCTCACCGCGGGACCGACAAGCTTCCCTCCGTAGTGTAGTGCATGGGCCGCATGGCATGACCGTTGGTTCTCTGCAGTCTGCAAAAAGTTCGGCACGTATACATAGCTGCTGGTACCTTCTGAGCGCGGATCGAGCACACGGCAGTTTGACGGTGTACGCACCAAGAATAGCAGGATGCACGACTCAGGAGTGTTGTCCAATGAGGTTGGGCGAGCGAAGAGCGCACTCGGCCCGCCAGGAGACGATGCAGCGCAAGCACGGCCGGGAGGGGAGGAAGGGGGACACGAGCTGTCGGGAAAATCCGACTCACACCCATCGTGAAACGCGACGTGTTCAGCGGGACAAGAACAAGAGGGAGAGAGTCTATTGTGGTATCTGGTCGAAAAAATCGTAAGGATACACGGTTTGGACAAGGCAAGCCTAAGCAATCCACAGCCGACGGAACAGAAAGAGACGCAGAAACGCCACGCCGACCAAACGATGATCGATGATCGACGAAGAGGGGGGGGGACCACTGGCATATGAGACTACGGGACTCGGCACAACTAAGGGGGAGAGGGAGAGTAGAAAAGGGGATGCATAGGTAGTAGAGTAACACAACAAGCACCATAGACTGGTTTAGTAAGGTACGTGTACACTGGACGAAGTCGCGGACGCCCGGGAGGGGGGGCGGCGGCATCGTGCATCTTTTCTCATGGTCGTGGGGAGACAAGATGGAGAGAAGGGAGACAAGAGGGAGAGTAGGAAGAGAGGGAGAAGGGAGACAGGGAGGGAGGGAGAGGAGGGAGAGGAGGGAGAACGGGAGAAGGGAGACAGGAAGGTGAGAGAGGTGAGAGAGAGGGTGAGGGAGGAGGGTGAGGAGGGTGAGGAGGGAGGGAGGGAGGGAGTGATCATGGAAGATGCGTGTGGCAGAAGTAAATGTCCACAAGCGAAAGAGAGATGCGCAGGAGGAGACATGGGCGTAGATCGGATCCTGGGAGCAAAATGGACAGACAAGACGAGCGGGAGGCATAGGGATGTGGGATTTGGGCTTTGGGGTGCGGAGAGGGTAGCAGGTGGTAGCTGGAGGCTGGAGGCTGGAGGCGCGACAGGGACTGACGAAGTAAGGCGCAGCGGACGAGGACGCGGACGAATAACGAAGGATACGAATAAATATCATAAAGCAAGCATCGCGGCGCATGACGAAGACGTGAAGCCGCAGAGAAGCGCGTTCGGGATGTCGGTCGGGATGTGTTGGGATGTCAATCGGGATGTGTTGGGATGTCGGTCAGGATGTCGGTCGGTCGGAAGCGTCGGAGAACGCGGAAGGCCAAGACCCATCAAGCATCAACCCCCACCTACGAATAATACGGCGACCACAACCCCTCCCCCGCACCCGGGTCTCCCTGCGTCGGCCACCCCATCGCGACCATCTGCTGGTGCGGCTGCTGGTGCTGCTGGACATGCTGCTGGTGCTGAGGAAGCTGAGGAAGCTGTTGCATATGCCCCGGAAGCTGCTGCTGCTGTTGAGGCGGCGGCGGCACATACTCCATCCCCCTCGCCTGCGAATGATGCGGATACCCATTCACACCCACACCCACCCCCACGTCCATCATCCCCATCGCCTCCGGCCCAGGCCCACCCACATACGGCGGCGGCCCCGGCGGTGGCGGCGCATACGACATATAGTACCCTTGCGGGGCCGCCGCAGACGGCGGCGGGGGAGGGGGGTAAACCGTCGGCGGGCTCGCATACTGCTGCTGCTGCTGTTGCTGTTGCTGCTGTTGCGGGTCGTACATCGTAGGGGCAGTGCTCCCCGCAGACGCGGGCGAGTCGTAGCTCGCGCTGAACCGCCGCTCGTCCCCGCCCATCCCGTCGTCTGGGCTGCTGCTATACTGCATCGGGTAGTCGTCCTGCTGGGGCTGCGCAGGGGGAGGAGGGGGTTGCTGCTGGGGCTGTTGCTGCTGCTGCTGGGAAGGAAGCGGGGGAGGGATGTACGCGTCGTACGGCGAAGTCATAGACGGCGACTGGGGCACCGACATCCCGCGCGGGGGCGACGGCTGAATGACCTGCGTCGGCGGGGTAGTCGTCATCGGCGACGGCGGCGGGGGCGCCGCCCTCGACTGAGCTGTAGACGTAGACGGGGCAGTCGTTGCGGTCGCAGGAGCAGGAGCAGGCGTAGGCGTCCCGTTCGCAGCCGCGTTCGACGTGGACACAGACACGGACACGGACACGGAAGCAGTCCGCTGTCTCCTTGGGGCCGGCTGGCCCGTCATATGGCGCACGCGCAGGGGCGGCGGGCCCTTGTCCTTGTCCTTGTCCTTGTCCTTATCCCTATCCTTGCCCTCCTTCTCCCTGTCCTTCTCCCTCGCCTGCTTCTTCGCCTCGGGCCTCCCGGACTTGGCGCTATCGTCCTTGCCGTTTGCGTTTGCGTGCTTCGGGCCTCGCGGCCGCTCCGCCCTCGACGAGCTCACCGCGGCGCCGACAAACGGTAGCTGGAAGCTCTGCGAGTGCGAGTATGTTGCAGACTCGCCCTCGACCTCGGCGTGCTTCCGCTTCGTGCCCGCCGTCGCCACCGCAGTGCCATTCCGCGCCGCCTCCGCCTTGCGCTTCATAACCTCCACAATCCGCACCGCCTCGCTCCTCCCACCCCCACCATTCGCACCCCCGCCCGCACGCGCAGCACCCTCCACGCCCAACCTGCTCCCCCCAATATCGCGCAAAATCTCCAGCGCACACACCACGCTCTTCATGCCCTCCGCCGCAACGATGCTCATCGGCTCCTGGACGACCGCATGCGCGCACACGACCGCCGCATCGAACACCGTCCTCCCAAAGTCGTAAAAATCAAACATCGCCGGCCGCGTCCCGCCCCACACCGCGTGCAGCAGCTTCCCCGCGTACACGATGTTGTGCGCCGCGCTGATCGTCCCAAACACCGCCTGGTGGCACGGCCGCCGGCTCGCCGCCGCCTCTTTGAGGAACGGCAGGTACAGCTTCACGATCAGCCGGTTCGCGACGATCGCGAGCTCGCACTTCTGCGCCGTCCGCGCGGCGGACTCCCCGGGGGACAACGCCGGCACGGGCTTCGCGATGTCGTGCGTGAGCTCGAGCCGGAACGCCGCGGGCAGCTCCTGCAGGAACGCGTTCACGTCCGCCTCGAACGCGCCGGCCTGGTCGATCGAGAGTGCGTCCGCCGCCGCCCCGGCCGCGCCCGCGGAGTCGTCCCCGAGCGGGTCGCGGAACGTCTGCTTCTTGACGTTCTTGACGAGCTGCGCGAGGCGGCACTTGAGCGAGAAGTACACCGAGGACGTCTCGGACGTCGGTTCCGCGCCGCCGTCGGCGGGCTCGGGCAGCGACACGCACGACGGCGTGAACTTGTCCTCTTCGACGTCGGCTGGGAGCCGCGTTGTATGCGTGTTGTCTGCGATCAGCGGAGGCTGGCCCATGCAGTCCGCCACGAAGCTACAAGGGGTAGGTCAGCGCATGTCTCGGTGAAGACGGGAGACACTCACAGGTCGAAGTAGAACACCTCCCACCACACCCTGCGGCGCGTCTCTGCCTCGAAGAGGTTGTACGTCCCCGGGAACTCGTCCGGGTCCATCGCGAGCCCCATCATGCGCGCCACATTGACCATCTTGCCCACCTGCGCACGCACACGCGTATCAGCACCTACGTCCGCCCACCAACACTATCTGAGTGCACTCACCAAGGGGAAGACACCCTGGGCGACGCTCATCTGGCCCTCGTACAGCATGTAGAGCACCTGCAGGATCATCGCGATGACAGAGTCGAGGTCGTACGCGGCCGTCTTCTCGAACAGCTGTAATGACTGCTCTGACAGCGCGAAGAGCATCGCAGGGGTCCCGCTCGCGTCCCCTCCGCCTCCGCCCGCTGACGACGGTGGTGACGGTGACGGTGCGGGCGGATCTCCTCCCGGTCCATCGTCCCGAGCGACGAGGGCGCCCAGCGCGAACGCAGCGCAAGCAGCAGAGAAGAAGCTGAGTGTGGGTTTCGGCGTATTTGAGCCTGAGCCGGTTACAGCAGTCCCGTTGGCACGGCTACTGCTGCCCGGTTTCGCGCTTGAAAAGAAGATGTCCCGGGCAAGGTCGGCCTTCGTCATTGGCTTGCTGCCATAGGCCGCGGCAGCTGTCGACGTTGTCTCGCCGGTCTCCGCCCATGTGTAGACGGCCATGATGCGCTGCTCGAAGTGAGGCACGTTGAACGATGGGTGGAGGAGCATCGTCTCCCGGAACGCCTTCAGGTACCGTGAACGGACGGGATCGGCCGGCAGATACGAGATGAGGGCAGCAGTAACCTGAGGCAACGCAGATGGTCCGGCAGAAGGAGGCGGCAAGAAGGCGTCGTAGGGCGCCGGAGGATGTAGGGTAGCGATTCCTCCTCCAGGTAGATGTGACATGAGTCCAGGAGCGAAGGAGGAAGTTGAGGGTGATGGGATAGTTACTGGTGTAGGCTCGAGCTTCACGACGCCACTGGTCGCCGGGGGACGCATCGAGCCGGCGTCGGCGGTTCGAGGGGCCTTCGGATCGAAACCAAGTTCTTCAAGCTCATTGAGCCATAGACTAACCACGTCCTCCAGACTGATGACGACCGAGCTACCAGATGCGCCCTGGGCCAAGAGTGCGCGGTCGTTGCAGGGCAATCCCGCCATTAGGCTAGGAGTCGGGGAAGGAACCGAGGGGCCAGCTCTGCTTGGCCCAGCAACGGCATTGGATTGTTTGAAGGTGGGGATACCGGCTAGTGCGGCAGAGACGGACATGGAGGAAGGCGCTGCTTGCAACTGAGCGAGTACCTTCTCGATCTCGATAATCCGATTGTGCAGAGTTTGTACGTCACTGCGATGCGAATAAGAGAGGGCAGTCATGAGTGCAAGTGAACAAGCTTACACTTTCTCTGCCGCTGCTTGGGAGTAGACGCATCGTTGTACGGTGTCGCGTTTGAGACATGAGCTGCAAGGAGTACGGCGGTCGCACTTGAGCTTGAGTCGTTTGCACTAGAGAACGCACGTTAGCGCACGAATCGAGACCTGACATGGTATGCATAGAGCGAAGCAGAGGATGGATAACCACCGTATTATCACCAAGCCCTCAACGAGGGACGGGGGGAAATTAGCGCTGACAACACAGACTCGTGGGGGCTTAACCATACGCCGGGCGTTAGCGAATCGAGAGGCGTGCATATCGATGGGGCACCCCCCGAGGATTGATGGTTAAGAGACATGATGCGGTGCACTCATGGTTTAGAAACCACACGGGTGGCAATAGACACGGCGTTATGTTGACCCGGGACAGACGGCTGCAGAGTTGCGGCGTACCACGCGCTCGATACAGGGCAATAGGGACGAGCCCAGAGCCCCGTTCGACCACGGTGCACAGAGGCTCTGCAAGCTCAGGCGTAACGCGTAACAGCTAAACCACGCGCTAACAAGGGTGACCTCGCGAGTAATTGAGGGAGGATGGGTGTGGGCGCGCGCGTTGCTTAGGGTCACGGGCAGGGCGGCGGGGCACAGCACGCCGACGGAGGAGAGACAGCTTGGGTGAAGACGAGAACAAGGGGACGCGGGGATAACGAAAGACGTAGCAGAATGGGAAAACTCACCTCTGCGCAAACGACGGTGATACGAGAGCGAATGTGTCTGTTGGAGGGGTTATAGCGATAGAGGGATTGGAGGGACCGAGTACGCACGGTCCGTTGGAGAATTTGTGATGTGCAGAGGAAGAGGGCGCGGCTGGGCCGGGGGTGGAGTGGTCCACAGGCTGAGCGTTCTGGAGGGCGGAAGAAGAGGCGGGAAGGGCGTAGCTCATCGCGCTGGCTGGGGTGTGGGCTCTGGGATCGTCGAGGCCAGGCGTGCTCTCCATGTGGGTGTTTATGTCGGCGCCGGAGATAACGGCACTCGCAGAAGTGGGCGGTGGAGGAGAGGGGGAGGCGGGCGGCGAGGGAGAAGGAGGTTGCGGCGAGAGGGAAGAGGAGGAGGAAACGAGCTGGGCGGCGCGGGAAATTGAGATGCGACGACCCAGTCCGCCATCCCAGCCGATCTGGAGAACCCCCTTCTCAGGACCCCGGACCCCCCACCGGTCAATTCCCCGGGCGCTCCCCCGTGTCTCCCTATGTCTGGGTCGTCTGCTTTTCGAACTCAGCGCAGCAGCCTGCCCGCGCTCGCAGGACGATGTGGACGTGGACGTGGACATGGACATTACGGCCCTCATCGCCACCAAGCACGGGCTGCATGCAAGCCGCGACGCGAAGAGGCAGGGCAGGACGCCCGGAGCCCCCGGGAGCAGCTGGCACGCAGGGGTGTCGCAGACAAGACCGCGCAAAGGCGGGCCTCTTCCTCGTTTGGCACTCCGTCCCCTGAGCACCGTGCGGCATGTGCCCAGTCAGCTCCGCGGCGCACGCGCGTACTCCTAGCCCCCTGCATTCCTCGCGCCCGGGTGGCGTCGCGGGAGCAGCTCCGCCTCCGAGTCGCTGCTACTTTAGCGTCCTTTCGTGCGCCATCATCCAATCATCCATCCTCTTGTCGACTGATCCCGCGATCCCATGCTCGCCCATCCCTGTCCAGGAGCAACCCCAGGGCACATCCAACACCCGGTCCCACTCCCAGGAGCATGCATCTGTCCACGGTCCGCGGACCATCGCGAACGCAAGCATCACCTGGCCCCCGGCAAGAATCAAGATACGCTCACCAATCCATCGACGCTTCAGGCCTCTTCGGCCTGGTGGCGTCCGCTGCCAGGCCACCTGCTCCCCTGCCATGCGGCTACGAGCCGTCTCCAGAACCTGCCGGAGAAGCCTTCGTGCCGAGCTGTGGTGTGCACTGTGCGAAGCCCCACCTCAAAGAAAGAAAATGTGCCCGGGCACCATTGCATGACGGCCTAATGGGCTGGTCTGGCCGCGTCCAAATTCTCATCGCCTTGGAGAGAATCTGCAATGCTGTCAGTGTCAGGTACGTCCTTCTCTCCCATCCCGGCAGTGACCATTCCCCATATGTAAGTTGCTGCTGGTTGCCATCACAGGTGACCGCGATTTGTTGCACGTCGCGGCACGTACTCGAGCCCACCTCATGACCGCCATCAAGCCTTTGAAGTTTGAACTCTGCTCTGCTTGATGACTGTTTCGCGGGATACTCGGTGCGCGAACGCGTGCCTTGGACCACAGATGCTTGCGGGTCAACCACAGTGGAAGGTGTCTGGAAGCACAAGTTCTAGCTCGTAACCAGCTCCTACAAGCTCCCTCGCAATCAACCCCGACACCCAACACCCAACACCCAACACCACACGTCCCCAAGTTCCCACCGACACTTCGCAGCCGGTTCACCAAACTCCCCATCCCAGGCAACCCAGCCCCGCGCAAAAAGATGCCGCCGGCCCAGACACCTCTATCTCTCCGATTCTCCCAGACAGCACCTCGCGTTCCCACCCCCCCTACCCCTGCATCTCTTGACCCTTCCCGACTCCCGACCTTCTCACACCCACCCGCACTCTCTGCGCAGACGCTAACGCTTCCCGCGCGCCCTGCCCGTGCCCGTGCCGCTGCCAACTTGAACTTGATCCGAACAGACATCGAAGCCGCCCGCCCCTCCTCACACGCTCCCCCGCAAGTGTTCTCACTCGATCTGTGCGCGGGTGCTGTTGACGTCTACGGTCTGGTATGCCGTACGCCGTGGTGCGGGCACCGGTGGGCAGGGGGCACTTGGGCAATGTGCGTGCACGGTGCGCCGAGTCGCCGTCGGTATGCGCGCGTTTCGCCAACGTTACCGTAACCCATTACCCATTGCAGCCAAGGAGTCAGGACCCTCAGCTGATATGGCCAACGGGTCACCGGTCAAGTACTCACCGGTCACCGGGTACTCAAGCAGATGCGCTCGGCCGTCGGGGGCTACCGTCCCTCGATACCGATTCCGATTCCAATACCGATGCTGCAGCGCCGCCGCCGTCGCCCTCCTGCAAGCAAGCACTGCGTGCGCGTGAAGCCGCGAAGTCGACGGCGGTGGCGGCCCGCGGGACAGTCACGAACGCCATACTTGAATGAGTTGCGACCGCCCTCGCCCTCGCGGTCCGGGGGTCCTCCCGCGAGTGGCCGTGGAGGCGCACTGGAATCGCAGCCTCCTCCTCCAGGTACTGTGCAATTTAATGCTCTTCTGATTCATGCACCGGGAGATACAGACCTGCGCTGGCTCTCGTACGTGCGCGGACATGCGGCAGGGGCACAGGACGATATCGATCGGCGAACCTACAAGCTTTAGCTTCAAAGCTTCAACCTGTATGTTGTATGCTGTATGGACTATGTAGGCTTTCCCAATATGATATCGACTCGACTCCCGGGCCAGGAGTTGGAGTTACAAATGGCGTCACGGTGCCAGTACTTACCGGTACATACCGGTCAACCGCCCAGCCCAGCCAGGGGCCAGCACGATCCCAAATCCAAGAACCGGCAACGGTATGTAGCGCATACATCGATGTCGTCATACGCCCTTATGCACAACGCAGCTTCGCGTCGACGCTTTGCCGCGAACCGCGCGATGTGGGCGCGCGCGCCGGGCATCGAGGAATACTGATCAAGAATGCAAAGATCGAGAATCAGGTTACGACAACGATCGCGGTCGCGGTCGGGTACAGTACCCTCCGGACTGCCGCGCACCCCCCGCTTGGAAGTCGGCAATGCCTGCAGCTGCAGCTAAACCTCCCCTGCTACTACTACTACTACTAAGTACTACTAGCTACTAGGCGGGCCTCGGACGCAGCGAACGGACAGAACGAGCCCGACGGGAGATGCAATCGTCAATTCGGGATGCGGGATGCGGGATGCGGGATGTGGGATGCGGGATGCGGGATGTGGGATGCGGGATACGGCCTACGGGGCGAAGGCCGGGACGCACGGGCTGGCGACTCGGAGCGAGAAGAGACCCCCCCCCCGCGCGCGCGAGGCTCGAGCTTGTTGGAGAGCTCTTCTCGTGCCCGTGTCCCGTGTACGTACGCGAGGCCTGCACCAGGAACGAGAAGCCGACGCCGGTGCGTGCAGGCGAGTAACTTGAAGTCTTGAAGTACGTTCTCGCCCTCGTCGACGTCGACGCGTACGGCCCGTCGATGGTGGCTCTGGCGCTTCGCGCGCGGTCTGACTTCTGCCACATACATACTGAAACTGAATATAGAATCTCTGATGGCCTCTCGAGTAGCGAGCTCGCCGAGTCGTACTCCGCAGGCGAGGGCAAGCTTGAAGCTTGAAGCTTTGAAGCCTCAGGGGCACGCGCCGCGGGAACTTCACGCCACGGTCGGGCTCATTCATTCAATACTCAATCATACGTGCGAAGGCTTGCGCACTCGCGCTCGTCGCACTAGCTACTACATATTTAGCTGAGACTCAGTACTCAGACTCAGAGAAGAGCCGGCCGCGTGGCCGTCTCTGCCACTCTTGCCAGGTTCTCCCAGCGCTTACCATGCCTCGCGGTTCTCATACTTATGCGCAATGTGCATGTGCCACCGCCACTATCGACGCTCTTCCGCCTCGCAAACCTCTGAGAACTAGTACTGCGCACTCATCGTCAGACTTCGAACATCGGGCATTCCTCCACTCCGACTCCAGACTCCCGACCCCCGAGCTTCCCCGCAGCGCACGTCATCAGTCGACTTCCTTAGCGCGAGCGCGAACGAGGAACACGTCCTGCCCGCCCGGGATCCGAGGTGAATTCAAGCTCGAGATCGTGTCGACAGTCGCGGCCCCAGGTCCCAATTCTGCGAATGGGCGAGTGGCACTGGCCAGTGGCAAGTACTCGTCCATGGTGCCGCTGCGATTGACTCAGAGATGTACTCGAGTACACGCATGCGCCCGCAGTGCGGCCATAATGCATGACACGACACTGACACTGACACTGACAGCGAGCGGGTGCTCGCCCGGCGATCATACCCACGCATCTCAACGTCCAACGTCCAACGTCCAACGTCCAACGTCCAACGTCCAACGTCCAACGTTCAACACAGGCACCTAAACATTTCGCCGGGGAGCCCGACTCGGCGTGTCGCCTCTCGCTACATACAGTACTTACCCCCCTTCCGCTTGAGCCTTGAGCTCGCTTTGGGCACCGAAACTTTACACCCGAGCGCGCAGTTCCCCGGGGCCTGGATATCATCGTTGGCCAGACTCCTCACCATCCATCTATATCCCTCACCCCGCAGTGCCCGCGGACTCAGCACTCGCATAACACCGTGCCGTACCCAGCCATGGATCCAACGCCCAGGTCCGCAGCCCCCCCCCAATTACCACACTATCCCACCGCGCCCATATGTTCGTGAGTTCAGCCATGTCTGAACGCACGCATGATGCCGTAAGCGGTAACACCGACCGGTCAACTAAGTCTAGGGGACCGACCACTGGCACGTATCATATCATCGTGGTGTGGTCGTTGTTCTGGTTGAGACGTCCTGGGTCCATCGTCCGGGTCTGACGTCTGACTCTGAGTGGAACTTGAAGCTTGAAGCTTGAAGGGGCCTGGGAGACGTCGACGTGCCGACCGCGACTGCGCTGGTAGGGCCAGGGCCGTCGTATGCCAGGTAAGTACCGTGACAATCCATATGTCATTGTCATTGTCAGGGCTTTACGGACCAGTGGAACAACTGTGCGCCACTAGTACTGACATATGACTCGTATAATGCAGCGTCAGTGGACCTGAGACAGCCACGACCCATGCACCCCGCCTGAGGAGCGAGACGGTTCAATCAAGTTCGACCTAGTCACGGTCCGGGACCCTCGTTGGAAGACTCTACGGCTGGGACTAGGCTTACAAGACAGAAGCCCGGACGGCCCCCCCCGCTACTCCTTTGATGACCGGTACGCAGCCAGGGTGACAGCATTGCACCCGCTGCAGTGCGCGCTGCAAGTCCCAGGCTCCAGCTGCGCAGGCTAAGTGACAGGTGCGATGGACTAGAAGCCCGCAATAGCTGTAGGTGTTTTGTTACGGCGCCCATGTCATCCAAATTAATATCGCAGTTGAAACCTTGATGCAAACTCTGTCGTCTGAGTGATAGTCCTCCGAGGACACACGGCGTTGTGTTTACATCTTTATCGTGGGCTTTCTCGACGTGCCTTCCTTGCATCCGTGGTAGGCGGAACAAACAAACAAAATGAGTCGACCGTTCGCCACAACTGAGGTGCGTATGTAATCTTCATACCTTGGAACGAGTGCGTACATACTAATATGTGCATCCTATCCCAGCCTACCAGGCCATCTCCAGAGCACGACAAGCCGGGCTCTCAGGCGTACTGTACCCGGCCGCGATGTCCAATGTCAATAATAGCGGCCCCACGTCCCGGAGGCTGGAGCTCGAGAAGTCATATGGAGAACCCACGATTCGACGAACGCGCGACCGCACGACCGCACAGATAGAGTCATGCCGTAGGATCAAAAACGAAGCCGAAGCCTCCCGCATACCGCTAGCGTGGGCCCTGCAGCTGGGGCGACATCCGCACAATCAGCACAGTTACCTGGCCGCGTACTAGTGCCAGTGGCGCTTCCGGACCCCGTGCGTTCTATCCAGGCTGCAGCTTCTTCCCAGGTGCCTGTGAGGGTTTGCAAATCGGGAGAATGGATTATGGGCGGCGGCCCGTGGGTGGGCATGAGAAGCAGGGACCTCGGGCACTCTGAGTCCAGCGCGCGATAACTTCAGATGATGATGGCCGGACTTGTAATCTCGTAATCTCGTACTTAAGTACATTGATGCTTGCGCAGCGTGAGGCCGTGAGGACTCGGACCTAGCGGGACCAGTGCCATCATACATACATGTACGTACGTCTATCTCCCCGACGTGTCCACGGTGTTCTCGCGACTGAGGAGGTCTCGTCTGGTATGCGTGTCCATGGAAGAAGCCGCAGTCGGGCAGTCCTAATACTATGCCTCCACCTTCGCCTTCACCCCAATTTCCCGCCCGCCGCGCGCCATCTTCAAGTTGAACGAAGCCGGGACGAGCGACCCCCGTCGCGCCTCGACGCCCCGCACGGCAGCATACACCAGCACACTAACCACGAACCCCAAGATCATGCCGAGATCGCCCGTGCCCTTTCGGGCGATCGGGCCCGTCCACCACACCTGCTGCATGCAGAGCACGATAAACACGACCGACGCCGCGAGCGCGCAGAGCGCCGGCCACGGGCGCGGGAGGTCCGGGTGGCGCGGGTCGTCCCAGGCCGCGCGGACGGCGTAGGCGGAGTAGGTGCGCCGGAAGAGGAAGTGCTCGGCCATGACGATTGCGGAGAAGGGCGCGATCCAGTACCCGATTAGAGCTGTTGGATGTCGAGTCAGAGGCTCGTGTCAGCTTGGACGTGGACGTGGACGTGGTTGAGAAGCCCAAGGGAGGGTAGACGTACCGAGGATGTCGACGAACGTCTCGTAGAACGACCCCGCCCCGATGATAGCAATCGGGATCAGTCTGTGGAAGCAGCAGCAACCCAATCACCAGTCAATCACAAATCATAAATCACAATTCAATGCAAATGCACGAAGGTGAAGACAACATAAACGGACGTACATCGCAGTCGAGACAGCCGCAACGACGAACCGCGGCAACCGCGCAAACGCACGATGGACGGTCATGAAGCTCATGCACACCGTGTACATCGTCGGCGCGCACGCGCTCGGGGCCGTCAAGCTGAGCATCACGAGGAGGAACTTGCCGAAACGCCCCGTAGGCTGCAGGATCGCTGCTACGAGCCCGCCCACGTCGTTCCCGTCGCCCAGGCCCGCCTCCCATGCAGGCACGGAAGTCGCAGCGGCGGCGAACGCTGACCCGAGCATATGGGCGGGGATCTGTCAGTGTCAGGGTTCAAGCGCTTTCAGTGATAACTACAGCCGGTAATTCGAGGGAGACATACGCTGGAGACGATGAACCCGAGGTATGTGTAGAAGAAGACCCTCCACGCGGACGCCTTCCGGTCATGGTATACGCCATAATCTGGCGTGAGTGTCGACCAGCTCACGACGGTGGCGCCGAGGGAGGCGCCGAAAGTGAAGAGGCTCGCGACCGTGGCGGGCTCGGGGCTCGTGAGTGGTGCGGATGCGAGTTGCTTCCCTCCAACGGCAAGCATCACGATGAACGCGACCACGTTCGGGATCCAGATCAGCAGCTCATACCTGTTTGAAGTCGCGTTAGACATTTAGAATTTCATGCACGGAAGCTATGGCAGATACGACGCACCAATGGAGGACTTGGCATCCGCAGAAGGTGATCTGTTCAGTTGACAGGCAGCACGGTCAGAAGGGCCATCTGAGACACGACCGAAGTTGCGAAGACGCACAACGAGAGACGTCAAGGCTATGATGACGATGCCCACTGTTGCGTTCACGCTGGTTGAAACTTCTGCGAGCGTCTGCCCGCCGATTATCGTGTTCACGACCAGGTAGCCTTGCATCGAGAGCACATTTAATACACTCGGAATGATGGCGCCGTAGTAGCTGGGGACAGGGGTCAGCAACCTTCAACTTGAACTGGATTCTGGAATGGAGGTGTTGCACACTCACCCCCACGAGAAACGGCTCGATACCATAGACCGCGTCCCCAGTTTCGGGCCAAATGTTGAGCTGTTCGAGTCAAGGTGAGCGAGTGCAGCAAGACTTCCCAAATTCATGAAACGCACAAGAACGCAGGGAATGCGCAAGTGCTGTTGTATCTCAGAGTAAGCACACGAAATGGGCTGAAAACGATATTGCAACGCACATGATATCGACAAGGAAGATGACATAGAAGGAGTCGAGGATCCCTAGACCATAGTATGCAGGCCCGACAGATCCTGCACTTAGTCTGTTGGGAGCGCATCGTCAGCATACCGACACCTCGGGTTTGGAGCTCGAGCCATGATAGCAGCACAGTAGCAGTACCACTCACGTCAAGATATTCGCATTCGCGGAGAACCAGACGAAGAAAAACTGATAAAGCCGCTTGTCTGTCCGCTGTTCCTCCGGTACCGGTGTAATACTGCAAAATCAAACAGGCCACGCTCAGCCCCAGGCCAATCTCTCGCACGCTTCATCCCAGCATTAGTGACGTCCACCCACCCGTTCACCTCCAAGCCCCATCGCGCCAGCTGCCTCGTCACTTTGAGCAGAAACCTCCCGACCTTCGTCTTCGCCTCATGCGCTGCATTGTCCACCTCCGTGATAAGGACAGTCTCGTCCGGGAGCTTCTCGCGGGACTCGCGAAACCGTGCAGACGCATTGCTGCTTGGCGGATACGTCTCCTTCTCCACCGTTGACTCGTTGTCGAACACCAGCATGTCTTCTGTCTGTGTCTGTAGCCTGAAGGCGTCGTGCAGAATGTGTCTTGACACTGAGACCCTACAGGAGCACGCAGGACGTATCGTTGAGTTGAGTCAGTCAAGTCGTGACGGCGGTCAGAACCAGAAAGGCGCGGAGCGACAAACCGAGCAGAGGGCCAAGGCAGGACACACGGGAGCGGGTGGAGGAGAGATGACGCCCTCACGCTCTCTGCCCCGCGATCCACAAGCCAAGGTCCATAAAAGCATCCGAAGGGCGTGGCATGCGACGTCGTCTGCTGGGAACCCCAGGTGATAAGCAGGGCCAAGTGTCGCCCACCCCCAAGGCGAGATAACGCGCGACGGTTCTGGTGGAAAGGGCTGGATGAGAATAACTGCGCATATAAGGAGCTTGAGCGTGCTTGAGGTGGGTCCGTCTGCCGCAAGAGGGTGCTTTCAGGTGGCGCACAACCAAGTATCGCACGAGGAGCCAAGACCTAGGGAATTGCCGTGCGTTCGGTTTCTTGGTGTTGAATAGTCAAGCCAAAGAGCCACGAAGATGTTGCCTGATGCGTCGGAAGGTTTGGATGGCGTAGCACACGTGCCCGAACGTCTTCTGGCCGAGTGAGAACGGGTTCCGAGTTCCCTTCGATGCCGACGCCGGAGAAGCATGCTCTTGAGGCGGCCTTAGAGCTTAGAGCCAGCTGAAGCGAAATCAGAATTCCCTCACATTAAATAGCATATAGTACAGGTATGATATGAAGTCACCCTACTCCCGTTGGACGAGGGCTAGTAGACCGAGACCACCCAGCAGGGCGTACTTCAACTGGGGGAAGTCGTTCTGCAAAACAATAGCGTTCAGAGATGGATGATCGAGCCCATGTATGCGTTGAAACATACCATCGCAATAGTGACGTAGCCGACATATGGCAGGAACCTGGCGGACGAGCGCGGTCAAGATCCCTGAAACATGGTGCATATCGCTGCTCAATAGACTCACCCTCTGACTTTTCCGACGATATGTTTGCGCTCCAACCACTCAAGACCCTGGTACAGCTCGATGTCGTCTATATGGTTGTTGTCTCCCTTTGTGAGCAGCAGCTGCTTCTGCGCAAGCGGGCTCGCAGCAACCAGACTGAGAGAGAAGACATGACTTATGTCGGCACGCAGGAACAGAAAGGCCAAGAGAACAGAACACGCACTCTTTGTCCTTGTTCACCAGATCATGCGTCTCCAGCACGCGGTGGACGATCGGGATGTCCGCGCCAGGGATCTTGTACACCGTGATGTCGCCCGTCTGGTACCGCTGATTTGGCGGGTTCGTCAGGAAGAGCAGGTCCCCGCGGTAGAACGCAGGTTCCATCGAGCCACTGTGTCCCCGCCACAACGTCAGCCGCTCGCTCGCTTAGACTTCCACTCCCTTCCTCCCCTTGAGACGAGCGGAGAGACGCACCTGAGTACGACGACGATGGGCGATTCGGTATTCGTGATGAGCCCCAAGCCCTTCCAGATCATGAGCCCGGACGCAAGCACAGACACGAAGTTGAGTATCTGCAGCAGCACCTGGAAAGCGATAGCAGGCATTCATTTCAGCTTCGTCCTCGCTGGGAGACGCAAACGACGACTGGATCTGGTACTGACATGACGGACGCCGAGCCTGCGCAGAGTCTTGAGCTCGTCGGCGAACATGATGGCTGGAACGGCGGCGAGATGGTGGGGGAAAGCAAACAGTTGTCTGGGGTAACGTGGCGCGCGTCCTTGACGGTTCCCCAGCGACACGTTCGCAGGCGCTAGCGCGACGCGACGTGCGCGAGAGTGACTTTGAGAGGAATCCCGACTTACTACCGAGCCTGCGCGAGAGATACTGTACTATTCGCAGCTTGTGGAGCTCTGACTTGTGCTTCTTGAGCATATATGCAAGGCTTGAGGCTGTCGTTGCGGCCTTGAAGTTGTTCGCGGAACCCAGAACAGAGCCCTCGCACCTCGCGCGACGCGCGCGCGTAACCCAATCGCGGTGGTGGCTGTATGCGCATCACGCGGCTGGTGCGCCTCTTTCAACTCGACCATGACCATCGCCCTCAGGCCCGGACCTCAGGCAATTCAAGAACACTCGGTCACCTCCAAGGGACGACAGTTCCGCGAATATCGATTGAGGTATGCTCTGTACATATAGTTCGCGATCCAACCTTATCGAGTGCAGTTCCTTCTAGTGTTTACCTAGTACGACATCCCCTGAGCTCAAGAGTTCCACTGAGATGAATAACATCATACAACAAAGAAGGCGGACAAGTGAACAGAAACAATCTCCAAAAAGGAAGTGGGGAAACTCCGTATTGCAGTCCCGGTGCTCGCAGGTATCAGTCCCTCATCCCAAGCAGCGAGCCCGGCGTGACCACCTCAACCGACTTCACAGCACGATCCCTCGGGACCTCGTCCATAGGCGTCATCGGGAGAATCGCCCTGGGCAACGACGACGCAGCGGAGCTCCCCGACGTCGAGCTCACAGACGACGACCGCGGCTTCGAGCTGATCTGCAACAGCAACGACGCCGCGCTCTCGTCCTCTGGCGTCCACGTCGGCGACACCGTCGGCGACCCCGAGACAGACTTGCGGTGCTGGTGGTGCTGCCTCGGCGGCGGCGGCATGCTCTTCTGCGTGGCAAGCGGGTGGGCGGGAGCAGGAAGGGTGAGTGCAGGCATGTTCGCGAGCGTGATCGAGGGGCGGAAGCGTCCGGACGGCGGAGGCGAGGGCAACTGTGCATTCTGCGGCGACCGAGTGGTCATGGACACAGCCTTTGACGAGGAGCCCATCAGGCTGCTTGGGTCGACATAAGGGTGAGGAAGCCAGGATGCGATGGGTGGGAGACGAGGAGATGCTGTCGACTGAGCGGAGGTGTGGGTAGGGGTGGCGAAGGGCATGGGTGACGGCTGCTCTTCTTCTGCGGCGCCGAGCCCGTGTTCGTCGTCTCCGCCGTAGAAGTCCTCCTCCTCTGGGGTTTGCCGCCGACGCCTTGTGACGTGCTCGACATCGACCATCTCGGCGTCCTCAATCCGTTTTCGCTTCGGAGAGGGTGGGACATTTGCCGCAGAGGGGACGTCGTAGATGCGGCATTGCGAGCACATCTTGGTCTCGAGCGCCTGTACCCGCCCGATGAGCTCCTGCATATACTCGACGGCTTTGACGAGCACATCGAGTTTAAACTCCTTCTCCTCCGTCTTAGCCTTCCCTTTCTTTGCCTTCTCTTCGACCTTCTCCGTTCTGACCTCCGCCTTCTCCCCAGACAAGACCTGATCACGGTCTCCCACGAGGGTGCTTAGAGTGGCGAGCGTCTCGTTGATCTTCGTACGACGGGCCTTCTCTATGCGTGAGTGGTTAAGCTTCCTGAGAGACTCGCGGGCAGAGCGCGACATCGCCCCTGGCTTGCGACCACGGCGCTTCGGGGCGGGGGCGGCGTCGCGACCTGGGTCGTAGTCGTCCTCCTCGTCCGAGACAGAGTCTGAGTCGGGTGGGGCAAATTCGCGTTCTGCAACGGGACCCTTGGGCAGGATGGGCGGGCGGGGAGCGACCCGACGCTGCTGGGGGGATGCGGACGTCGTTGGGGACGGGGTGACGGGTGATGCGTCTCCGCCGAGGGAGCCGGTGCGCTGACGCTTCGCGCGGCGGGGCGGGTTGCAGCTGGCTGCGTAGACCATGGGGTCCTCCTTTGGTGCAGACATGTTCGCTGAGATAGAGATGGCAGGGAGAGGGGGGCACACGACTGCGCAGGGCGCGGCCCCGCGAGAAAGCGATATAAGTATATACTGTGCTAGCTCGCGTCGCGGCTCGGGGGGCGATTCGCGGCTGTTCAGGCCTGTTCCGTCGACAAATGGTCGAGTGCGGTCGTGTGCCTCATAAACGTGCGCGTCGCACGACCATCCCCGCGCCCTCCCATTGGCCCCCGCGATGCACGTGTAGCGGCCCCAGCTGCCTGCCTCTTCCGGAAGGTTGGGTCGTTCGCATCGCTATGCGTCTCCGTATCATGCTCGCTGCTCTATCTAGACTCCAGACTGCGCCCTTGTTACAGCTTGGCGTACCACCGCGGTCAAGCTTTGCCGTGGCCAGCATGCTTGACTGTATTCGGTCACGTCCAGCCGCTATCCATCTGTCAACCATGTGGATACGGGGCGACAAGTCGGCGAGTCGCACAAGTCTCTCGACCGCGCGGGTATGCGCAGCGTCGAAGAGCAGTCAGCGTCATCCTACAAACGTGGGAGAGCTCAGCTGAGCGCGGACCCGGCCAATCTGGCATAGTCTCCCCGAGCGGAAGTTCCGTTCTCGTAATCTGGCGCGGAGCTCTCCATTGCATTAGCAAACTCTTCTCCCAGACCGTGAACAGAAGCCTTCTTGCTTGTGAGTCTGAGAGATCAGGAGCGTCGCATTCTTCCCGCACGCAGGTTCTCGAGCGATAAGCCGGGACGAACGTGTTCTCCCGCTGCACATCAGTCATTTCCTTATTCCACAGGGGGTATGCGTCTACCTACTTTGTAATGCTGTATACTTCACTGCAGCCGCAGTGAATGCCTGTAGTACGTAGAGATGTTATCCTCACAGAGTGAGTTGAAAGTGACACTGTCGAAGAAAAGCCCAGACAACGACATTCTGCTCTACAAGGGTATGTCCTTCATCGGCCTACCATCTACCTGAGATGCTGGCATGGACACATGCGCACAAGCTAAAGGGGTTGGTTGTGCCACGTTCATACCCAGGGGAACTATGGTTAGTCGGCGTGTGGTACGCCGCATGCTCACTGCCTGTTCGGGATATTCCGGCGCCATACTCCAGCAGGCACAGGAGGCCGAATCCGGAAAGCTAACACTTGCGAGGGTAAGTACGTGCACGGGTACGCACGCAAAGCCAACAACTCAGAGCATTCGGCTGGAACAATGCGCAGTGGTTGGGGGTCTTGCTCTATATCTAGCAGAAAAACTGCATGCATGGGTCAACGGGGCAATTCATCCAACTTCACGTAAGCGAGGGGGTACTGCGTCCATATGCCAGACATTGCCGTGCTGTACCAGGGGGTAATGGAGGAGATTGTCGGCAATATGCCGACGCCCTTGGACAGTATGGTTGGAGGCTTGCAAAGCGACACCGAGTGCGAGCAACTACAAGGTCCTTGCATGGCTTGTATGTGCCGGGTTACGAGTCGCCATGAGACACTGGACTACTCGGGACAGGATTCTGACCGTCTTGAGTACATGCAGCGGCGATATGCAAACTATTATTCAGGAGTGTCACTGTCCGCCGTAGTAGAGCTCGGTGTTGGAGCACCTTCTGGATCTCTCTTCATATCGTCCAGTATTTTGCAGCACTTCTCCCAGAGCACTCTAGTCTGCTGGACAAGCCAGAGCCTCTCTTCGCCCCCTCCGTAAGGCGCGCCCGGGTCCATCGCCTCCACGTCATACTTCAGCTGTCAAGAGCACCAAATGTCAGTCCCAGTAGGCTCGTCTACAATACCACCCTCCTTACCTCCTCGACAGTCCTGGCGACGTCTTCGCCCGCCTTCCGGATGTCTCCCACGCCCCAATAATACAAGAGGTTATGCACGAGGTACACTTCATCGTACAGCGCGCGGTACGACGCCGAGTCCATGCTCGGCATGTCTGGATGCCGCCTGGGCACGACGTGCACGACGAGCGTGTCCGGGTTCAGATTGCACGGCGTAAACGCCACGCGGAACTTCCAGTATCCCAGGAACCACGTCGCCTTGTGTTCGCTGTCGCCATACGGGAACACCTTCGTGCGCAGCGTCCACCGGTCGATGTGGTCCGTGGCGCAATCGTGCGGTCGGGTGTTGGCATCGTCCCCGCCCGGGCCGGCTAGCACGTCCGCCCACAGAGCACCCTGCTGAGTCGGGCGGGCGTCGGCGTCGGTGTTCGCGTCCGCGTCCGCGTCGGCATCAGGAAGCAGCGCCGGCGGAGCTACGGCATCGCATCGACCGAATCGCAGGGTGAAGCGCACGCCCTGATTGTCCGAGAACGCAACCAACGCCGGGGGGCTCCCATCCCACTGCGGATGCTCCGGATCGCTCCTCCACAGCGTCGACGGCGAGGACATCATGAGCCAGTTGTAGTGCTGGTACCGCCACACATCGAGCGCGCTGAAGCGGAACGGGGCCCGCAGGGCGGTATCGAGGGTCAGGCCCGGGCGGCGGAGGGTCGACCGCGGGTCGACGCGCGCCGCGACGGGGAGGCGGTGGAGCAGGTCGACGTCGGCCCAGCGTATCCGACTGCTCGACGGCGGCCACTTGCGTCCGAGGCACGCCAGCTGGCCGTCCTCGATCGCCCAGTATGCCAGGCGGTTCACGCAGATGCAGTGGAGAGGGCGGGAGGGGTCGGAGGAGCTCGTGCATGGCCCGAAAAGCAGTCCGACGTTCCAGTTGGTGTCTGTGTCGACCCATGGCATGAGGATGAGGGTGCACTTCAGGTCTGCCATGTCGATGACGGGTATGTGGGCTCGTGCGGAGTATGGCGTGAGCGTGAAGGTAGGTCTAAGGGCGGTCTCGGCGAGCGGTGTGCCCTGATATGCCGCAAAGGACTGACGACAAACTGTGAGAAGTAGAATCAAAAACCAATCGTTCGAACCAACTCACCATCACAATGTTGTAAAACTCCATGGACGGGTTGGGCGCGCACAAATAAGGGTGCGAGTCGTGATCCTGCATATCGCAGCCCAACCCGAACGCAAGGCTATCCTCCTCAACGGGCCGCAGCTGCATCGTCCAAATCGCAAACGGCTTCGTGCTCCACGCAAACAGCGTCGAGTCGTCGTAATGCTTCATGATCTCCTCCTGCAGCCGCTGGAACGCCATGTCGCCCTCGCCATACAGCGGCGGCATCGTGACGCCAAAAATGCCCATCAGGCAGTACGCCCCGTCCTCGACGCGCGTCGTCTGCCGGTTCGCCGCCCACGACATGCGCTGCGCGACGCTGAAGTCCGCGATCGGCCGCTGGAGCGTGAGCACCTGGAACGGGATCGCCGTGACCTCCTCCAGCAGCTCCGCATAGTCCGCCTTGGTCCCCAGGGCGCCCCAGTCCGCGGCGAGGAACACGACGAACGAGGGCGCGAGGAGCTCCTGCAGCGTCCACCCGCGCCTGAACCAGTTGCTCGAGCCCATGGAGCCCGAGCGCCGCGTGTGCAAGTGCAAGTTCCTCGTCTTGGACGTCAACTCGGAGCTCGAGACGTCCGCGAGGTAGGCGTAGCAGATCTTCGCGAGCGCGTACCAGCGGAACATCGAGTTGATCGCCTCGGAGAGCTCTGCGCTGCTCGTCTTGTCGATGCAGCAGGTGTCGATCCACACCCAGCGATACCCGTGGCTCGCTGCGACCTCGCAGCACCGCCTGATCTTGTCCGATGGGTGGAGCAGGTCGCGCGGGTTGGTGTCAGTGCCCTCGCAGCGTGTAGAGAGGGCCTTGATTTCCTGGAATGTGTGTTCCTTCTTGTCCCAGACGTGCGAGAGGATGGCGTATCCGTCGGGAACTTCTTCCGGGGAGACGTAGTAGTGTAGCTCTGCTCGGTCGGTGCTCAGAAGCCACATCGTGGTCCTGTACCTTGAACGTGAAGAGGTCAAACATAAGCCGTCGTGCAGTTGTGAATCGTCCAGCTGAGGACGCACCTACGTGGATGGTGGGTTTAGGCCAACCAGCGATTCGTGGCGATAAGAAGGACGGCCTGAAGATATGTGCGTCTTTCTTAGTGCTAGTGAGCACCCCGTGGCACGCGGCACAAGCCGGCGCAGTCCCTTACGGCCCCACCAGATGGCCTGGCCAGAGCGACTGCAACGTATGTATTCTACCGTAGGTACAGCACGGCTGCTGATCATCGATCCAACAATTCATCGGATCCGGGCTCTGCAGCCCGCACTCGAACTTGCAGCAACTTCTGCTAGCACAGCCGCCGGTCACCCAACAGTTGACCGTCCTCGTCTCCACTTCCTGCCCTACACGAGGTCCTATAGCCGAGAACGAAGTGTCATCAATGTGCAGATCTCCCAAAACAGCGCGACGCACCTCGCGAACTTCCCGCACTCGACGACACACGGTCCGGAACATGCCAGAAAACAGCGATCGTGTATTAAAGAGCGTAAGCTGAGGTCCTCGGCCGGTGCTATGCTATATAGACGGTACATGGCGTCGTGAAGAGTCGTGTGGGGTGTCATCTATAGACTAGATCTAGGTACGGATATAGTTGAGGACGAAGCAAAAGCAAGCCGGGGACCCGGGGTGGTCGGTCAAACACACGATCCTGTTATTCTCCCAATTTCCATAGCCGAAGTAAAAGCAGAAAACGAAGCACAGGAAAACGTAGAACAGATTGAGAGATCGATAGTCGAGGAAAGGAACAGTCCGACGACTATGTGCAGGTCGACTACCATAGATGAACAGATAGATGATAGAGAGATGCTTGCGCGTACTTCCGCCGCCCAAATGGGCTTACATGAACATGGCGGAGAAGACTGCGACGGCAACGCCAGCAGCGCAGGTGAGCACGCTGACGGGGATCGTCGACGCGCCGTTGCCTGCCTTGGCAGACGCCGAGCCGGTGCTGCTGGCGGAGGCCGAGGTGCCGGTGGCCGCCTTGCTAGTCGCGATCTTCGAGCTGGTCGTGGTCCCAGCCGCCGCCGACGTCGTCGCAGGGGCGGCGGCAGCGGAAGTGGTTCCAGAGGCGGCAGCGATCTGAGCCTTAACGTCTGCGGAGAACGTGCCGGTCATGCCGGACATCGTGTACTTGGATGAGAACGCGAGAGCGGGGTACGCAGAGTTAGTCGCGTCCTTCAAAGCCAGGGACTCGAAACGAATGAAGCTGGACTGGTAGTCAGTCACCCGTAGAAGGGAATCGTCATCGAAACACTGACTAGTAAGCACCGTTCTCGCCGACGCTGGCATCGGGCGTGAAGACGATCGAGCTGGTGGACGCGACGTTGACGGAGTCAGAGATAGACTGAACCATGGTCTACACGAATGATGTCAGTAAGGAACTGTCCGACTGATGAAGACAATGGGGCAATCAAATAGCACACGAGCTTCGCAGCATGGATCATACAAGAGAGAATGAAGTGCAGATGCCTATACCCTCCCCTCCTCTGTTTGAGAACTCGTGGTTCAGAAATGAGCCTCGTAGAAAGTGTTGGGGGGCAGACGGAGGACGTGATGTGACGCAGTTTGATGCAGCTCGCAACCAGAGCGCGCAAGCATGCACGATTTGTTCCGCAGTCAGGAACACTCAACAAACATCGCACCCAACTGCCTGAGCAAGCATCTACTGCCACCGATGACAGATGTTCAGAGCCGGCATGTTGATCACCCCAAATATCGGCGACCTTGCCCAGCCTCATCGCGCCTCGTCCTCGTCACGACACGAAACCCGACTCTCACCTGCTGCTGGGCGTTGCCAACGTAGACGGAAACCTTCGCGTTGCCGAAGTCAGCAAGGGAGGGAGAGGAGCCATCGTCCTGCCACGAGATGGTCTGCTGCTGGCCAGCAGTCCAAGCGGTCGTGCCCACGGGCGAAGTGGTCTGTGGTCGGTAGTAGAGTCAGTTGGATGTCCCCTTCAACGACACGACGACGTACGTAGATCGTAGCGAAAGCGGGGGCAACAGCCGCGAGAATGAGGAGCGCAGAAGAGAACATCTTGACTATCTGATTGATTTGGTAGTGGTGGTGAGTTTGGGTTGTGTGGGCTGTTTGGCCTAGGGCGTGAGCTGAACGAGCGGACTGGGTAGAGAGCGGAAGGTGCGCTGAAGAGCGACGAGAGACTGGGAAGCACGAAGGCTTGCGGGGACGAGGTCAAGGTCAAAGAGGACGGATGTGTCTGAGCGAGAGGAACCTGCGTCGCTTGACAACCCGCTTTTTCTGAGGGTTCGAGCGGAGACCCAATTTGATACTTCCCGAGGGCGCGTTCCTGGCGCTCCGCCTATTCCTGGATGATCGGCGTCCAAATATGTCGTTGGGCAATCGCTTGCGATCACCGAAGGCCGCCTACCAAGCGTGCTGTGTGGTCTTCCGGCAGGCCGCAATGCATACCAGTTACGTAGCGTGGAAATGAATGGACATTAATAGCATGAATACGAAGGCAAACATGGACAGAAGATGTTACAAAACAACGATGATATCCGGAGCTCGACAAAACAAGGAAATTCGCCAACATGGACTAGGACGAAGAACATTCAAGAGAGCGCAAAGTGATTTGACAAGCGGCGACTCGGAATGGATGAGCCTAGTATGGCACCAGGCCCTTGAGTTTGCGTAAAACAGAACGCGCCTTCTCCCGCCGCCCATGCCCAGCGACTTGCTCCGGAGCCGGGGAACAGCGCAGCGTCGCCATGGGTGCGTTCTTGTCGCCCATCGTGGCCAAGAGCGCGATGGTGATTTCGTGCTCGAAGCTCAAGGCGGGGCCAGCATGCTTGGCAGTCGATCTCCGTGTGCCGATATTCGCGTTGCGCCTCATTGAGGGCCCGACGTGTGCTGCCGAACGGGTAGGATGTGACGGATGCGCGTAGGAGGGGTCGCTCGAGAGCTGGAACGCCCGCCGGAGGTCGTGCACCACTGGGCGGCGTCGGAGCGGCGCCGACTCGGACTTGCGTATGGAGGGGAGGGTGACGTCTGGTACTGGGTGGCACGAAAGGAAGTCTGACGACCCCCCCTTCTCGCATATGTTCTTCACCGATCCAGGTGACGACGAGTCCAGACTTGGGATGGTCGGCAGCAGCGAGAGCGGAGGAAGAGCGATGGACCAGTCGGTGGACAACCCCCCAAGTTCTTCAACAGGTTGTTCTTGGGCATCCGCGGCGTCGAAGAAGGGAGGACTCTCAACCTGACCTTCGAATTCCACTTCTGATGGATAAGACTGTTCGCAGAGGGGTTGATTAACGTCGAAAGGGATGTCTCCAACCGCCTCAATCCACATGTCCACGTTGCCATCGCACTCGTAGCTATCGTCACCATCGTCGCCAGAATATGCGCGCACATCTAGCCTCGTGTCTTCGTCCACCTCGGGCCAGACGATTTTCGTGAAGGGAGGATGCCGCAGGGCCGCAATGTCGTCCCATAACTCTCTGACTGGATCGAAGAACGAATGTCCCATAGCCCGTGAACCATGCAGACGTTGGTCCGGATCGCGGGCGACGAGTTGCTCGCAGAGATCCACAAAATCCGCGTCGCCGTCGAACGCTGGGTGTCGATGTCTTGCGCCATCGCTCGCGCAATCCCAATGGTTGTTGATGCCAGCTGCGACATTGCCAGAAGCGAGCTCGCGAAGGGTCACTCCCAGGCTGTAGAAGTCAACGCGCTCGTCGTACAGCAAGATGTTCCGGCCTTCCATTCCAGGGGGCGCCTCCAAGAGCTCAGGAGCAGCGTATCGCTCCGTGTACGACACTTGGTCGTTCGCAAAGAGCACAATCGAGCCGAAGGTAGCCCGTGGCTTCTGAGTCCGAGGCCGGGCAGTGTTGCAGGAGAAGTCAGGAGAGTCTTCGTCCCCGAGGTTGTATCGCGAGACAGGCAGGAATCGAGCAGAACCAAAGTCTGTAATCACAACATGTCCTTCAACAGAGATCAGTACGTTCGCGGGCTTGATATCTTGATGGACGATCCCCTGAGTGTGGAGAAATGACAGCCCGAGGAGCAGCTCAGCAGTGCAAAGACGCAAAGTGTCCAGTGCCTCGTCGTAGGGCGTAGATAGCGATGTGGAAGAAGGAAACGCAATTGGGAGTGAGACGGAGTTCGGCAGGGTTTGCCGGGGTGAATGTGGGTATCCGACCTCGGGGCGTAGATGGAGTTGACTTCTCACCGCAGGGTGTGAGAGCGGAGCACAATGCCAATACTGAGAGCATATGTTGAGTCGCCTAAGATATGGTGCGATCATAGTCGAGAGGACTGACCGTGACCATGAACACATGCTCCTTTGTCTGAAACGCAGAGTGCATCTTCTGTGTGAACGCAGCTCCCAAGGAAGAGTCGTCCATCCCAGTGAGCATCCGCAGTATCCGCACCTCGGTCTTGACCTCTGTCACATCGTCGCGCCGCATGTCCTTCTTACCCAGCACCTTGACCGCCACCCGGGTCGAGAAGCTCGAGTCGGCCAGAAGGACTTTGCCGTAGCCGCCGCGTCCAAGCGTGCCTAGGAAGTTCAGAGAAGACAGGGAGAATCGCGGAACGCCAGGATCTTGTGTGTCCGGGGAGTGTTGAAGGGAGCCAGAAGAGCCGATAACTGCTAAGTCTTCGTCGAGCGGCCAGGAGGATGATTCGCAGAGATGGAGAGCGGTACAGTATGTCGCGAGGTCGCCATGGGAAAACGCGAGTTCGTCGTGGAAGCCCAGTCCAGGAGGAATACGCGGAGGGTCGTCAAGATTGGAGCAAAATTTCTCGCCAAGTGTATCGACAGGTATACGAGCAGATGCAGATGTTGAGACGCCGTTGGAACAGATGCGTTGTCCCCCCGTCGCAAAAGCCTGGTGATTGGGATGGGCTGAGAGCGGTCGAACGGGCCCTTGATGCGCCCGGAGAGAAGAAAAGTCTTCTTGCTCAGATTTAGTACCATAGTGACATTGAGGTAAGAGAAGAGGGGGTCCGAGCGGAAAGTCGTTGTCGTTCTGTAGGGTGTAGTATGTCCGACTGCGTGGATGGTACATGGTTCAGTTGGCCAAACGCTTCTTGTGTTCAAAGAGTGTGCATATAAAGAGTGAAAGGTATGAGAGAGAATTTTTGTAGCGCGTTGGACTTAAACGAAAGAGCAGTTGAAGTCGAGGTTGGAAGATAAGTTCATGGGGGTTAGAGAGTAAGTCGTTAAACATACTTGCCTCCCATATACGGTCACTTACGTAACGAAGAGGCGCCTTCGCGGCGTCGACAGTGGACACGGCCCAGTGCAACTCACCTGGACCACCAGCCACCAGTCTACCGTCACCCCTGCCTACTTGTCGTCTCCGTTCCACTATACTCAATGTCGTCTGGATCATCGAGCTCGGCAGCGAATGTGATGCACGATATCGCTGAAGCGGCGGAAGAATTTGTGGACAAGATGAACTCAACGGAGGAGGAGGACGCTGAGGCAGAAGCAGGCGAGGCTACGGAAGGCGGAGCCAGTACTTTGGAGGAGCGCAAGAAGAAGCTTGAGCAGCTTCGGCAACGCATGGTGAGTGTTGCGCTCGCAAATCCCTCTTTGATGCCCAGTGCATGGCGACTGAACTGGACCGTCTTCGACTGTGTGCAGAGGTCCTCGGCGCAAGCGAACCGCGCGTCGGTCGTTGAGGAGAGCACAAAGGCGAAAATTACTGCGCGCGAGACGGCACGGCTAGAACGCCAGCGGAAGCTTGCGGAGACCCTGAGGCAGAAGGCGGACGCGGAGGATCGTGGGGAGGATATCGAGCGGCAGAAGAACTGGGAGTACACCATCGAGGAGAACGACCAGTGGGAGAAGAAGCTGGCACGAAAGGCTAGACGTGCGGATTTCTCATTCAACGGTGAGTCTGTGCACAGGCTATCATCCCCTGGGTCAAGTCGCGGTCGATGCGGGAAACATTGTCTGACTGCAGTTGTGACAGATGATGCGGACGCCGCGCGGAGGAAATACAAGAAAGACCTAGACTTCATCAAGCCCGACCTCGAGAGTTACAACCGCCAAAAGGAGATTGCGCTTGGTCTTACTGCTGGAACGTTGTCGAAACCCGGGGCGGCGAGCAGTTCGTCCGCCGTGACGACGTTCGACCCTTCAGGAGGCGCCTTGCAGGTACGTCGCCCGCCCTCCACCCTGTACAAGGATTACGCTTAGCTTGTTACTCAGGTGGCTCCGACAAGCCTGCAACAGCAGCTGGCGGCTGAGAACTTATATCGCGACGCGAATAGCTTGCTGTATGCAGACAACAAGCCCAGCGAGGACGCGATCGACCGCGTCATCAGCAAGATCAACAAGGAGTGCGTGCTTTACCCAACGCCTGATGCTCCCGTACTGACAGTCATCTCTGCACCTAGTGTCGACAAGAAGAGCAAGTTCTCCCGGAAACGGGCCAACGAAGATGAGGGCGATGTCACGTACATCAACGAGCGCAACCGCGTCTTCAACAAGAAGGCGAGTCGTCCTGGTTATTCATTCTCCGGGTGGAGGCTGACACTTCTTGTCTCTGCAGATTGCGCGCTATTACGACAAATACACTGCAGAGATCCGGGCCAGCTTCGAGCGTGGTACCGCTCTCTAAGTATGGTCACCTTTCTCAGTGCTGTTCGTACTTTCGTTCGGACATGTTTTGTATTACTATATTGCTCGTGTATTCTATCCCGCCACAGCCTAATGCCTGCATCGATTGATGTAGTAGTGGCTAACGTCCACCGACGTAGCTCGTACGCAACAGCTTCGATCTTCCTGTATGGCTCTCGGACCCTTGGTGCCCAGATGACAGTACCGGCGTTCAGCCGGAGTGAGCTCACCACGCCCTCCTCGCCACAAATGAATGATGTGGCTCTGCCTGATCTAATCTTATCTATGCACAGTCAGTGCACAGCATCTTCCGGCGAGTCCTCGTCGCCAACTGAAGTTGAACACTCACTACCAGGTACTCCTGTTCTTGGCTACCTGTCCCCTACGGCGTCACTGTAGAAGTTTAGCGAGCTTTAGTCTGCAGGACTGGTCAATGGGAACAGTAGTGTTATGGCCTGCAGACCTTGCAACGTGTGAAGGGACTTTCTACGGCTGGACGCGACCGTTGACTTGCGTGGTCGGAGTCATTCCTGGGTCATATATCGTCCGTACAACAGTGTTCTTGTGGGCGAAGGCTTACTTCTACCTTTTTAGAATGCAGGAGCTATCCTGGAGTCTGCAGTCGTCCATTCACAATGGCGCGGTGTCCGCCATATGTTCTCCGGAGATCCGACAATCCTTGGACGCTGTTTCGTCACGAGGAGAGCTCCTCCCACCCTATCCTTCTCGGATAGCCGTATCAATTTAGGTACGTGACCCTGGAGTGAAATGCACGAGCGGGGTGACCAAGTCTACACAGGGAGCGTGCAGCTTGTCTACTACCAACGACATAAACGGCAATCCATGCGATTCTATTCGTTCAACTTCAGCGAACTTGACATCCTACCGTCACAGGAAGCTCAGAAGACTCTCCCTGTACCTAGCACAGATGTACATGAAAGATCCCTGAAGGCAGACTTCACACGACAGACTCCCAGGAGAGGATCAGCTCTCGACGGTGAGGTCCTGTCGCAGGTAACCCTTACTTCTCGATCCCTCAGCTAGCCTATCCCACTGACGTAGATATATGCAGGTCAATCTTGCTCATCTCTTTGCGGACATCGTAGACCGCCAGTTGGGCTCTGCGAAATTGGCACCCTCATCTTCGCTTCCTGGTACGCCTGACTTGAATCGGCCAGGTGGCAGAGCTGCCGATCTTCGGACCAGTGAAAAGCGAACTGCAGCTTCAGCAACCATCAAGAGAGGCGCGGAGACATTCTACACTCTTTCTCGCATGGTGTCTACAACAGGTGCGTCGCAGCACTGCTGAATTACACTGGTATCACTCAAGGAGCTGCAGCGGAGCAGTTTGACGTGCGATATGAACAAGGGGTATACGTCTTTGGGGAGGTCCCATACGTATACAACGATAAGGCACGCACAGTGCAGTCTATCTCAAAGTATATCAAGTGAGTATCCATCCCCCAGTAATGCACTCGCTACTCGTGTTGATCCTTGTCCAGGTTCCACAATTGCGTTTGGCTTGTTCTCAACGACGTTATCATTGGCGTCGCGTTCGGATCCTTCCTCTGCGATAATCGCTTCGTCTTCGCCCGCTGGCTGCACTACGGACTGGAAACGTACCTGGTAGATGGAATGCAACGGGCTTTGCTCTGGCTCAACAACTGGCCTGCTGGGCTGAAGCTCAACACCGAGCTGAGCCAGTTCTACTGCCACTCCCTCATTGGCGTGGTATCAGTATGGGGCTGTACGTCTGTCTATCTACTTACTGTCCTATGGTGGTATTGACAATGATCATACCTTCTTCCCAGGGCTTCTGGGACACGCTGCTCCATACTTTCCTGCGTTGATCTGGCTCATCGGTGTAGGAGGGTGTTGTGGGATGACCGTGATCGTCTCGCTCCTCTCCGACACGCTCAGCGTTCTCACAGTACACCTATATATATGCTACTACATCTCCGCGACGGTGTTCAAGCAACAGCTGAGCCTCGCAGGCTCGCTCTGGAATCTTTTCCGAGGTAAGCGTTCCCTCGCTCATATGCGTATACGGCAGGCGAAGCATTGAATTTGGCACAGGCAAACGGTACAACGTTCTGAGGAACCGGATCGACACCTGGGACTACGACTTGGACCAGCTGCTGCTCGGCACGATCCTTTTTACCTTGCTCGCCTTCCTCTATCCCACCGTGCTCACATATTACGCGCTATCTGCAACCGTGAGCATCCTCTGCCACCCTCGTCTGGTCCTCCTTGTGGCTAACAAGTACGTCTTCTAGGCCCGACTCGCGGTCATCATCTGTCATGCGATGTTCGACACCGTCACTGCGCTCCTGAACCACTTCCCGCTCTTCGCCTTGCTACTGCGTGTGAAGGACCCACTCCGTCTTCCAGGTACGTTGCCTTCTCTTTGTGCTCCATGGCTCGCTCACCTGGGCGACCATCAGGCGGCGTTTGCATCCAAACCTCTCGTACAGGTTCTCTCACACTCGCGGTATGTACTGGAATTTTTCTTCGTGACAAGGGCTTTTCTCAGAGCAACTCCAGAGTCAACCCGCACCATTATCCTCGATATTCAGGCACTATGGTGCGTGCTTCGGACAATTGACTTGTCCCAGCATAATTGACACACAAGTTTGCAGCCCACCTTGCCGGAAGACTATCGACGCACTATCATCCTCTTCGGATGCTGCGCCAGCTCGCATCTGGACGGCTCCTGAGTCCTATACCGAGGGCTTCCATTCGGTACAGCATGATACCCACCGAACCTGGCCACAAAGGAAAGGACTACAGTGGTCGCTGACAAGACATGTAACTCGTAAGTACGTACTATATACAGTGGGTATGTAAGAGGTAGAGTTAGCTGTACAGGTACAGTATAGCTGGTGTTCCTAGGTCCGATAGTGGTGTCAAGATGCCAAGCATATAGCATATCCAGGGAGCATAAGTAAAGATCCGCAAGAAGAACCGCTTCTACAGTACATTCCTCACCGCTTCCGGTACTTCCCTCCTCGCCTGCAGCGTGCACAACTTCATCAGAACGACCCACTCATCATAGGTGACAAACACACTCACTGAGCATCCTGAGCGACCAACGCCTGCTTCCGCTCGTGCATCCGCTGCGCCTCTGCGTTCATCGCCTCAACCTCCTGCGTGTCCGGGAAGCCGATGTTCCAGTATCCCGGCGGAGTCTCCCCGCGCGCCCAGTGCTGCCGGTGCCGCGAGATCTCCTGCTTGTGCTTCTCGATCGCCTCGGCATTCCGGTCGTCGTCGCCATCCTCGAACGAGTCGCGCTTGCGCTTCTTATCCTTGGACTGCGGCGAACGCCACGCAGGTGGCTGCAGTCGGCTCGGAAGAGGGCCGACAGCCTCGTAATACTGCGTGTCCCGGGGCCAGATGAGCATGTAGAGGTGGGTAGAGCAAAGGAGAGGGACGTACGTCTCGGCAGCACTCGCAGTCCGCAGCGTGCATGTGCTTGCGCTTCTCCTTGTCGCGTACGACCTCCTCGAACTGGAAGTTGACCCCGTTGTTGCGCTCGGGATCGATCTCGTACATCGCGTTGATCGTCTCCCTTGCTGCCCTACGTGCAGACGTCAACAACAAGACCCAGCCTGAGATAACGACATGAACACGCACTGGGCTTCTGCGCCGTACCGTCCACGGCCCTTGTATATGGAGTAGCTCGACGGATGCTTCTTGCTGGGTGTGCTCGGGGCTGACCCTGTGCCGTCCGGCGCGTTCTCGTCATTCTCGGTCACGCGTTCCTTGCCCTTCCTTGTAGGAAGGGAGACAGGCGTATCAGGCAGACGAGCCTCACGGGGCGGCGGGTATTGACGGAATCGATTGGACCTCGAAGGAGAAGACGGCGGGGGCATGGTCACCGTTTCTTGCTTGATCCTCTCTTTGCCTTTGCCGGATTGCAGTGGCCGCGGCATGGAGACGGGCGTATGGAGTTGGTGCTGCTTCTCTCGACGAAGAGCGGGTCGTGGCGTCATGTCTGTGACTTGCGCTGGAGTCAGCGGGACCATCTCCGGGGGGAAGATGAACGCTGGCCCTGTGTATATGCACCCAATCAGTCTCGTAAACGGCCCTGGCCAGAGATCACGTACCTTGCGATTCAATCTCGGTCTCCGAAGAGTCGCGGTCTGGCGCAGGTGAGCGTGGTCGCTTCTGCGGTGCGGTGGACGGTGGTACCTCGGTGACGTTCTGCTGAGAGGGATATAAGAATTGCACCGCTGTCAATGCGGATCGTGAGTATGAGCGCGGGTTGACAGCGCAGGTGAGGCATACGTTGCGATTCAGGCTCAGTTTCAGACGACCCGGCGACCTCGTTGAGGTCGGGGATCACCACAGACGGTTCACGCTTGACGGCCTTGTGCGGAAGTGGTTTGATTACCCGAGGTTTAGTTGGAGTAGGAGCACCCGACGACGTGGGCGTGGGCGAGGACGAATTCACGTCCTTTGAAGTCAGGACGGGGGGAGACGGTGTGCGTTGAGAAGACTTTGCGGGCGTAACCAAGCCGGAACGAGAGCGCATGGTCTGCGTCCTCGACTTCTTGTGTATCCTGTCCATGGTAGGAGTCTTCGCTCTTCGCATCGCCTGTTTCAGCGATACCGAAGACGAGCCCTCTCCCTTGTCACCTCCACCATCGCCCCCATCATCTTCGCCCTTGGGGTTGAGTTTCCTACGCTTGTGGGCAGCACGTTTGGCCTCGCGCTCCTCGTAGAAATCTCTGAATGCCTTGTAGGTTGCAAAATCTTTCTTGTGTTGCTCGTCGGCCTTCTGCTTCGCTGTCCGCAGAGCGGTGTACTTCCCCTGGAGAGTCAAAAGCTTTTCCTGGACGTCCGCGAGCTCTTGCGCAACACCCTGTGCACTCCCGCTCACCTCCCCCTTCGCATTCTGCTCTTTCCGCGAGTCCTCCAACGTTCCCTTCAGCCTCTCATTCTCCGCCCTCAGCTCCGCCATCCCCTCCAACGCGTCCTGGAGCGCGCCCAGCGTCGACTTGCTCAGCTGCACATGACTGACCAGCTCCGCCTGTAACGCCTGTACATGGCCCGCAAGCTCATCTGCAGGGTACTGGCTCAGCTGTTCGAGCTGGCTCTGTTGCGCTGCGCTGCCTCCATCGGCCTGTGTGGCTAGCGAGCGTTCGGCGTCGTCGAGGTCCGCGTACCCGAGCTTCGCCGCTAGGCGGTGACCACGCTGGATGGCTTCAAAGACCTCCTTGTTGAGGCTGTCGTTCAGATGCCTGAGCTTGTTGACCTACAGACAAAGTAGTCAGTGGTCGGTCGATGTTTGCGCGAGGTCGCGTCGCGCACTTTGTTCTCTAGGAACTGGACCTGCTTGTTGGGCGGGTTCGTGGTGTCCTTGCCGAGGACCTTCGGAATGGTGGTAATCGGCATGCACAGGCACCAGGGCGCGAGCAGCCCTGGTATTAGGTCACGATGACGGGAAGTGTAGCGAGAAGGAGGAGGAGAAGAAGAGGTCAAGACGCGCGGGCGGCAGCGCGCCTCTAAACACGTCATCACGTGACCGTAAAGGGCCTTTCGCCGCTCGCGGGGAGTCGGGACGCATGCGATTGTTTGCAGATCTCTCAAAGGGTTCATTACCATAATCTAAGTCTTGTCGAGTAGTGGAATTTAGAGGAGGGTAGCAATTGTTTAAAAGCTCGGTGAATGTCCGGCGACCCTGCGCGGCGTTCTGATAGTAAGTAGTCAACACGCCCGCACTACTTATCTACACCAGTGCCACGTGTCCACAACTCTCCTCCGCCGGTGCAGCAGTGGAACTCCCCTCCTCCTTCATCTCAATCCAGACTTCTGCCGTCCCCGTCGCCCCCGACTCAGACGCGCCGCTAGCCTCAGCAGTTGGGTGCTCAAACCGAATCGTAGTCTTCAGCGACCTGGTCCTGTCATCATGATCGCCACCAATGAATCCGCGTAGGTTGAGCAGGAGGCGCGAAGACTACAAGGGGGAAGGTTGATAGTCGGGTTAATGATCCTACACGATTCGGGACGACCGTCACGCTCACAGCAACAGAGGACACAGCGATTGTCCACGCGACACCCATGCCTTCAAGGGCTCGGCCTTCCATGCGTATGGAGAGCGCCATGTTCAGGGCGTTCACGACTACGACAGAACGGTGAGATCATATGTTGGGGTCAAATGGGTTCTCGTGCTCAAACTTACAGAAAATCCTGTCCATGCGCGGAGCAGCCATCAGTATAAGCAGGGAGGACAAGTTGGGAAAGGACGCACATCGCAAAGTATATGACCCCATCCCTGAGCAGAAGATAGAGCAAGGGACTGAAGTGACGCAGCTCGAACCACTTCGCGAGCGGGTTGCCTTGCACGTTAGAAAGCTCCATTCTGAAGCTCTCGCTCGTGATGAACTTGTACAGCATGAGCGTGAAGAAGATCGCTGCAATGTGTGGTTTGTTCAAGACGATTCAAGAAATATTCCGCATATGATACCCACTCGCGACGCTGCAGTTCACGATCCTGCGGTAACAACGAGATTAGTCTGTGACGCATGAGGAGACTGGTCTAGACATACCATGCACCGAGAGTGTTCCGGAGGGGCACACTTGCTAAGGTATAGCATCCGGGGAGAGCGCGAGGGAACCAAGACGGCCGGGGCATGATGGAGATAGTCCGAGCCTCGATGGTGCCCACAGTGACCGACGACTGTCGGAAGGTCAGAAGCATACTCACTGTCAGGACATGTCGCAGATACTAACCGTAAGTTCCGCTAAATAGGCCGGTGTCAGGCATGATGATATAGCCGATGGATATGAAGACCCTCACCGATGAAACCAAACGCTATGAGGGCCAGGACTATCCAACGCATCAGGATGTGTTGTCAGCATGGTTGGCTTCGGCCCATGGTCGACAGGCCACACCTTTCTTGTTCCTTCTGTACGAGGCCCAAAGACGTAGGACGAACATGCCTTCGCCAAAGAGGACTGCGACGGCCGTGGTTGCGCCACTAAGGAAGCCAATGAGGCGGTGCTAGACTGAACTGAGACGCACGACTCACAACGCTTCATACCACGGCCAATGACGACAGCTGCGATTCTGTTGTGACACCATAGAGTGAGGAAACCGAGTAGGTGACTCACATCTACAGTATGTGGTAGATTAATTGAGTGCGTGAGCGACTACGTAAGGGAATACGTACCCCAAAAGGTGGGGAAGAACTTGAGTTGACTAGATGTCGGGTCATCCATCGCGTCGTATACTGCCAGATGACGGGGAAGCGTACCAAGAAAGTATAGTCTGGTCGGTTAGAAGTGAGCGGCCGCGCAATCACCGAAATGGGCGGTATCGAACAAATGCCTGGTACTCACAGAGAAGCTGCCAAGCCATAATAACGCACGGCAAAGTACATCACCTTAGGAAGCGACCATTTCGCTCTGCAAGGGCGTAAGTGAAAGTCGAGGGAGACCGGTGCGAGGAGCATACTTCCAAACCAGGTCGACCTATGGACATCGACCGGTGAGCAATCCCAAAAGGCATCGACAGCTACCCACTCACCTCCTCAGCGAAGGTGAGGCAAATGTCGTACGCAATCCAAGTGGAGGCAGCACCTTGAAAACACCAGTCAGTCCACCTGGCTGACACGGTACTGAGCACGCTCACCTGCAGCCAGATTCACCGCGAAAGTGTCCTCGACCACTTGATAGAAAAGACGAATCGCGTCCGTAATAGAGAGTCCTGGAGGCAGCAAGTCGGTCAGCGACATGGTGGTTCAAGTCGGGCTCCACTGTATCGCCGTGACACGTACAACGGCCTTATACCTAAGCAGTCATCCGGATGTAGCAAAGCGATGTTCATACATAAGGACGCTCCCGCACTGAAGGCTCTCCAACCGCCCGTTGTCCTCGGGGAAGGCACACCCGAGTCCGCATACGCTCAAAGACTCCCTCGCACTAGAGACGCCTAGACGTCGAACTGTCTGCCGTGGGAGGGGTCGTAACCTCGACAAGATGAGCGATACGACGATCCTCTGATCCTCTATTCTCGGTCCTTCGCCTTCTGTGTCGTTCAGAGTTCGTACACGAGACCTCGACAGATGTCACGTCAGCGAGGACGTGAGGAGGGACCTAGACGTAGCTAGTACACGGCGCTCACCACGCGTAACAGTATGTACATTGTGGTGTAGACGTTCTCCGCTAACGCCACAAAGCAGGCGCGCGCGCTGCGCGCCAGCTTGTCGGCGGATGTAGCGGAAGTGTTCTCCAGTCATCGTCATCGCATTCGGCCTGATGGCGAGACGACGGCGGGTGCACCCACGGCGGGCCGCGGCGCAGCGTTCAACCATACGTTGAGGAAGTGCATGTCTCAACTCTGGTTCGACTGGGTCGTGGGGGAGACGAAGCTTGGAGCGTGGAATCGCGAGCCCATATCCGAGTCATCGCGATGCAGAGCAGCAGTCTGTGAGCATAAGCCGGCACGCGAGCCATATGAACCGTTAATATCGGTGGGAACGCAGATCAGGGGATAGAGCTCACCTCCCTGCCACCAGGAGACTGCTAGAGGCCCCCGGGGAACTGCGCCATTGGGATCCATCGACTTCGCAGCTGGTGGTGTTGGAGATGAGACATGGATCTAGCGTCGAGCGGTCGGACCCTCCTGACTACGACAAGACAAAGCTGTGTATTGTGTTACGGCTGGAAGGAAATCATGCCCATCTCCCTGTCACGTTATAGGGCAACACTGACACACGGCCGTGCTTCTCGGGATCCGTACTTAGCCATCATGCGAACGGGGCACTTGCTCCGCTATAGACAAGCCGGGATGTAACTTCAACGTTCACCTCGGACGATTGGTCAAGCTTCAAGCTTCGAACGCGACGGAAAGAGTACAGAAGGACCAATTGTGTCATTGCATGCTTGCGATAGCGATCGAGAACGTGGTGAAGGTGTTCCTGCGAAGCAATGCCTCCAGGCTACAAGGAACATAACTCAAGAGCACGTACAGCATGGGCGGAAACACATGACAAGTATAACGGACATACGTGAGTAGCAACCATTCATTGAATCGCTGACGGATGAATGAGTCGCAACATCAACAGATAAGCGAAAAAAGAATACGAGAACCGATCCCGTAATCACGCAAGGCCGAATTGTCTCCTCTAATGCATACAGTGAGCACAAACGCAAACCAAACAGAACGCACGGACATACCAATTGCATGATCTGCTCCCTCTCCTTGAGCGGCAACGAGTTCAGCTGCTCCGGCGTCAGCTGCAGCACTTGCATCAACATATTCTGTACGATCCCAATCCCATGCCATCAGCATCACCACATCCCGGATTGCAGGAGCATACGTACCCTCTGAGCCTCGTCGAATCCAGGCATGGAACCCGCAGGCGGTGGCGCCACAGCCTGAGGAGGCGGAACCTGCATCTGAGGTGGGGGAGCTTGCATTTGAGGCGGAGGCACATGCATGGGCTGGCTGGGCATCGGAGGGGGCGGCGCCTGTTGTGGGTGCGGCGGGACTGCCTGGGGCTGCGGTTGCTGCGGCGGAGGACGATAGTAGGGTGGCGGCATTTGTGGGGGAGGCTGACCGTACATGTTCGCGGGAGGAATGGGAGGCGTCGGATGATGGACAGGCGTATGCGACGGTGGGGGGATAGCTGGTTGGTACATTGAGGGCTGGGGCTGGTTCAGTGGTGGCACTGGTGCAGAAAGATAGGGCGGTGGCGCGGGTTGGGTTTGGAGTACTGATGTTGGGACTGAAGCCGGTACAGGTGCAGACGTGGGGGCGGCTGGAGGGACTGTGACACCGGCGGCAGCAAGCATGCGCTAAAGGAAACGTTGAGTCAATCCTAAGAAGGGGGAAGATGCCACATTGCTACGTACATTGAGAACCCCAGAGTCGACGATCTTGTTGAGCAGCAACGCCTGGAACAATGCATACCCTAACTGTGGATGGGCGACCAGCAATGCACGAGCATGTTCAGGATGCGTGATGACGAATGCCTGCGAGCACATCATGAGTTGCCACGGCTCATGCACGGAACGAGGAAGACGCACCTTCATCTGCGCCAGTACTTCGAGAATCTGGCTGGGGTCCGACGTCGCCAACACATTGGTGATAGCATCTGACGCGTTCGTCCCCGGAGGCAGTGCCACACCCTTCGGAAGGTTCGCGAGGAACGAGTTGGAGTCATCTCTCCGACCATGTCGGTCGTAGTCTCTGTCGCGGTCGTGGCTAGAGCGCTCACGTTCATTGCGTTCGCGCCATTGGGCGCGGGTCTCGCTGCCGCCGTCGACAATCTCGCCACGCACCGTTGTCTTCCCTTCCAGGAAGGGGTCAGAGTCAGCGAGATCAATACGGAGCGGGCGACCACCGATCTCTTGTCCGTTCAGGTTGCGCATGGCAGAGAGGGCGGTCTCATGGTCTGGAGTATGTCTGAGAAGAAGTCGCAATTGCTCGGATATAATGGCGCACCTGCGAACTCGCAAAACCCATAGCCCTTCGGTTTCCCTGTCTCTCTGTCGTACACTAATCTGCGAGGAAGATGTTTGTCGCGCTGCATATGGGAGTATGGATGGAGGACCACGCACCTCAGACCAACCACTTGGCCGACGCTGCTGAAGACGTCGCCCAGTTGATCCTGCCATTGTCTCGTTTAGCACCAGCGCGCACACGAACAAAGGTTACTCACTTCCGCCATGTTATAGGGAACATTTCCTACTGCAAAATGCCGGTTGCGTTTGTTCACCAAGATGGGTGGGTAATGGAAACGCAAAAGAACGTACCAAAGACGACTTTGCTCATCTCGTTCACTCAACGTCTTCACTACGTCTTTTCCCACTGAATGCTTTGTGGTGTCGCAACTGACTTTCCAACGCAGACGATGGATCGAAAGAAATGGTTAGACGAAGTTGCAAATCGGTTGGAGGTTCAGGTTACAGGTAGACTGAGGCCAACGCTGTCGAACAGCATAGGCGCCGGAGTATCGGCATACGCCGGGCCTCAGGGACTCCTTGAATCAACCTGAAAAGTTACCTTGCGATTGACCACCCAGCCTCCAACAACCAGCTACCAACTCAACACATGCGCAGCTTTTAGCGAAGCTCGTGAGACATCGGACGCAATTGACTTCGTATCATCTCTTTGAGCTCTACCAACGAAATGTTTGTAGGTCGACCTGAATATAAGTTCGAACTTTCAGGCGACTTCTCACCCCGTTTTCGTTGTGCGTTCGTGCAAGAACTGTCCATTTTACCGAACATAGAGACGTGTGAACTGACACAGATATCATAGGAATAAAACTCCGAGTCACAAGCTGGTTTCTGGCTTCTGGGGAGGATAGTCGTTCCTTCAAGACAGGAAGAGCAAGCCATTTGTGATCTTCTCGAGTTACCACAGCCCCTGGCTCGTCGCGATATGCTGTGTGCGGCAGGCCCAGTACCCATGAGCTGTCTACGAACACCTTCTTCTTGGACTATTGTGGCATAGTTCCTTGTTCGCAAGGGTTCCTGCGGGATGGCCGCGTTCTCTCCGAGAATGACGGGTATGATACAACGCGAGGTATTCCTGGTACCGTGTCTCGCATCTGTATGCGAGTTCTCAGCACACAAACACCGACACGTATAAGAAATTCTATAGAACTGCAATGTTCACCAGGGACCACTCTGACGATGTCTCTGTCCTCTTTACTGCCCCCAGGTGTGTCCATCCCCCAAGCCATCCAGCTTTTCTACCAGGCCATCCAAGATACGACAGCGGTAAACTATGCTTCCGGTAGTGTATGCTCTCTTACGATGCTGCCAACTGCCTGAACCTTCTTGCAGCTGCGGCAACAACTTGGATCGCGTATGATATCTGCTTGACCTTCGCCGATGAGGTGAGTTATCCGCATAGTCTTTCGACATTCAACGCTCATGCAAGTGACTTGATCAGGTCGAACTGATCTGGAAGTGAGATACACGACGTGTGCATCATGATTTATGGTAGGGCTTACCGCCTCCTCCCTACTCAGAGCGAAGTGGTCTATTCCGAAGGTCCTCTACTTCGGCGTCAGATATTACAGCTTGCTTGCATTTATGTGAGGCTTTTCGTCAAGGGTTCGATTTTCTTCTAATATCTTGGTCAGACTTATGCTCAGCGGTGAGGCGGACTATGCTCCTGCTTAATGATGCATTGAACTGAAGGCTCGCGGAACTCAGTGAATACGAGCAGCTCGCCTCCATTTGCAGTACGTACCCTGTTGCATCGCGATTGACGATGTTGACTGACTGACAACATCTATGCATTGCTCACTAGTTGTAAGTACTATGCGCGCGTGCATCCAGGCTCGAATACGGCTCAGATCAAGGGTCTAGATGTCGTGGTTGGGTGTGGTTCGAGAGCCTGTAAGTGCTTACATCATCGCTACGCTATGACACCGCACCACAACTCTTACGGCCTCGCGTAGCGGCTCTAGTATCCTCATATACCTCGCCGCGGAAGGGATGTTCGCACTACGGCTATGGGCATTCTACAAAAGTAATAAGAAAGGTATGCATCCGAAACCTTCTCAACTTGTGTGTCTGATGCATAACCGCATACTAGTCCTCTCCCTCATTGTCCTGTGTTTTGGAGGTACGCCATGGGGTTCGTTGAGTGGAGCTGTGCTGATACACTGACCGTGTCTATGAAGTCCAGGTCGTTGAGTCAATCGTGATCGCTATTCTCCATGCGCGTCAGATCGTAGCTATGCCTCGTCCGGCGGGGTTTCCGCTTCCAGGGTGCTTCACATTTGTGGACGTGCCGCTTAAGGGCACACTCCCGTCATGGCATGTATACCTTCCCCTCTGTCGCTCGATGCAGGTGTGCTCACAAAGACCCGATTTCGCAGGATCATCGGTTGCACCGTGATCAGTAGGTACTTCCGGGCCTTCCGGCATGTAAGGCTCACAGGGTGTCCTTCTAGCCATCTACTTTGCTCTCCTGCTCTACAAATTGTTAACGAGCGAGGGCATCAAGCTCCAGAGGCTCTCGAACGAATGTAACGAGCTCCCGCGGTTCAGCCGGCTTCCCTACCTTCTTATCCGCGACGGGATTGTACACTTGGCAATGTACGTTGTTCATCGTGTCAGCTCGTGTGCCTTTGATCTGCGCAGTTCGATCATGACTCCATCCACCCATCAGGCTATTTTGTGAGTGAATCAATGTCCGTCAGGTCTTCCATCACATCTCTCATCCTTGTTACATCGTCCCAACTCAAAGTTGCCAACGCCGTGAACCTCGTGCTCTCCCAGAGGGCGAACGGCAGGGCGCTCGAAGCCATGGGGGTGTCCTGGGTCATCGCCGCCCCCTCTGTTGCGGTAAGCACCTATCCAATGCAGCATTGTATGTTTTTGGCTCACCTCAATTGACAACCCAGTCCTCTCGGCTCCTCCTCAATTTGCGTGGATTCATCGGCAGCAAAGACGGGGGGACTACGTCCGAGAAGACGGCGGTTATCATGTTTGGGCAGCCGCCGCCGTTCAGAAGGGTTGGTCCGGTCGATGACGAAGATGACGAAGATGAGCAAACGGAGATAGAGTTGTGCGTTGTGGGGTTCGAGCATGGTGGTATTGAGGAGGAAGTCCGCGGTGCGGGAGCTAAGGTTTGATTATGACACGCTGAGTTCACCTTCACACCTTCACGCCTTCACGCCTATCACTCGATCTCTATGCGACTCTTCGAGACTGAACGATGCTGCTTATATATGTGTATAGTGTCCGAGAACGTAGTACCATGCGCTACACTAGTAAACCCATCCCCAACAAGACAGCAATGAAGATGATAGGCACGTCCATTGCAGATCGAGCACTGCTGTTTGGGTTCCCCGTGCTGGAAGGGGCGGCGCTAGAGGGCGATGTAGGTACAGTCGAATTTGACACGATGGAGCTCATACTCGCACTCGATAAGGTCACAGCATCCAGCGTCGCCGTTGCAATGAAGCTTTCCCAAGCCGCGATTGTCGCACTCGGAATCGTCGATGTCCCCTCGGTCTTGGCGGAGCCATAGAATATCTCGTTACCACCGGGCATGAAGTCCTCAGCGAGAGTCTTGTTCTCCCCGCCTACGACCTCTCCGGTGCTCGAGTTCACGACCGTCCCGTTCTGGTTCGAGCCCAGCACGAACTCGCGCAGGAATACGAGCGCCTGTGCGGGCTTCCACTGTGGGACGAGGTGGCCCGCGCCCGTGAACAGGACGTAGGTGAGCCCGCGCTCCTGGTGCACGATCCCGGCGGCGTTCCCGTCGTCGTCGAACCACGGCGTCGCGGGTTTCCGCGAGAAGCCCTGCACGCCGCCGAAGGTGAAGTTCTGGATGACGACCTCGGTACCGCGGTGCTGGACCTGCGCGTCGTCATTGCCGGAATAGAATATGAAGGAGATGTTGCGCTCGGACGCGTTGGCAAAGAGCGGGGTGAGGAAAGCGACGGGCTCTACGGAGGGGTCGCCGTGCTCGTTTCCGATGCTTTTGTTGTAGACGGAGCCGAAGGGGTAGTTGAAGCTGCTGCTCCAGTTCTTGGACGTGGGCGCGTGTAGGGCGGCGCGTACGTCTAGACTGTTGAGGAAAGGTCCGGCATCCATGGAAGGCTCGGGGTGGGTCGCGTCAGGAACATCATAGACATCGAAGCCACCATTCGCTACGAGGCAGTATATGAATCGTCAGTATACCACCATGATGCCATGTAGGGAGGTGCTTACACCACGGAAATGTGAAGTTCACGGCATAGTCGCGCATTTCGTCGAAGATGTCACAGCCGTACCACGGATCAATCGTTCCGTTTGGACGTCCAGAAATATCCCGCTTCCACTGCAGCCTCTCCAAGTCCCTGCGCTCATGGTAGTCCGCTCTCTTCATTGCAGACTTCGTTCCCGCGCACACGGAGTATGCACTCGCGATGGCCTCTCTCCACGAAGACACCGCTGCCACGCTTGTTTCCGCAGCTACCAGAAACTGCGCACGGAGACCTTGGGTAAGATTGAGCGTAGGGAAGTTCCCTCCCGTCTGAGGATAGGTGAGGTTCAGGTCAAAGCCGCAAAGATGGTGCCTGACGATTTGTGAGGAGATGTGGAGGCGCAGAGCAAATTTCCTCACTTACTGCTCGCGGAAGTAGTTGAAGACGTCTTGATCGTACCCAATAATAGCAGGGTACGTCTCGAGGATGTTGAGCTGAATCGCAACACCACCACATTGTACAAATGATACTCGAATAGATCAAAAATGGCGCTTACCACGGGGAGGTGTCGGATAGTCGCAAATGATCCCAGGGAACCATCGCCTATAGCGATCTTCTTCAGGTTGACCGGCGGCTTAGATTGAGCGAATAGATGCTTAACGATGTAAGGCTATGGCGAGGGTGTCAAAGAATGCACTGATAGGCAAAAAAAAACATGCGTACGATATACGTTCCAGCATAACTCTCTCCAGTGATGTAAAGCGGTCGTGTCGCGAGGCTCGGAAAGACACTGACGAGGTTCTTGAGGAACGCGATCTATAGACAACCTGTTGAACGTCTAGCATTATCTAAGGCTCAGATAACTACGCACGAAGTCCTCTCCCATTTGGTCTTCATCGGCAACTAATACGAGTTGGTTTTGTGAGCTGGCAGTACAGAAGATGGCAATTTGACGTACTATAGCCCTTTGAATCTGAGGTTGAGAAACCAGTACCTGCAGACGAACAATTCAGGTCAGACCAATCATGATTCTCCGAATGCTTCCCTGGCAAGTACCACTTACCAACAGGTTGGTCAATCCAGATCGTATCCGCGAGGGTGTTCCAGCTGTATGGATTCAACACCCAGGACCCATTGGTCAAGACATGGATTGGGCCATTCTGTCAACCAGAAAGTCAATGGTCGTGTCATGCGGAAGGGCTCTTACAACGCGTACCTCTGTTGATAAGCCGAGCATGCCGGACGATCCCGGGCTATGGATGAGGACTTGAACAGGAAGGTTCATGACAAATTGTTGACAGTCTTACCCTCCTTGCAACCATATGATCCATGGCTGGCTGTTGTTCGCATGGGCCGGAGCTGTAAGAGACCCATTTGCTCCTTGGCGCTCAAAACCCCAGAAGAAGAGCGTGTCGTTGGGATGCCCCGTCCGGTTCACGGGTATGTTACCCGCGAAGCTACGAGGCAACGCGAGTCCTGTCAGATTCGGGAGGGGATATGGGACTTCGTAGTCTGGATCAACCATCAGCATGGATCAGTTCCGATGAGGAGATGACGCACATTGTTGCCATGCCACGCTCAGTGGTCCCTTGGGCTGACCGGGCCATACGTGAGGGAACGAGTTGGGTGGCGTCAATTGCCCATTCGCGGAAAGGATGACCAAAAGCAAGAGGATGACTGTCGCGAGCATGGCCGCCATATCGCCCAGACAGTCCTTGGGATAAGCAGCGAGCTGTCGGCATTATATAGCTGCACGTCTTGACCCTCGCCGCCCTGTCGTTATCAGAGGTCCTGGAGGCGTAATCGTTAACGGCATTGGATGGCTGCTACTGCCAGTGATTCTGATGACGGGCTTCCGGTCACGTTGGTCATAGAGACCTCGTGCAGACAGCGAAGCTTACGCATTGAGGCAGTCGACGTGAATCGGATGTTGTAGAAGCCACCTCTTCACCGCACAGGACCGTGCCGTCGTTCCGCTCGGCGCGTGTACGTCTTCAGCGCGTTGTAGAGGAGCGGGCGAGCCATCTTGCGCAGAAACCGTTGCAGTCGAAAAACCGCGGAGCGTCTGGGATGAAGTGGTGCGGGATAGAAACATCGTCAGTTAACACACTTCCTCAAAAAAGACAGTACTGGAGGAATCCGAGTCGCAATCCGGGGTCAAACAAGCTCGAGTGAACGCCGCACATATGAGCAGCAGAAAATCATGAGTTTGCCAGTGGCAGTATGCTGTACACGCTGAAAGGTTGCAAGGATAGATTCGGAGGTCTGATGCAGTACCGGCAGTGGTTCAAACGTACAAGCACAAGTCCGACTTGGACAAGCTCGAGCCGCTCAAGCTTTTCAAGGCAAGTGGCAGTGCTCGGCTCCAACGAAGCTTTTCTCCCGGCCCTCTACCTCCTCCACCTCTCCTCGCGTCTACCTCCCATTTACGTCGTAATTACGTCGCAAACTTCGGGCTGAAACCTAACGCGTATCTTTTTGAGCGTACTGATGAGATCGAATATACAAGTAACACAGAGATGCAGCCTGAACAGCTCGACCTGACTGTTCAGTACTACAGGCCGGAGGACACGGGTGCGACGCCATCCTCAACCCAAGACATCCTGAACAACGCAGAGCGCTTGGTATTTTCTGTAACAAAAGACGTGAGATGGTACAACCCACCGAGCTCGAATAGTCTGTCTTTCGGTGGGTATATCCCATCATTTCATGATGTGTGTTGCAATGTCTCATCATAGCCAGCAGCGATTGGTGCGAACTGCTACCAGTGGGACAGGGAGACACCAACGTCGGAGAAGAACACAGGTGTCCATGGCGATAGAACAATAACAGAATGGGAAGAAGACGTGGCAGTTAAGGATGACGAACTATGGGCGCTTCCCGACCTGGAAGAGTTCGATCATAGCCGCCTTCATCGTCTCCTTGATCTGCAACCACCTCCACCTGCTCTGTGCGACGATTCCTCAGCTAGAAAATTGTGTTCTCCGGTACCAACCCCTAGAAACATGGCAGTCTGCCGAAAGCGCTCTCCAGAGCAGGACGCTCCACTCACCTCGCAGACTTGCAAGCGTCCTAAAATCGACGAATCTTCTCTTCGTGATATTATTCCTGAGGTCAGTACAGTTATCACATTGGGGCTACCAGTGTGTTGATATACACCGCCTCGTCCTCTAGCCCCATTTCTTCCCTTCTCGTGCAACCACCGACGACCCGGGCTACCAACTGCCTTTACTGAAGCTGCAGTACGCTCCAATACCACCTCATACACTTGCGTCCGCGATGGACTACATACAAGACCCGTATGCAAGGCTGGCATGGATAATCCCCGTTCGCGGGCGCCTCCAGTGGGATGGAGCGACGGCCGCGTCAGTACTCGCGTGCAGTCATGACCCAAGCGCACCTGTCTCTGACGGTCAACTTCCGTCCATCAACTCAGACTCATCAGGGACGGAGCTGATATGGACACGAGATTCGCTCAATGACTTGTGGAACGTCGTGAAGACCCTGCGCGAGGGCGGACGGTTCGGCCCTCTCTCGCTCTCCTTCCACGTCGCGATGCCGGCAGCCTTGGCAAGCTCCATGGAGCAGTATTCTTACGTTGGCTCGCACAAACAGGCCAGCACCTCGATCTCAATTTCGTTGTCCAGCAGTCTGTCTATATACGAGCCTCAGACGCAGCACAACCGCTTGCCCTTACGCGCTATCGACTACATCAAGGTATATCATGACGCCAAATACACGATGAACTTGCGCACAGTCCTGAGAGCGTGGTCGTACGAGAAGGCTGGACAGAAGATCCGTTTGCTGAAGGAGGCGAAGCTGGTACTCGTTGATGAGCTTTCACGGGGGCTTGTGATATGTTAGTACCGGTACGTCTCTAGAATATATCTTCCGTTTACTTGGGCCCCCATGGGACATCGTACATTCCGTAGGTCACAACCACTCGTCAGTCTATGCTGCCATTCTGTCGAAGACTTCGATACAACCTCAAACCTGACGCGAGCCGGCATGCGTGATCTTCCACGGCCAGTCACGACCACATGTTGATGTTACCTCGAATCACGCCTTCAGGTGACTGAGCGCCTCGGCCCGACGACGTCTGGTGAGTCCGAGCCATTCTTTCCAACTTTATCCTCACATCCTCAAGTCTGCGCGCAGCGTCAAAATCTCCCGGAAGACTCGTGCGGCAAGTCAACTTTTCGGACTTCGGGCGGTCATGTTGTTGCAGCCTAACCGACGAAGGGACCGGAGAGCCGTCTCAACCATCTTTACGCCAACGACGCGGTACGCTGCAGGTCAGCCTTGGTCTGATGATCCACGGTTTCCCCGCTTCTCTAACCGCTTGTGACCTGTCATATGGCGCCAGCAGTCTTCGCCGCCGTCATTGCGGCCGCCATCACATTACATTACGCATCCGACCAGATTATTTCCATGGAAGCATGTACGTGAAGTTCGCGTTAGCAAACATATATGAAGCCCGGCTCAATCCTGAACGATGTTTGCGTCACCCAGGTCTCCCTGACACGCTGAACGTCATGTTGTCGACACGACTTCTGCCGCTCTTCGTTGCTTGCTCTGGGTGCCTGGGCCTTGCTACGGCTGCGAGCGACTCCGCCCCCAACATCGTCGATCTTGGATACGTGAAGTACAGAGGTAACCTGACTTACCCGGACACCGTCGCCTACCTTGGTGTTCCGTACGCCGAACCTCCAGTGGGGGAACGCCGCTGGAGGAAGCCCTTGGCACTCAACACTTCTCGCATCGCTAGCGAGGCAGGAGGCAAGGTCGTCAACGCGACAGAGTACGCGGACTTCTGCATTCAAGGAAGCACTGGCAGTAAGTCCTTTGCGTCATTCGCTCATATATAGAATGCTTACAAAATCTTACAGGCGGTGATGCCGGTGGTGCAGGAAGTGAGGATTGCCTGAACCTCGACATTTACGCCCCTGCTGGCGCAAAGAAGGGTGACAAGTGTGAGTACATTCCTGGTGCGGACCCGATGAAGGACGCACACTGACTCCGCGCATGATGCAGTGCCTGTACTCGTCTACATTCATGGTGGCGGCTACGTGTATGGCAATCCCGCGAACTGGCCATTCAATCACTGGATTCACCAGTCTCCGAACGTCGTCATCGCATCCGTCTACTATCGTCTCGACTCGATTGGGTTCCTCACTACGCCTGAGATGGCAACGCAAAATCTCGGAGATATGAACGCAGGCTTCTACGACCAAGTCCAAGCTCTGACGTGGGTCCAGCAACATATCTCCGCCTTCGGCGGCGATCCCTCAAAGGTCACGATCAACGGGCAGAGTGCAGGAGGCTCATCTGTCGAGCTCCATCTGGTCGCGCATGAGAGCAAGGGGTTGTTCTCGGGCGCCATTGCTCAGAGCGTATTCCGCACGCCTTTGCCGTCGCCAAACCAACAAAAGGTTGGTTCGCTCGTCCTCGTATGACTACGTTGCTTTAGCTTTTAACAGCCTATGTTCGACTACTACGCTGAGCAAGCCGGGTGCGGCTCAGGTTCTGCCGCTGTGAAGATGGCATGTCTTCGCAAGGCGGACGTGAGCGCTCTCTCGCGTGCTCAAGATTCCGTCATGTACAACTTGTGAGGCTTGTTCCTAACGTACGCAGTGGATAGTACTGATGCGTGGGGTGGGTCGTAGCACCGGGCCATACGCCTCTTTCCACCCGGTCATGGACAACAAGCTCTTCACGGAGTACCCCTCAATTTCCATCATGAAAGGAAACTTCGCCGACGTACCCGTCATCGTTGGGTTGGTAGCTTCTAACCCCTCTTGGTTGCATACCGTCTCACCTCTTTGACACAGCTCAACGTCCAACGAGACCCTCTCAGGTGGTTCCAACATAACTGAAGCGCTCAAGGCTTACTTCCCCGAGCTCACCCAGACCGACCTCGAGCAATACCTAAAGGTCTACCCCGCCAGTGACTTCGATTCGGACGCACAACGCTTCCAGGTGGCTACGGGAGAGTCCGACGTCATCTGCGGTCGTCATATCATCGGCCTCGCTGCAGCGAGAAAGAACAAAGCCTTCACTTATCGCTACAATCAGCCGGTGAACAACGCGACTTCGGTGTACCACTCGTCTGAAAACTGGATGATGTTTATGGGTACTTCGACTGGGTATGTGTTCCAGCCTCTCAGCCTCGGTCCGTATTCCGACACGCCGTTTCTCATTCATGATGACCAATAGGTTCAACGGAACGACGACGTTCGAGCCGCAGACTGACCTCGACCATGCGTTTGCGGAGGAGCTCATCGCATACTGGCTCTCCTTCGTCCGCACCGGCGATCCGAACACGTTCAAACTCGACCGGTCACCCGTCTGGCCCGAGTACACCGCTAAGGGGCAGCAGCGCATAGCCCTCCAGGAGCCGAAGACGAACGACCTCACGATCAGTGGAAGCAACGCTGAACAAGAACCGGCGCTCGAGAGCAGTCGGTGCGACTTCGTGGCGAGCAAGTCGCAGAGGCAGCAGGCTTGAGTAGCAATCGAGGATGATGATGTGTTTCAACAGTGGCTTGTCTGTTGATGAACATTGCTCTAGTGGTTAGTGATGTAATTGATACAAATGTGGGTATGAAGGTAGTCCATGGGTATGCTAGAAGTGTCCGCCCTACCAAAGTGCGCAGGGCTAGTGTGAGCTAAGATAGAGTTTCGAAATGTCCATGGAGAAGCAAGGGAAAACGATGGGTTCTACTGGGATCCTGCGTTCTTCTCCGCCCTCCTCGCCGCCTTCTCCCCGTGCTCGATCCAGGCGTACCACGCGCCCCCCGCGATGGTGATCATGATTCCGGCCGCGTTCGCAGCGGTGATGGTGAGGTTAAAGATCGCGACCGCCAGCAGGATCGTTAGGACTTGCTTGATGTTAGCTAACGAACAGTTAATGAGCAATTCACGGCAAACTGTGTCACTTTGCTTTGGGGAGATGCTCACCGGCAACGGTCATGTTCAAGGCCCCGACCTTCCCGTTGGCTGTGAAGCTCACCACGTTGAGGCCGAACGCGATGCAACCGTTCCCGAGCAAGAGCAGGAAATACCACCAGCCCGATAGCGTTGCGCCGCTGTGAATCACTACTGTGCGCATGCGGGAGAGCTCTCCCGAGTAGTATGCGTATGCGGCGCACTGGATGAATGCGAGCGGGGACATGCGAGTGAGGAGGTCAAGAGGGTGGAGGTTGAGGCGCGGCGGGACGAACAGCCGTGCGAGGAATGATGGGGAAGATGGGGATTGGGAAGTAGAGGCGGAGGTGGAAGATTGCAGGATGTTGGTGTAGATCGTTTTCAGCGCGGCGAGGAACGTGCCGAACAGAGTGAGGAGTAAGCCGAGCGGCGTGAAGTAATAATCACCATACGTTCTGCACGCGAAGTCAGTACCCAATCATGCAATCATGAGAGGACGTTCAGCGCGTCGGACGTACGCAAGAATCACACCTAGCATCACCGGCACTAAAGTGAACATTTTCGCGTTGTTGAAACGGGTGCCGAATAGAGACAATGAAATGAGAGTGGTGAAAATAGGTGTGGCAGCGCGTACAACTTGGTGGAACTATACGTATACGATGAGCAGGAGGAAATGAGGGGATGATAGGGGGGTACTCACGGGAATGGTCACCAGCTGCAACGACAAATTGCTGACAGCAATGTTGACTGCGAAAAGAACGCTGTAGGCAGCCAAAACAACGTAGCTCTTGAAGTTGAGCTGTGCGGGTGTATAGACGTTTCGTTGCCGTAGGATATACCCGCCAATACTTCCGAACAAAGCGTGGACTGCAGTTAGTGTGTAAGGGTACGGGAAGCGCACTAGCACACTCTTGTTGTAAAGCGTCAGACCGAGGTTGAACGCGAAGTACAGCGATAGCCATGAGACCTGTGAGTCCGCCAGGCGTCGTCTAGGGATGATTTTCTTCTGCGTTCTCCTCGCAGCCAAATTGCTCTTGGAGGCCACTAGAGCACTAGGGGCAACGAACGGCAATGAAGGAGACGGAAACCCGCTGTCTCGGGCGAGAGGTGACTGCGAAAGGAGGAATGCAGGCGTGCTGGCTACATCTCGAGCGAAATTCGGGCGTTGTCTCGGCGACGAGCCAATTCCTGGCTGGCTCCGCGTAAAGTCCCTCCAAGCCATGTCCGGCGCCGAGTTAGGAGGTTGGAGGTTGGCGACCTCTGCGAGATCGCGTGTCCGCATGCTGGGTCCAAAGAGTCCTCCGCCTTGTGCCCAGGGCGCATCCCACTTGGCTGCGATGTTCGATAGTACAGGGGTCAACCTGGCTGATGTAGTGTAGGTTGGGATGTCGAAGTAACCAGACGAGCCCGCGACGCCAAGCTCCGCCGGGGAGGTCGGGCTGAGATATGGCGACCTCATTGTTGTCTAGACCGTGGGGGATGTCAAGCGAGTCGAGGACGACAGCAGCCGCGATGAGGACGGTGCGCTGCGAGGTCTTGCGAGGTTGCACCAGCGGTTGCACCTGGCAGTGGGTTGCACACTTGATCTTATCAGCTCGGGTAGTTCAAACTGAATTGAATCTCAGCACCTTATCAATCCAAGCTCAAGTTGAGCTCCGATGGCATTGACTACTTACGTCAGCAGGCTCCGCCACTGCTTTTGGTCTTCCGCGTCGGCCACTGCGAGCGTCCAAGCAGCATTTCCCCGCTAACCACCACCCACCCACCTCCTCATCCCGTATATCGTTTCTGGCACACATGTCTTCTCCGGCTGGAACCCTGGGGCCAGCACCAACTGCCAACGCAACAGTGAATACAAGAAAGCGCGTCTTGACAGACTCTGAAGACACCGAGGAGCGGGACTCGAAGAGGGTCAGGTCGCAGGACGACCAGATAGAACTGGGCAAACGGAAGGATACGAAGGGAAAGGACAAGGAGAAGAAGAAGAAGCGAAAGAAGAGGCGCAAGGTACCTGTCATCCAGGCAAACTCTTCCGACGCAGAAACCCCCGCTCCCGTGCACAACGCGAAATCTTCGCGTGTCCGTTCACGCTCTATCCTCAGCGCTGGCCCTAGTACGAACAATACAGCACCACAGATGAAGGTAGAAGAGCCAGAAGCGCGTCCTCCATCTGCTGGCCCGTCACGAGTTGCAGCCGCCCCTCAGCCAAAGGACGAGAGCATTGGCATTACGGTATGTCCTATGCACCCCAGCACTCGTATGTTCACTCCTAGGGTTTTGTTGCTTATGAAAACGCAGGTACCGCAAGGTTCAATGGAAGACAAGGATCGAGCCACCGAAGACAACGCAGTGGCATACGCCTCCGCGGCGCCAGTTGCTCGTGCACCTTCTGTTCCAATTGTGAAGGACGAGGCTTCGAATACTACAGTATGGACATCGTCATCTTATCAGTCTAACGTTGACATTGCTACAGATCCTATCTTGTGCAGTCAAAGGGAAAGCTCGGGCTACGTCGGCTGATGCAGAGACGTCGAGTACACAAGTTCAGATTACGGAATTGCAGGGGCAGATTTCTGTCAAGAACAAGGTGAGTACCATTATACCGTGTGGGAGTATGGTTGCCGAGCTCGCTGGGAATGGCTTTGTCCCTTGATTTGCGCTCGGATTCTCTACAAACCCTTCATCCTGCATGATGTACGCAAGGACATATACTGACCTTGAGTTTGGCAGCTCGTTACGGATCATGAAGGGCTTGTATCGACTTTGCAACAATCATTGTCATGCCAGATATGCCTCGACCTGATGCACAGACCCTTTGCGCTGTCGCCCTGTGGTCACTCGGCTTGCCACCAGTGCCTTGTGAACTGGTTCAAGGCCCCTCCGGCCGACGTTCCAGCAAACCAGGTGCTCCCTGTATGGCTTCGCAAGAAGACATGTCCGCATTGTCGGGCAGTGGTCAAGGACCGTCCTATCGAGATTTGGGCAATCAAGGAGATGGTAGCAAACTTGGTCAAGAGCGGACTCGCCCAAGGATTCTACAGTCCTGCCGAAGAAGCTGCCAACGACGCTATCAATGTGGATCCTTGGACAGGGATCTTCCGACCCGAACGAGGAGATGGACCGTACGCTCATGGTGCTCCCGTGGCGCACCTCATGGGTCAGCACGACGACGAGGACGGTGTGTATCGCTGCATCGATTGCTTCCACGAGATCATGGACGGGGTGTGCTCGGACTGCGGACGCGTGTACCCTGGGCATGATCCGGATCTCGAATTCGGTTCAGACTACGACGACGACGACAGCGTGCATGATCCCTGGCGAGACGAAGCCCAGGCAGTATGGGCGGGGGACAACCAGCTTGCGTTCTTCGATATCATGCCACATCCGTTCTTCCCCCTCCAGCACCTCAACCCTTTCCAGGACGACGACTCGGTCGATTGGGATGCGGGCGGAGATACAGAGATCGAGTCAGACGGCGAGGCCGCCCAAGGCAACTGGCGGCGGCGCCTCCCAGAAGTCGCGCATATCGACGAGCTTGATAATGAGGAGGGCGCAGATGAAGACGGATACGAGAGTAGCTTCATCGACGATGGCGACGCCGGCCCCGTGCGCCGCAACTCTGGCTCGCCGGCTCGCGGTGACAGGGAGGCAACGATTGAGCTGTCCGATGACGAAGATGAGGACGAAGTGCAATTCATCGGCCGCAGGCGTGGTCCTGCGCGCGGACGAGGCCCGATCATCATCGAGTCTGACGAAGAGGAAGATGTTGATGTCGGAGGAGGCGGCGCTGGTCACGATTTCGGGCACGGAAGTGACGAAGAACACAATCACAGGTTGATGAGCGATCGCGAACACACCGAGTACGGCTCGGACGAGGAGTGAGCATGGACTCCACTCCAGCTGATTCTATCTACTGACCTTCGTTTGTTTGAGCAGAGATCTCGCTGGAGAAGTGGCCGCGCGTGAATAGTGAGTTGTTGCTGCTCGTCAATTGTCGGTGCGTATGCTGACATGCCCACTCTGCAGCGCGCTGTATGGAGACGACGGCTCGGTGCCCCGTCGCGACTACGCCGCACACCCTTACGGCGACGAATTCGTTGATGACGATGACGGCATGTCTTACCGTGGTTCAGAGTATTCGGATGAGGAAGATCTCGCACACCCTTATGCTTATTGATCACACAGTGGTCGGTCACCGTGCATCCGTCCGTGTTGTTGCTTTCGCTTTCTACTGTAGCATAGATTCCGACTCCATGTCCGTATGTCCAGAGCAGTAAGTACAGGTAGGTACACTCGTTTCAAGATGTAATTGCGCCGTTGCTCGGATGCATGATATGTATGCCATATACCGGGATAATCAATGCTTCAGTTGTAGTCAGGAAATAGCATCGCTTCAAAGCCTGTCGGTTACTTCGGTACAATAGCACTAACACGGCGGGCAGGTGCCCAGAGTTAGCCACGAGAAATTGCTAGGGAAGTTTCGACTAATTTCACCTTACCTGTAGCTTTTCCCCGTATTCTTGCCCACTCAAAGGGTTGCCTATCCGATGATGATCACAAGATCATGGAGCCTCGAGGAGGTCTCATTACAAAGAGTCCTTTTTTGAAGGAGAAAAGGCTGCCAGCAGGTAGCATCTCCGTTGTTCGAGACGTTGACTCGAGTTAGGTGACCTCAACGGATGCCTGAAATCTTGAAATTGCGGAATATGCTACCTTTCAGCTGTGTAACATCCAGGCTGAAAGGTAACATATTCCGGGTCGCCTTTCTGGACAAAGGAGTGGTAGAATACTACGATCCTTTCAAGTTCTCAATTAGTACCCCAGATATGTTGCCTTTACTGGCCAAGGATAGTATACAAAGAGGTTACCTTTCCTACTCTCGAAAAGCAGGGAAAGATCTCAAGGTAAGGCGAAATCAGTCGAAAATTCTCATGACACTTCTCGTGGCCGGTTCTGGTGCAACGCCCGCCGTGTAACTAATTAGTTGCCGCTTCTTATCGCTACTATTACTAACCCTAGTAGTGGCGCTCCGAGTCTCGAGTCTCGCTCACGTCCTCTCTGCCATCCCATCCTCTACAATCATATTACTGACAGAATGTCTGCGACCGAACCTCCAAAGACCCCCAAGAACAAAGGCAAGGAGAAGGAGAAGAAAGCAAAGTCCACTGGTGGCGGCCAGAAGTCCCAGACCGAACGCCTCAAAACGGTGGTGCGCAGGCTCCCACCAAACCTCCCGGAAGAGATCTTCTGGCAGAGCGTGGCGAAGTGGGTGACAGATGAGACAGTGACGTGGAAGACGTACTACCCGGGGAAGTTCAAGACACGGTGCGTGGTCGTATGGAGGTGTGGTACGGGGAGGACGCTGAGGCTTGGGGCCTGCGCACGATAGGTTGAACAAGGAGAACATCCCGTCGCGCGCATACATTGCATTCAAGGACGAGAAGCTCCTCGCGGAGTTTAGCAAGGAGTACGACGGGCATTTGTTCAGGGATAAGGCCGGTACGTCTGTCGAACATGGATGTCCGGCGAGAGCGAGGACGAATATGTATCTCTAGGGAATGAGTCCATCGCGGTTGTCGAGTTTGCACCATTCCAGAAGGTCCCCAACGAGAAGAAGAAGGCTGACGGCAGGGCCGGGACGATTGAGAAAGGTGTGTGTCTGGCTCTCATGTAGTCTCGCATGTTACTCATTCGTGAGATAGATGAGGATTACATCTCGTTCCTGGAGTCATTGAAGGAGGCGTCGTCGAAACCCTTCGATGCGGATACCCTGGAGACTCTTAGTAAGTGTATCTCGCGTACAATCCTCGAATGCTCGCTCATGTCCATCCAGTTGCTTCGACCCAACCTGCACCTCTTCCCACCACCACGCCTCTCCTCGAAGCTCTCAAAGCCGAGAAATCCGCGCAGAAGGACAAGGAGGCTATCATCCGTAATCATGCTCATTACAAGGACCCTGGTACCCTTGCGTCTCTCTCGAAGAAAGACGACAAGAAGAAAGGTGCCAATGCCGCCAAGGAGAAGTCGGCCGACGCCCAGGGAGGTCCGTCCAAGAAGGGCGGCAAGAAGGCAGCTGCGGCAGCGAAAGCCGGACAGCAGCAGTCTCAGCCCCAAGCCGGCACGAGCAAGGATGCGAAGGCGGCCCCATCGACCCCAAGCAAGGGCGCTGCGAAGCCCCCGAAACCGCAGCGCGAGCGACGAGGCACTACCTCTTCCGCAGCTGGCAAAGGTGCCCCTTCCTCTTCAGGTCCCGCCGCTGCGTCCACGGCGGCACCTACTCCTGCGGATGGTGCATCGGGCGAGCCGTCTCGTCGTCCACGCCCGGTGCTCGGCCTCGCGTCTCGGCAGTTCGAAGCTGCGCTGAGCGGAGCGGGCGTCGAGCGCAAGTCCCGGCGAGAGCGCGAGAAGGAAAGAGAAAGAGACAAGGACGCATCAGGAGCCCCGTCGTCGGACTCGCCCGCCCATGCTCAGAAGGCGACCAAAGAGGAGAAGAGGGAGCGTGCCCCTCGTGGACCTCCTGCACCCCCAACTATCCTCCAGCGCGATGTGCAAGGCGGGCCTGCTCCGCCCAAGATTCTCACGCGCCTGCCTGCGGCGGAGGGATCTGCCCCTTCCCCCGTGAGCGCCACAGCTGGGGAAGGTGGCGATGGTCCTACTGGAGGAGGCCGGGGCCGGGGCAGAGGTCGTGGGCGAGGTCGTGGTAGGGGGGCGGCATCTGGCTGACCGTTGCAATCGTGAAGGTCGACGGCCGTCCGTCAACATCCCGTTGTCTATGGCGCAATATCGTCCGCCGTATCTTCCTCTCATCACGCACGGATACCTCGCGACCTACTCTATCTTCTACCGGTCGCATCCTCCCATTCGTCACGACATTGCCACTGCCCGTCGTTTACGGACTGCATATTCACGCGCACTGATGTACTGGTGCTCCTCGATCACCGATATAGGAGGCAGGACGCTCATGCACGTCTGTTCGGCAGGCTGCTCGCCAGTTGTACCAGGAAATCGTCGCTGAGCTGGATGACGACATCAATCTCCAGTCCGATCCTCTGCAGCGATGTAAGGTCACAGAGCGAACGCAGATACGCTGCGCCCTGTGGGAGAGACCGCAAATACCGTCTTATTCCGCGGTCTTCAATCAGAAGATTCGTGAGGGACCGTTCGTCGCCACGGTAGGCGGCTCTAATGCTTTGGAGTTGAAGTGCTCGGATGGTGGATAGGATAGAGAGGAGGCGGCGTAGGTGCATCCCTCCTATATCCTCATCTGAGTATAGGTGGATCCACACGAACGTGAGGCTCTGTAGAGATGCCGGATTGATAAAGGACAAGAAGGTTCCATCATCAACCGAGCCTAGACCGGTCAAGTGCAGCTTGCGGAGGGAGGAGAATCGCTTCGTGATTTGCGGAACTCGAGTATCGGGGGCAGAGTAGTGGCTGTCCATGCACAGCTCCTCCAACGTCGACAGGGATGCGAGATGGGACATGATTGGGGGTTCGGAAAGGAGCTCGTCTTGCATCCACACCGTCCTAAGGGAATGCATGTTCGGGAAGGCATCTATGATGGACAGTTTGGTGACTTCGTCGGTCTCGAGGTCATCGAAACTCCCATTGTCCTGGATCTATCCGACCAGTGTTAGGTCGGGTCTCGCGTCGTGAACGGCATGTAAGTGGATCCTACGGACCTCATCTCCAAACACCTCCAAGGGGAATCGGACTGTCAGGAGTTGCCGAAGCAAGAGAAGACGCGCATATGCTGGATGCGACCAATGATACTGGAAGACGACATCCGTTAGATTTGGGAATGACCCCCCGTGTTTCCGGTGCAAGTAGCCCTCTAGTGGTTGTAGTACTGAGGGGCCATCAAGGTGACATCTCACAGCGGTGAGATAGGGCAATCGTCTCCCTATGGAACGTATGCGGGGAATGAACTTGCCCAAGCGGTCCCACGTCGCGTCTGTCGCCGTGGAAGTCAAGTACTGGAGCATGATAGGGAGTTCTCAGCGGGCCGCCGATGGTAGACGTCCCTCGTGACCTGCCTCACCAGTGTACGTTCAGATGCCCTGTAGTTCTGGACTTTCCTTGGGATGGACCGGTGAGAGAGAGAGAGGATCGTGAAGTTCAAATTCATGAAAGTCCGAATCGGTGACCTTCAAGAAGATCGGGTTCACCGCCACCACGACGATTCAAATGCTTCAGTCAACTTAACGCTCACTCGGACCTCTGTGCGCTCGCCGCGGGCTGCTCGCGAGTCCTATGTGCATGCGACCAGCGCACTCAAGCATGTACCTTAACCCGGCAATTCAGGATGAGCGATATTAGTGATCGCCGGCAAGTATGTACCTCGCGTGGCGATGAGTCGTACGATGCCGCGTTGCTTGCATTAGCCCTCCTCATTTCTCAGGAAAAGAAAAAGTGGGGCTGTGCGGGAGGACGAGCCGAGCTGATGGGAGCTACCCGGCCCCGCCAGGTGCAGCCGGGCAGCACGAAAACCTTCAAGCCTTTCTCTGCTCCCCTCCTCGAACACCGTTCAATGTCAACCTTGAACACCTGTGCTGGCTTCTAGTCAAAGATGCGCTCAAGACGAGAGTAATGAAGACGGTGGTGGTGGAGGAGCGCAACCCTTCCGCCCTCGCGCCGGAAGCAGGTCCCTGTCGGCTGCTTGTTGCCCCGCCGTCACCATCAACTCGCCTCGTCCTCCAGCACAGCCTCACTTTTTCTTTTCCTGAGAAATGAGGAGGGCTATTCGTCTCCAAGGAACCCGGGCTCACCTTTCCGTGGAACGAGCAACCTCGCGCATCCGCATGACTCAGCTCAGGTTTGATGGCATATCTATTCCGGCATATAGCCGCAGCATACTCATCCAGTGTTGCTTTTTTCAGCTGCTCGCCAGGACTGCGCTGTGGAATAGGCAAGTACGCATACAGTGCAGATAGAATATTGGCAGGTAACTCACAGATTCGATGGTCAGTGTGGTCGGCTGGCACATATGGCCAACCTGAATACCGGTGCCGTCGAGGGACGAGCCCCACTCAACGCGCTCACACAGCTCCTCCTGCCAGAGATCGCGCTGCCCGTGCTGGTGGCCGCTAGGCTACCGTTCCCTGTCAAGGCCGCCGCGTCTGTCGTTTTGCTCGGCAGCATCTTACGCACATTCCTAACCGCCACGTCGGGCGTCGTCGTCAACGACTATGCGATCGGCAGCGCAGTACTCGGGAACACGTTCTTCAACATTCTATTGTTCGTGTGGATCACAGATCCGATGGTCGAGTTTCGCTACTTGCGAGACGCAGACCCGTCCCCATTGGCCTCGAGATCGTTTCTGGCAAGGTTATACAACTCGCTCCGCGTTATCCGGAACTATCGTCTCATCGGCTGGAATACGCAGGTAAGGCGCATACTACCTCTTCGCTCAGTCTCGTGCTGACAGTTCTGTGCTGCAGATCCCAAGCGTTCCGCTCCCATTCAAGGGCACACGCACGCAGTTCCTTTACCACCGGGTCAAACAATTTCTCTGGAGCTTTGTCCTGACCGACTTCACGGAGTCTTACGTCTACCCATTCTATCATCTATACGTCCCCGGGTCCACGGATCCGCCCCTGCCAACGGGCTTCGACGGATTACTACTGCGTTCCTGGAACGCGCTCGTATGGCTTGCGATGACTTACGCCATCCTCAAGATGTACTACGAAGCCGCGTCGCTTCTCGCGGTCGGACTTGGACTGTCGCGTCCTGAAGACTGGCCCGACATGTTTGGCAACTGGTCGGACGCGTACACTATCCGTCGTTTATGGGGGTACGTCGCCGAACTCCTCTCACCTCTTCGCCGTTACCGCGATACTCACACCATTGTTCGTGATCATGTAGGCGCACTTGGCACCAAAACCTCCGTCGCGTACGTGCCCGTCTCCACTCTGAGCATGGCCAGTACTGTACATAGCTCAATGACGCCTCTCCTCCCTCCAGCACTTCTCCTACTGGGGCAAGCTCGTCGTCCGTACCCTCCACATCAAGCGCGGGACCTGGCTCTCCTCCCAAACCCAAGTCTACACCGCTTTCCTCCTCTCCGCGCTCATCCACTCCTTCGGCGACCTCATGCTGGGCAGGCAGCACTTTGGTCGCTCCTTCCCGTTCTTCCTCGCGAACGCTATGGCGATCACGTTCGAGGATGCTGTCATCGCGCTTGGGCAATCGTTGGGCTTAGGTTTTGGGAAGGAGGGACCGACGCGCGCCGTGAGGCTGCTAGGGTATGCGTGGGTGATTTTTTGGGTGCGATATTCAGCGCCGATGTATGTGGACTGGATGTTCGAGTCGGGGGTCGTGGAGAACCCTGTCTTGACGTTCTCTCCGACGAGGACGCTCGTCATGCCATGGCTGTGAGTGACCCCTGTTTGGTTCTCGAATTTGCGGGCATCATCGATGACACACACACACTCTCTAGCCAGCACGTCTTGGGAAGTGCCTCGTAGAGAAGCACGGTCTGTGGTACAAATGTCATGTTTCCCAGAAGGCCAGAAACTAGCACATGTGCTGTACACGTTGCACGTTGTGGGATACAACACCAGATGATAAATAAAATTGTGAACGTGAGCCGTAAGTTCTACAGACGTTGACAGGCACGAAAGAACAAGTAATCAAGGCAACGGCACGAGAGACCCTAGCGCGATGGCGAGCTGGAAGACTTCATCGCCGCGGCGTGATTGACGGCGGGTAAGCTCTGTTAGTCCATAGGTTTCCGTGTCTCGTAGTAGTAGGACACCGTTGGAGTTAGGTGTTCCAGATAGTCTAGGAGAAGCAGACTCAGAGGACGGAACATTTCTCGCCCCCATTTCCGGGGCGGTGCCTGCCGTGAGTACTTGAGTAGTACTAGTACTTAGTATTATAGGAGTAACTGCTCAAGGATGATCCACGTGACCGTGTCTACCTGACGACTGCGGCGCGTCGGGCGAGCAACAGATGTGCGTGCGTTCCTCCTGGCCACCGTGACCTTGACCATCGCATGCAGTGATACATCCCGGCCGCAAGCTTCTCGTCTTTCCGACCACACGCTCCTTCCTCTCTCTCCTCCCCACAGTCCTTACGCCCTGCTCTCGGCTCCAGGCTCGAACCCGAACCGTCGGACGATCTCGCTTGCACACAGTTCACTTTCCTCCCGCACGACGCAGGCGCAACCCTTGTTATTGTCCTTCTTGTCTTTCGACCGCTGTCATAATGAACTCTAGGCTCTTCTCCATGCTGCTCTTGCAGATTGCTTTCGCTTTCTTGGTGCAGGGTACCATCTACGTGCGTCGCGATGCTCGCGAGGTCCCCTATGAACGCACGCTGATGCAGACAACGACAGATTACGAAGCCCCTCCCCGGCTCGACGTGCAGTGGCGGCAAGTCGTGCACGGTGGAGTGGCTCGACGACGGCGTCGTACCGCTTCTGTCCGATATACGTGCTTGCCATGTCGCGCTGTACAATGGGAACCAGGTGTGTGCATCTGTCGGGGTGTGCTGCGGGAGATGGATTGTTGAGCGTTGAGCTGTGTAGGTTCTCATCCAGCAGATCAACCCGGTGGACGTCTCCGTGCAGCATGCGTTGACATTCACGGTGCGTCGCATACTGTCTGCCCTCCGTCATCTTCCCTGATCCTCGTACAGCCCGACCCGAAGGCAGGACCTAGTTCCAGCGGATAGTGAGTCCTTTTGTTCCCGCGTCCACTCGTGTCCGGAACATCTCGTTCGCAATGCAGAATCTGATCCTGTCCCTAGTTACATCAACTTCACCTCCGTCGACCCTGTCGGCGGTTCGACATACAACCAGTACTCTACGATGTTCACCATCGACTCCATGACCGGCTCTTTCGGCTCTCCCGTGACCAGCGACACCGCCGCCATCCCTGTTCCCTCGACGCTCACTAACTCGCACAGCGCGTCCGCGACGTCCACATCGACCGTCGGTGCATCCGCAAGCTCTTCGTCAGGTGCTGCCTTGACGTCGTCGTCTTCGGATACCTCCACCAGCGCGAGTTCTAGTTCCGGTTCCAGTGTATCCTTGTCGTCAACTTCCAGCACTCTTCCCAGCTCCAGCTCCAGCTCGGGAAGCAGCAGCAGCAGCAGTGCGTCATCGGTTTCTACGACCTCAAGTACGGTATCGACGTCAACCACTGTGGCGGCAACGAACCCAGCAACCACGCTGACCGTGATGGCAACCAGCACACGGCCAGTCACCACTGCGCCGTCGGCACCCACGTCGTCGTCGCTGTCGTCGTCTTCGAGCAGCCTCGGCCAGGCGTCGTCTGCGCTGGGTTTGCGGGCGACGTCATTCTCTATGCCCCTTTTCCTCTCATTTGTTGTCGTGTTTGCTTTCGGAATGTCGATGTGATCGCGTTGCTCTCCCAACCCTCCCCTCCCCTCCTCTCCGTCTGGATACACTGACAGTAAGATCCTGTGAATACCCCGTATGCATTTTCTTCTCGTAGACTCTAGGATACACCCGTCGCACGTCCTCCCTCCGTGCGCTCCTCTCTCGGCCCCTCGTGCGACACCTGACTTGGCTCTCTTACTACGTAGCTTCTCCGGTCGAGTGATAGAAATCCTGCGCTACCTGTGTATCTCTAGGCGTACTACATACTCACACTGGCAATGCACTTGTTACGACTTGGAGATAAACAAGGATTGCTCTTACGCAGCACTAATGGGGTAGTGGTAACCTGGGTCGTTGCCATCGACCCGCCGGGGGTTCGATTCCCCCTTAATGCATGAGGTTGGTATTCTTGAAGTTTTTACCGCGCACGGACGTCATAGACGATTCCTCCGAAGGCTTGCGACCGAATTTATAAGCACCCTTGCCTCCTCCTGAACACGCGCGTGCATGTTATCTTCTGCTCTCCGTACCCTTGTCCTGCCTTCTCGTACACCTGGAACTCGCGGACTAAAGCGACTCGCGCGACCTGCGCTTTCGAGCATTCATTCTCGCACCTCCAGCTTCAAGTTCACGCAGACTCGCGTTCAGTCGGAGCATCGCTACATCAGTCTCGCGAACGCGAAGAGAACAGTAATGTCTACCACCGCTGCGAAAGACGTGCCCGCGGACCCGTCTGCACCGACTCCGGGCCCGCAGGAATTTCCCCAATCCAACTTCCCGGTGTCGCCTGTGCCGGAGAACCCGCTCGGGGAGGGGCGGTATATCAAGACGGCGGCCGCGTTGGTTATTGGGTGCGTTCTGTGTTCATGTGCTGTGTGCATTAATTTGGATGGCGTGCGTCGCGCGTGGATGGGACCTTCACGGGATCTCAACGTTCCAGACGAGTCGAAAGTCGGGATTCGTCCAGCAACGAGCAATATGTAACCAGACCCGCCTCCTTGCTTCCCTTCGCACGTTTGCCGCCGTTATAGTAGTCCCCACCACTCGATTGGTCGTCGATATAGGAGGGTTTGCTCTGCACACATGCATGCGCCACTGGTCTGTACCACCATGGTCGCAACCATGAATCTCCCTGTGCTAGGCGATACAGTGGTCTGCGCGTTGCGACACATGCTGCATACATAGCTCGACCTAGTTGCCATACATTTATCCTCAGATATTACCCGCCGTGTAGTCTTGGCCGGAGGAGTTCTGACGCTATTTGACGCGGCACAGAGACGAAATCCTGAACGGCAAGACACTTGACCGGAACTCCAACTACTTCGCGCGGTTCTGCTTCGAGAACGGGATCGACCTGTGAGTAGCACATCGCTCCTCCTGCGCTCTTCCTTTTGCTGACCGCCTCGCTGTGCTCTATAGGAAGCGCATAGAAGTCATTCCTGATGATGAAGACGACATGTGCGTAGAACGTGGCCGGCCGGTACCTCAATGTATGCGCTGACCCGCGCGCATATACATAGCGTCGAAGCGGCGCGCCGGCTCGTGAAGAACTACGACTTTGTGATCAGCACTGGCGGGATCGGACCGACGCACGACGGTACGGTCCTCTCGTCTGCTCATCCAAACGCGTATTATCGACCGTGAGCGTTCCAGATATCACATACCAGTCGCTCGCAAAGGCGTTCGACCAGCCACTAGAGCACCATGCGGAAACCATCCGACGGATGAACGAGATGATCAAGTACCGGACGGACATCGCGAACCAGACGGCCGAGCAGCGACAGGCTCGCGAGCGCATGGCCCTCTTCCCTGCGCGCGGGGAGGTGCTGTACATTGCGCCTGACATCTGGGTGGTCAGTCTCGTCCATCCACGCACGCAACTATTTGATGTGGACAGGTTCCTCGGTGCAGCCCGTGGTAAGGCTTGAGGGCAAACTGTGCATATTCCCTGGTATCCCGAAGCTCTTCCAGCGCATGCTCGATGGGCTCGCTGCGTTCCTGCCCCTCCCTCCACCCAATGAACGGCCGTTCCGGCAGCAGATATTCACCTCGTAAGCGCTGCCTCAGTCTCAGTATGTGGCAATGATGTCTGACCATGGACGTCCCCTCAGGTTGCCGGAATCCTCCATCGCACCCTTCCTCACCAGCCTGCAAGCCCGCACAAAGTCCGCAGGCGTGCGCGTCGGATCGTACCCGCTTCTCTCCAAGGGTGTTTATGTTTCCCTCATCGGGCCCGACGTTGCGGCTGTGAAGGAGATTGCGGAGGAAGTCGCGAGGGAGCTCCAGGGCCGTCTGGTGAGCGAGGAGGAGGCGAGGAGGGAGAAGGCTGCCCTATAGGTGCAGGTTGTGATACCCCCCGAGTGTTGCCTACCTGAGCGAGCGCCCTCCTCGATCAATGTTGAATCTTCGAATATTGGAATATTGTATCGTATGAGTACTCTACACGGATTGATCACATATGCGACGCCGATCTCAAGAGCTCGACAGCTCTCTTAGGCGCTCGCAAGTTGCCGAATAGACTTTGACTGGGTTAACCGTCTTGACCGTCTTCTTCGTCAACGGTCACGGCTTCCGGGATCCAAAGCTCAGAAGTTCGGGTTACATTTTTTATGCCCATTATGGCTGCCTCAGAGTTTCACTCTCCTCTCGAGTCCTTAGGCCCTGAGCTCACTAGCGAGATCGAGAGAGTTGCGGCTCTCAACGCCGGTGAGCTCAGTCATTAGCTTCCATCTAATGACGTTCACCCTCTATCTACCCAGATCCCGATCGTTGGATATGGTGTGACGAAGAAGAATTTGCAGCTTGGAAGCCTGCTCCTACGGGATGGCAACTGTTTGCGAACAGATGGCGGGAAGCGACCGAACAGGAGATCTTCGACACGTACGAAGAAGGCGCTCGAGTACTGAAAATCACCGACGACCGGTGCATCATGAGCAGACAGCACATGGAGCAGATTATCGTTCGTGATTGTTACCTTGAAGCTTACAAGGTGGCATGGTGCTATGCCGTCGAGCATTACAAAGCAGGTGTCGTATTCACGGGTCAGCCGGGAATAGGTACGTCATGTTCCCTCAATTGCTCCAAGGCGCTGTACGAGATTGACGTCCAGGCAAGACCACGTTCCTCTGGTTTCTCCTCGTTTGCTTGTTGCAGAAGAAGCAAATGGTCCTGCTGAAGTTCGACGGAGTGAATCAAGAACCTCTCTTATTCCATGCCGACGGTCGGGTCTACGTCACTCTCGATGCTTCCAATCACCCAGTCACTTCCGACCCTAACATGCAGAGAGACATGTTCATATGGTCGCTTTTCGATGTCGGCGAACAGGAGGGCCCCCCGGAGGACATGATTCTCCCGCTATTGTTCCCAGTCCAGGCTCCGTCCCCGAACCTGGATCGATACGATGACTGGAGCGTAAGACACCGTGCCTTGGTAACCGGGTTGCCACTGTGGACTCGGGATGAGCTCAGAGCTGGGTATGATTTTTCGCATTGAGATGTGAAGCCATGGCGTCTCATCCCCCGTGCCACAGTGCACGACTTGACCGGGAGTTCCGACAGTTCAGCAGACGCCTCGAAACGGTGGTTAGAGACTGGGGGAACGGCGCGGACGTAGCGGCCTTCGCACCGTATCCAGGCGTCCTCGACCTCCTCCGATTTCGCTATCCGAACTGCCCGCCCGCTTCTCCAGACGAAGCGTTCGACGCTCTCCTGGATGTCCTCATCGATCACTTTGGGTATGTCGCTCGAGACGTGTACCGGGGCATGTACGACTTCGACGAGGTGTGGATGGACCATGAGGCGGCCCTCCAGACCATCAACTCGGAGAAACTCGAGCATGTCGCGAGGACTTTGGTTGAGGAGACTTGCTTCCCCCAGAACACGAAAGGAGCCCATCGCCTGGTCTGCACCACTGTCCAGTCCATCCCGCTCAGAATGCCTCCCCAGTGGCTGCTTGACTTCAAGTCACCTGTGATAGCGAAAAAGCTGGTGAAGCATATCCGCGCAGAGGGGTACTCCTGCCCAGACAATATGCATGCTTTTCTCTCGTCGCTGTACGACGGGAGAGGCCTGCAGATGGCACGTTGGTTCGAGTCCACGCCCAGCGCCGCGCAGTGAGCGCGTCATCGGTTGTAGATCGTTGCGCGCGCGTCCATGACTACGGGCTGAGGAAGCCTAGCCGGAGTTGGAGTCTCGAGCGGAGGCTGACGAGTGGAGGACGAGCCTGCCGAAGCGGCGGTAGAAGAGAATCACGAATATGAGAAGAAAATACCTACGGCAAGCGTAGATAGCGAAGGAGGTGAGCAAACAGCAGCTCGAGAATGCGGAAGAATACCAATGACATGTAGCAGGTGGGACCATATGTTTGGCAGCGCTGAGAGGCGTGGCAACAGAGGTACAGTTCGCCGGGGGACAGACCCTCTGAATTACACCATACGGGGTCTATAGTAAATCTTTAGTATACTAGGATACCCGTGACATGGAAGAAGCATCGCAAATGTAGAGCATCAATTGGATGCACTGGCATGTAACCACAAATGAAAGCTGATTCGGCGGCAAGGTGCAGGAAGAGGAAAAGCCACACGTGACGGTGGGGAGTGGCTCTTCCAAGAATGGCAAGTTAAGCGCCATCCTTCCCTGCGGCCCGACATGCCATAAGCTGTATGTCCTGTCGCGCGCTGCTCCTCGTTCTGCGTGCACCACCACGACACTCCAGACTCAAAATCCAGAAACCAATCATTCCCCTATCGAAACTCAGACGTTATACTATGACTACCCCGGAGGTTGATCCTCTCGAGTCATTGGACTCTAGACTGACCAGCCGGATCGAGGAGGTTGCGGCTGCCAACGCCAGTGAGCTTTCTCTTGTAGCTACTATCTGATCACGGACTCACCCTCCATCCACAAAGGTCCTGACAATTGGGAATGGAATTACCAGGACATGCCTTTGTAGGGGCTTGCAGAAGAAGAGTGGCAGCTGTTTGCGCGCAAATGGCGCGGAGCGACCGAGAGAGATATCTTAGCCATGTATGAAGGCGCTCGGGTACTGATAACCACTGACGACGAGCGCATCCTGAGAAGGAAGCTCATGGAGCGAATCCTCGTTCGAGATTGTTACCTTGAAGCTTACAAAGTTGCATGGCGCTACGCCGTCCTACACCCCAGTGCGGGTGTCATCTTCACGGGCCAACCAGGAATAGGTATGTAAATTCCGTTTAATACCTTCAGATCACTGAACGAACATGTTATACAGGCAAGACCACGTTTCTCTGGTTTCTCCTCGTCTGTTTGCTGCAGAAGCAGCAAATGGTCGTCATGAGGATGGACGAAACGTTCGAAGATGTTCTCCTCTTCCATGTCGACGGCCATGTTTACACCGCCAAAAACGCTAGGCGCTACCCACGTGTGGCCAAGCCTGAGATGAAGGAACAGATATTCATATGGTCGCTTTTCGATGCTGGCAAAGACAAGGCAGCCGCCCCGCCAGACATGGTTCTCACGCGAATGTTCCCGATCCAGGCACCTTCTCCGCAATACGCTCGATACAAGGAGTGGTCCGAACGTCGCGGTCCCTTGATAACTGGGTTGCCGCTGTGGACACGAGATGAGCTCAGAGCTGGGTATGGTTTATCGTGTCGATTTGCGTAGCCATGACGTCTCATCTGACTCTTGCCATAGTGTACGACTTGACCCTGAGTTCGCCCAGTTCAAGAGCTATCTTGACACGCTCGTTGGAGGGTGGGGAATAAACGGCCCGGATGCAGCGGCATTCGAGCGGTATTCAGGCGTCCTCGACCTCCTCCGATCATGCCATGCGAGCCCGCCCGCTTCCTCTGACGAAGCACTCGACGCTCTCCTGGATGTCCTCATCGATCACTTTGGGTATGTTGCCCAAGACGTGTACCGGGGCATGTACGACTTCGACGGAGCGTGGATGGACCATGAGGTGGTCCTTCAAACCATCACGTCCGAGCAACTTCGAAGTGTCATGAAGACTCTGATTATCGAGCTGAGCTTCCCCAAGGAGATTCCAAAGGCACATCGTCTTGTCTGCATCACTCCGCAGTCCATCGAGCTCAGAGTACCTCCTCGGTGGCTGATTGACATCAAGTCACCTGTGCTAGCGAGGAAGCTGGTGGAGCGTATCCACGCAGAGGGGTACTCCTGCACACACGATATGCATGTTTTTCTCTCTTCTCTGTATGATAGGAGAGGCCTACGGATAGCGCGTTAGTTCTCCACATCGATCGCCGCTCAGTGAACGCGCTATTTCTTGAAGGACGGCCGCGGGTGGATCCTGGAAAGTGGTCCGTGGTCCGTTCGGCAGACGTTAATGATGACTATCCTCACGATTCTGTACATGTCCCGCTAGCAGGAATGGTGACGAAAGGGCGAGAACAGACGATTGATGTATTTTGTATAGCGGTTCGCATTGCGTGGATATGTTTGTAAGCTGTACTGGCAATAGACCTCATCCATTGACATTCGGGAACTCAGGCTGTGGAAGTAAATCATGACACCTCCAAATTTAAGCTGAAGGTTGCATCAGGCAAACTTAACAATCACTCAATCGCATGCACATAAGTCCTACAATCCTCTGCACCGAGTGGTCGACTGCAGTAAAGTACACATGTATGTAAATCTGGTTGACAAATCCCAATGAACTCACTGCATCTGCGCTCTACGCTCCCTCCCTCCTGATCATCCTCCTATCCCGCTCGCCCGTCACCTTCACCAAGCCCTCCTGCTCCAGCTCCCTGATCACGTCCTGGAAGTCCGCCGACGTGATCTTCACACTACTCTGGTTCTCCAGCTGCACAAACGCGTCCGCCCAGCGCAGGCCGCGGTTGCCACCCGCGCCATCGAGCAGCGCAAGGACCGCCCTGCGGAGGTCCCCGCGCAGCTTGCGCTGCTGGCGCCCGATGCCGGTGTCAAGGAGGCCCATGTCGATCTCGCCGGTGGTCGGGTCGCGCGCGCTGGTGTTGATCGCGTCGCGCATGAGCCGGTACGCCTCCTTGACGTCGTCGAGCTCGACGAACGGCGAGAGGCGCATGCGCGCGTGTGCCTCAGAGAGCCGGATCATGCTCTCGAGCTGCCGCGTCGTCGCCGTGATGCGCTTCTCGTTCGAGCGTGGGTCTTCGCCTGCTTTGCGCATAGTTACGTAGCAGCGGACGAGCTCGTCTCCGGCGGCCTCAGTGATCGTGGGGTTGACGCGGGAGCGAGCATAGGTGATATATGCGGAGAGTTCGTCGAGGGGCTGAAGTGGAACATGTCAGAAGTAGTCGAAAGGGTGGGAGCCAAAGACGTACCAAGATATCCTGGCCACTCCCGTGCATAGGAGCATCCTCAAGGTATAATGCGACCAGATGCTGCGCCAGTCTCCGATCCAGAGCTTCGTCGACGTGATCGAGCACCAAATACAAGAGGTCAAAACGCGAGATGAGCGTTGGCGGCAGGTCGATGTTCTGCGTCACAGTCTGTTTCGGGTTGTACTTCGAGCCGATGGGGTTGGCCGCAGCCAGGATAGACGTTCGAGCGTTAAGTGTGGTGATGATGCCCGCCTTTGCGATTGAGACGGTTTGTTGTTCCTATGCGTACCTCAGATCATTTGGGTTGTTCGGCATTATTGGTGTGAGACATACCATGACTTCGTGCAGAACACTCCTCGTGGCATCCGACATCTTATCGAACTCATCGATACAGCAAACACCACCGTCACTCAGAACCAAAGCGCCACTATGTGCAATCTGTCAATTTGCAGTGCCATTTTGCAGAACTCGAATGATATACCTTTCGAGGACCAACTGCTTCGAGTCTGGATCGCGCGTGACATATGCGGTGAGACCGACAGCTGACGAGCCCTTGCCGGATGTGTACACGCCACGAGGAGCAATCTTGTGAACGTACTGAAGTAACGAGTTAGTATCCTTGTGCAATCGCAACGGAGTCGTGTGAGGGGCTTACCTGCAGAATCTGCGACTTACTGACACCAGGGTCACCGACAAGCAACACGTTAATGTCGCCACGGTACCTCGGTCCGCCGCCACCTCCACCACGAGCAATGCTCTTGTTCGTCCCACCAAACAACTGCAGCAGGATGCCCTTCTTGACGTCGTCCATGGCATAAATGGATGGCGCAAGTGACCGCGCAAGCAGCTCGTAGATATCCTGTCGCTGGCTCAGAGCGCGCAGCTTCGCCTCCAGCTCCTCGCGTTTCGTTGTACGATGCTGTCTCTCCACGGCATTCTCCTCATCGTCATCCATGTCGATGCCCCCGCCAACACCGCCGACGCCAGGGATACGGTCTCCCCCAGCCTGACGCGTGCTCCTGTCGAGTCCCAGCCGGTCGTCTGTGCCGATCCTGATGTGTACGACATCAAGGAAGGTGCGGAAGAGGCTCTTCAACGTCCGCTGTCGCGGGTTCACGCGCACGGGCATGCTGCGGAAGATGCCGGTGACGACGAGGCGGTCGCCGGGCTTCGAGACATCGACGAGCTCGTCGTACACGCTGAGCGAGACGGTATGGGGTGTCTGGCCGTCGGGCACGGCATCGGGCGTTTCTTGCAGACGGATGACCTGGCGGTCTGCGAACTCGCAACGGTTGTGCACGAGCGACATGGATCCGACCGTGCCACAGACATCGCGCGGGCAGCGAGCGGGCTCGTCGATCTTTCCGCGCTCAATTTCAACTTGGACAGTGTGGTTGCAGGTGAGGCAGCGGAAGAAGGCCACTTTCATGTCGGGAATGACTGGCGTTGCACGGATGACGAGACCTTTGATGCAAACGAGCTTATCCGTATCTGAGGGTGAATTGAGTACTTCTCACAAGGATTGTGCAAGATGGTCGGTTACTTACCGCTCGGATTCAAGTCTCGCATGTTCACAGAAGAGACACCAAACGGACGGACCTTGTAGACCTTGCTCATGATCTCGGCGATCTCTTCCTCGCCCTGGTGCCCGCGCATATCCTCCACTCCCGCTGTCTGGTCTTCCTCCGCGATCTCAAGCATTAGGTCCTTGAGTACCTGGTCCATCAACGGAACGACTTCTTGCGGGTACTTGACTAGCAAGACCTGTAGCTTCTTGCTCGGTGGGTACGCCGCCAGGTTGTGCATGTCAAGGTTCAAGGTGCGCTCGCCGGTCTGTCGCATCCGCCGAAGGTAAGCCTCGTAGAGCAGCACTTCACCCTCATCCGGAGACGACAGAATCCTGGTTCTGAGTCCTCGCTCCCGGTCGTATGCGATACGATACTTGACTTTGAACCCGCGGATGAACTCGCGGAAGGTCCGCATCGCATCCTGAATGTTCACGTTTGTGCCCCAAATAGCCTTCATTTCCCCCGTATCGTCGTCATCGTCTGAAGGGACAGCAGGGACAGAGAGATTAAGCGCAGAGGAAGCTGGCATGGACAAGTGAGAGGCATCGGAACGGAGGTCATCGTTAGGGAGGTTGCTTTGACGTTTGGAACGCGAGCGAGCAGATGTCGGAGTGAAGCTGAAAGAAGAATGGATATCTCCACGACGGTTTTTCGGCATGGATACTGGTGCGGGGCTCCTGCGCACGCGTCGTGGTTAGCGATAACCCAGGGTATTTTGAAGGGAAACGGCGCACGATGGGAAGGCGAGCGGCTCAGAGCTCTGAGAGGCGGGAAGGTCAGAGTCTAGTCTCCGTGCCCTTGTGGGTGTCTTGTTTTTGCTTGGAGAAGAGCTGGGGAATGGTAGGGGAGACGAGGTACCAGCTTCCGTGTCGAGAAGTTAGGGTGGTTCGTCGGACGCGACTGAGAGACTTACGCGCGAACAAAGGTGTCTGCTGCCTCCTCGGTGTACTCATTCCCATTGCACGTCTAGCAACCGAATTGTGACGCGGAGTTCCGGATACCGAGGGTGTGCCTTCGAGGAAAAGTGGAGGAGCGTTCGGCATCGAGGGATTGACGAGAGTGGGTTCCTCCATCTCGACATCGTCGAGGTCGGAGGTGGGTATGTCTCTTGGTGGTGATGACATCGCGACGCGTTCGCGTGGAATATGGGGAGGAGTACGTGGACGTCGCGAGGAGAAGGGTTCCAACAACGCGACGCGACGCGTCGAAATGAGGTTTAGGGCAGGCCTTTTCGTTCACACGCGTCACGAGCGCTTGAGAATTAATGTAGTATGCCCGCAGGACAGCTTGCATTCTCTCCGTACCATCTACTATCCGCTTGCTCACCTCCCGCCGTTCTACTGCATCGGCTCTATGCGCTGTGCGTCGCTTTGCAAACCTCTGCGAGCGCAGAGCATCACGACGTTCGCGGGGAGATGCTACACGACTACGGCCATCCCTGCAGCCGGACCATCAAAGGTAGCAGAAGGAAACTCCAAACCCCCGGTTTCAGATGAGCTGAGGCGGAAACGGCGAACAGAGTGGAAGAGACGGCAGAATGTGGGTGGTATGTCGCTTTTGTCCACCGCACTGACTGATTCGTCAACCGCTTCACTAGGGGCAAGCGTTTCTGGACAACACCGTGGTGCACGTCCGAGCAGGGGACGGCGGAAACGGATGCGTAGCATTCCATCGCGAGCTCTTCAAACCCTATGGACCCCCTTCAGGAGGCAACGGTGGACGCGGTGGCGACGTCTACATTCTCCCCACACCCCATTTGACGACTCTCTCGTCCGTCTCGACTCGCATACGCGCGCAGCATGGCGGCTCGGGACGGGGGACTTGGCAAAACGGCAAGAATGCTCCTCCACTCGTCATTCGAGTCCCGTTAGGCACGATCGTGCGCGAACTCCCTCGAGACGACCCCCGACGCCAGATGGACGAGTATGAGGCCGAGGCTGAGGAACTGCAGGGTCTCAGTCCACAGGCCAAGAGGGACAAGATGCGCGAAAAGCGATGGGTCCACTACCCCGAGTACGCCGACGACAATGCACAGCGCGAGGATTTCAAGCATGCAGAGCGAGTGCTGTTTGCGCAGGAGCGGGAGCGACGTCGGGCGAGGAGGATGCGCTCCGAGAACCCTATCTTCCTGGACCTCGACAAGCCCGAGGAAGCCGAAGAAGCTGCGGACCCCAACGCACCCCTCGGTCAGCCACGTGTGGAGTTCATGGGGCATCTCATCGCGCAAGGCGGCATGGGCGGTGTAGGCAACCCATCGTTCCTCTCCCCCACTCAGCGGTCACCCAAGTGGGCAACGCGGGGGTACCCCGGTGAGCGAGTGTCCCTGTCGCTCGAGCTTAAACTCCTCGCCGACGTTGGGCTTGTCGGGATGCCCAACGCGGGGAAAAGCACCTTGTTGCGTGCGCTCACTGGTGGACGCGCACGCACGGAGGTTGCAGGATACGCGTTCACCACGCTCAATCCCGTCGTCGGCGTCGTGCGCGTGTCCGACGACGGCAACTTTGACGGCTTCGCGGAAGGCGCCGTCCACGACGAGACGCGTACCGAAGAAGAGCGTGAGCGTGAGCTCATGGAACGCGGCGAGCTCGCGGATGCGCTCACGCGGAACCAGCGGAAGGCGCTTGAGGAGAAAGCGGTCGAGGACCCCTACGACGCGATGGAGGCCTTCCGCTTCACCGTTGCGGATAACCCAGGGCTCATCGAGGACGCCTCAGCGAATGTCGGCCTTGGTCACTCGTTCCTGCGCTCCATTGAGCGTTCGCACGCTCTTGCGTACGTCGTCGACCTCTCCGAGCCTGCCCCCTGGGACGAGCTGCGCGTGCTCCGGGAGGAGCTCGAGAAGTACAAGCCGGGCATGAGCGCGAAGGCCCGTCTCGTCGTCGCGAACAAAGCCGACCTCCTTGGGGGTAACGGCGCCTCGGAAGAAGAGGTCGCGGAGGCGCGGGCGAAGCTGCGGAAGTTGGAGGCCTTTGTTGCGGAAGAGATGTGTGTGGAAGGGGGCGAGGCGGAGAAAGGGCATGCGTTGGATGTCGTGCCAGTATCAGCCAAATTCAGTCTGAACTTGAAGAAGGTTGTTGGACTGATGCGGAGGTATGTGGAGGAGGCGAGGGAGGCCAAGGCCAAGGCGGACGAGGCAGCGTAGCGATCTGCAGGCAAGGTGTGCTAATCTACCACGGTATTTTAATTGTAATCCGACGTCACGATGACCAGCTCTCCACAAGTTATGGTCGCGTGGGTGTGTTGCAGCTTGCGATTGTTCGCAGCCTATCTGCGTCAACGATACTTAGAGCCTGTGTTTTCGACTTCCGGCGTTGCCGCGGCGACATCGCGCAGCAATGGCTCCATGAAATTCCCCAGCTCTTGCGACCCCATGCACCTTTCCCGGTAGATATTCACCACCTAGTGAGTTCTTTGGTGTCCACCTCTGTACTACGGCTGGTGTTGACCACCATCCAGACCAAATCCTCAATGTGGCTCCTCAGTATACACCGTGCAGAGTTGCATGACTTCGTGCCTGCAGAGAAGGTTCCGGGAGGATATGCAATCCTCTCGCATGTCTTAGGGTTAAACACGGCAGGTCCACCTCCTACATCGAGTTCCCTCCACTTCCGTCCCTAGGGACTCGATGCCTTTCCCGCTGTTCTTCATCAATGTCGCCCTCAACGCGCCATTTCGCTTCAAAAAGCTAGATTACTCGAGGTTCTTGTATCACTATGGAATGGCTTGTCGCCGTACCGACCTTCCCTAAGCCGCCAAACCCAAACACCGAGATCCCGCCAATCCTCGGGCACAGATTTTTCCGGTACCAGCCCATGCAGCGCGTGTACTCCTTCACACTGCGTCTTGGCCGATGTGCCAATCACCCGTCAGACTCCCGGAAGCCGCCAGTGCGCTGGGCAGACATCCCGTACGACGACTCGGAGAGCAGCTGGGACACGTTCTCGCGGCCGCTGCGCACGCGGGTGTTCCAGCAAGGCGCAGGCGAGGACTCGAGTGACCCGCGCTTCAGAGGACCGCAGTCGGACTACACTGGAGTGAGGGGAGCGTTCACGCCCTGTCCGCTGAACGCTGGAACCTTGGTGGTACACATCGTTCCGCGCAAGCCGGAGAGGGAGTCCGTGGAGGCTGGAACGGTACGGGTCCAGATGGAGATGAAGGCTACCCCTCTTCCGTCGTCCAACGAGGTGTGGACTATCGATGCTGGCTCCCTCGTCGGCAAGCATCTGAAGTCGTGGACGCCGTCTACGCTTCCACCGAGGCGGTGCGATGACGATCGAGTGGGGGTGTACTTGAGAGCGTTCTGGGACGAGACGCGTCTCTTCCGCATGCTTATGGATGCATCACCGCGACTATCTGAGGGAGAGGTGGTGGATGAGATCAGAGGACAACTCGAAGAGGCTACTAGTAGTAAGTTTGCATGCGCTCTGTCAGTGATTGCTTGAAGCTCAACCATTGCCCCCTAGCCGACTGAGCAGCTTTGGTAGTACCGGAAGTCAAACCTCGACTCGTCCGCGGCCAAGCTGGCTGACGATGCTGATGTGGAACTCGGAAAGTGTGCAGAGGTGCTACAGGACATGAGTCGAAGTGTGAACTTGATCTTGCAAGATGCTGCGCATTCTCGCGCGTCATGATTGAATCTTGATCAATCATGCCATTTCTCAGGCTCCCGCTTCCGTAACCGCTTGAGTGCACCCCCCGTGCAGCCCTCTTCCGTATGGACCACCACGTCCCCCGCGCGCACATCGTAAGAATTATCGCACTACAACCATCCTCGACGGTAATATTGACCGGATGCCTCAGATGTATCAATGTTTGACAATAGTCGAGATTCTCGAGGTCATCTTCGAGTACATAGATGGACACGACTACACCGACGGGCTCCCACAGTGCAAATTTCGGAAACAGAGCGCTCTTCGGACTCTGGCTGCGCTTGCATGCACCTGCAGGACGTTCAGCGACATTGCTCAAGATGTGTTATGGCGCGAGATTCCAGATATCTTCGTCCTCGTGCGCTACCTCCTCCCAAGGAAAGTACGCAAGTACAGGGCATTTGAACGTACATTGGTGAGGAGGCTACTTATCAACCGTCCGCTGGGAACTCACTCTCATGTTTCAGTACTTGACTTCCACGACGACAGACGCGGTATGGGACCGCTTAGACAAGTTCATCCCCCGCATACGATCCATTGGGAGACGATTGCCCTATCTCACCGCTGTGAGATGTCACCTTGATGGCCCCTCAGTACTACAACCACTAGAGGGCTACTTGCACCGGAAACACGGGGGGTCATTCCCAAATCTAACGGATGTCGTCTTCCAGTATCATTGGTCGCATCCAGCATATGCGCGTCTTCTCTTGCTTCGGCAACTCCTGACAGTCCGATTCCCCTTGGAGGTGTTTGGAGATGAGGTCCGTAGGATCCACTTACATGCCGTTCACGACGCGAGACCCGACCTAACACTGGTCGGATAGATCCAGGACAATGGGAGTTTCGATGACCTCGAGACCGACGAAGTCACCAAACTGTCCATCATAGATGCCTTCCCGAACATGCATTCCCTTAGGACGGTGTGGATGCAAGACGAGCTCCTTTCCGAACCCCCAATCATGTCCCATCTCGCATCCCTGTCGACGTTGGAGGAGCTGTGCATGGACAGCCACTACTCTGCCCCCGATACTCGAGTTCCGCAAATCACGAAGCGATTCTCCTCCCTCCGCAAGCTGCACTTGACCGGTCTAGGCTCGGTTGATGATGGAACCTTCTTGTCCTTTATCAATCCGGCATCTCTACAGAGCCTCACGTTCGTGTGGATCCACCTATACTCAGATGAGGATATAGGAGGGATGCACCTACGCCGCCTCCTCTCTATCCTATCCACCATCCGAGCACTTCAACTCCAAAGCATTAGAGCCGCCTACCGTGGCGACGAACGGTCCCTCACGAATCTTCTGATTGAAGACCGCGGAATAAAACGGTATTTGCGGTCTCTCCCACAGGGCGCAGCGTATCTGCGTTCGCTCTGTGACCTTACATCGCTGCAGAGGATCGAACTGGAGATTGATGTCGTCATCCAGCTCAGCGACGATTTCCTGGTACAACTGGCGAGCAGCCTGCCGCACCTGCAGTGCCTGAGCCTCGTACCGGGGATTCTCTATCCGTTCGATCTCGCCGAGGAGACTGAATTGCCTACGTTCCAAGGGCTCCTCGCACTCGTCGAGCATTGTCCACATTTGTCCGTGGTCAAGCTTGCTGTGCGTACTACATTCCCGACGGAGACTGGCGATACCAATGCGGAGCCGTCGCCGCTGCTGTCCTCCCACACCATGCGGGTGCTCGACCTCTTCGCTACGCCGGTGGGCGACGGAGATGATCATAACATGATCAGCGCATTCATCATGTTCACCTTTCCGAACCTCGAACGGTTCCGTGTGGTTCTTCCGGCCGCTGAAGATGAAAGTTATACCGCGGAGGAGAGGGATCATGCCTGTGCGCGATGGTCGAGCGTCATGGAAGACATACTCGCCGCTGAAGTGGCTGGCGGCAAGGACGTTGACAGGTGAGTTCACGATTCATAGACTTGGTTGATGCCAAGGTGCTGACCTATCGTACAGAGCGAAGTGGCATGTGAGATGAGGGATGTACTATGTCGTGTACGATATTGTTGATCTAAATACGATATTTTGGCATGGGTTTCAGCACACCATGATGTGCCAGGTTGGGTCCGATTCCAGCTGGCGGACAAGGCTCGTACAATTCGAAGCAGATGTCTTTCTCTGGTTCAGGCAAGTAACCATAGATCTGTATCTTTCCTTTGGTGATGCAATCGTGCTCCATGCTCACTCAAAGTTGACGATTGTGGGCCAGAACGAGCCATCTTGCTGTTTCGGGACCACGATATCCTCCTCGCAGAAGTCGCGGTGCGCCACGCCTGCCTAATGAATACGGCGAAGTCCACGATATAATCGTGGCCTACAGTAATTAACAGGTGAGCAACACGATCGAGATGCAGGGTGAGGGGGCAGCCGACGCACTGTAAGTTTTCGTCGTTCGGTGGCTTTCATCGCTCAATACCAGAACGGCAGTCGTCCCACGACCGGTCTCGCCTATGAAGAGTCCGAACAGACGTGGGATGCACTCGCCCTGAAGGTATCGCAATTGGTTCAGGTAGAACCCGGCTTCGCGCTGCAGTAACGCGGCATGCTTGCCATGCGCCACCTTGCAGACAGCGTGGAAGCGAAAGGAGGCGTCGTTCGGGGTGGTGATGATGGAACAGAAGGACTGCATATCCCTGACTAGATCCTCTTGAAGGTAGGGCACGGTGAAATAGGCTACGCTGATTAGCACGGGCTAATTAACAGGTGTAAATTAGGCGTAAATTACGCGTAAAATAGGGTAGGCCGAAAACCTCATGTTAATTAGGGTCTAACAGACCACCAGGATCACGGCCCAGGTATGCTCATACTAGGGTCTTTCGAGTCCATCACAATGTTAACCAAGCCCTTCAAGAGAATAATCTGCTACGGAAGCTGACGGCAGTGTCAGAGAGCCCTCTTTGAGTCTGTAATCGGGTTAAGTGATGGCTGAGTGGGAGCGTCTGACACCCGGCCTGTTTGTTGTGCCTCCCAAACGCATGCTCATTTCCCTCTCACTTGCTTCGGCTCCAGCAGCGAGCGTTTTTGGTAGAACAGATAGGTTCCTCACCCTCAGAGAGGTCTCTCATGGGTGCGAGGCAGTATTTTCTGGACGGTAAGCGCCCATCTTAATTTACCGTATTTTACCCCCGTGAATTTCGACCTTGAGGGGGGCCATGGTTAATTTGCCGGTTAAATAGACCCCGAGAGCTATTTCACCGTGCCCTACTTGAAGGAGCTCTATCGCCTCGAGCTCCGTGACGAATTTGCGACCAGGGCACTGGCACGTAGACTCTGGCGTGCCAGTGAGATCATAGTGCTTGCCGGATGAGCTGTGCAGCTGGTCGAGAGGAAATGATACGTGAAGGTGAGCCATCTTGTCGTTGTTCATGAGGGTCCAAGCATAGTCGAGATGGTGCTTATATGCAGTACCTGGCACTAGCTGGGGGCCACTTCGATCCACAATGACGGCATCCACCCGACTCACAAGCCCTTCCGCGTCCTCGTATTCAGGAGACTGACCGGGAAGCATGATGATGAAATGGCCCCCCTCTTTCCTCTTCTCGTGGTCGAATTCAAAATCAGTATGTTACTTAATTCCGAATCAGCCCGCGGGGCCGAGGCCCACACGGCGGCCTCTTCCCATCTTGATGCGACCCGCGGAGACCAGGAGCGCGAGATGAAGGATAGAAGGATAGACTCGGAGAGCGTTTCTTTCTTTTTGTGCGGTTTCCAGGGTGGCGATGCTGACACGCTGTGTGGAATTCCGGCTCAGGGCAGGGGCCCAGGACGAGCACTGGCTGCGCTGCACCTTGCTGAAGATAGAGGGAGGATAGCATTGGTGCGTTCGACACGGGTACTTATTACAATACAAACAGAAGGGGGGCGCGTAAATAGCGAGTCACAAGCACAACATGATCCAGTGATAGCAGGAGGGGCCACAATTCAAGAGAGGTCGAGAAACGATATCTAGGAGTCTGTAGGCGGATGCAGCCGTGCATTCACCTTCGCACGGTGCTGGCGGTTTTTCAGATGAACTTCAAAGTTCGTGAGAGACTCTCCGGGTCCAGGCGTGTAGTGCTGCACACAACGGACCATCAACACCTGCTCACGCTCGCCAAGGACGATGCTTAAACTACACACCTTCCCAGGGCAGTCCGTGCACTTGATCCGGAGGTCGTACTCTCCACTGTTGTTCCTGCGAGTCACGACCTCGAAGATGTCATCGGGGTACTTTGCGTGCATAGCGTGCATGGCCTCCGTCATCCACTGCGGCACGGACAACTGAGGCATCCAGAGAGTCAGCAACAGAACTAGCGGGGGTCGATATGGCGACACCTACCGGCGGATGTTGAGTCGGTGGTGCAGAGGGTGCAGCTCGTGAAGGGGAGGCCTGGGGAGGAGCCTGGTTCGGTTCCGGCTTCACCTCGGGGTCGGGATGGGCAGGGGGAGCTGACTTGGAGTGCGCGCCGTTCATCTTCACGCGATGGGCAAGAGGTGACTCCGACGCACTCGACGCCGTCGAGACAGGAGATACAGCACGATCGGGCGCGTCTCCCGACGCGCCGTCAGGTACCGTCGACCCTGCCTTGGATTTCGGTTTCGAAGGAGCTGGGGTCCCGACGTCGTCGTCATCATCCGGTATCTGAGGCTTAACCTCGACGACAGCCGAATGAGGCCGCTTCCTCTTTGCCGCTGACTTCTGCATCTCCTCCGCCCTCTGGAGGCCTTGATGGTACTCGAGACTCGAGTTGTACGTGACCGGTCGGGGCCGACGATGCCTGTGCCAGTATTTCCCTGACAGGCAAGCGCGATTCAGAGGCCGTTCGTCGCACAGAGAGGGAAAGGACTACACTCACCACATGTACCACACTGCGACTTGTCTCCGAGGGGACCCTTGCGACGACCGATGGCGATGCTCTCGGGGCAACCGCAGTTCGAGCAGTGCCAGACCCCATCGATGTAGTTGGCGTGCTGGCCGTCGGCATACTCCTTCTCCTTCGCCTCCCTCTCGAGCTCCTTCGCACGCTTGGCAGTCAAGACGACCTTCGAGCCCTGCCTGTCGATACCGCTGCTGCTCGGCAGCGGCAAGTCGTTCTCAATGGGCGGTGGCACATTCGCGAGGTCCGCAGCGGTAGACGGCGTAGGGGGCTTGACGTTCGCGCGCGGGCGCAGCACAGTCGAAGGGTACGGAGGCGGCTTGAACAGGCCCTTCGGCTTCTTCTCCTTCGTCGACGGCGTCGGCGCAACGGGCGTGATCGGCACGGAAGGCGTCTGAGGCATGAGAACCGTCCCGTTCTCGGACGCGACCATGTTCGCGATCGTGAGCGATGCAGCGGCAGCAGCCGCACGCCTCGACGTCGGCGCCGCAGCGGCCGCCGCGAGCGCGAGCGCGGCGGGAGAGATCTCTGGGAAGCCGATGGCCGGCGTACGGAACGTCTTCGGGGGCTCACGGTCCGGAAGCGCGACGCCGCGTCTTCCGCGGGTCGTCTTCCTCTTGCGGCGAGCGAGCTCCTTCTCGCGGTCCTTCTCGTTCTTCTCGAGCTCGCTCTCGCTGAGGTAGTTGAGCTGTGGGGTGAACGCGCTGACTTGCTCCATCGACCGTGCACCCGACGTAAGCGACGGGAGGAGAGACATGCGCAGATCGTCGTCCTGTACGGCCGAGCCGTCCGACGGGTGCCCGACCAAGAAGAGCGACTTCTGGTAGATCTGCACCTGCTCGCGGATGGCATGCGCGATTGCAGTCCTTGTAGATAGACAGACAGCCATCAGCGCGGAGCGAACGAGAGCGAACAGAATCGTCACTTACTTGAACTCTCCGCCAAGTCCGAGATCCTGACAATAGATCTCCGCGAACTGCTCCGGGGTAGGATCGACGTTCTCGAGGTCCCACTCGAACTGATCTTCAAGCTTAACCGAGCCGACAATGATGTCCACCTGTGCACACAACCACGGTCAACCGACAATGCTCCGGCCAAATGAATATGTAACACGGATCCAAACACGTACCTTGACCAAGATCCGCATCTCTTCGTGCATCAAGTTCTCATCCTCCTCAAAGTCGTCGACCGCCATCGCCACCTCGCCACCAGGCGCAACGGGCCGCGGTGGCTCCTCCTTAACGACCTTCCTGCGCTTGCGCACGCGTGGCTCGGGCGGGTTGGGCAGCTTGTACAGGGCCTTTGACCGGACGCGCTTCCGCCAGGCCTCCCACCACGCGGTCTCTTCCTCGGTGAACTTGCCGGACAAGATATCTTCAGTCTCGTCGATCATGATGCCGTCCTCGCCGAACGTCGCGGAGTGCGCCTTGTAGTCGCTGAGCTGCTCCTGGATGGACTTGGTGATAATGGCGTGGTAGCTGGACGCGAGCCCGTAGTCGTCCACGACAGACTGCGCGAATATCTCGGGTGTGATGATGGGATCTTGACGACGTCAGCGAGGAAAGCATATGTATGCGGGCGGGGTGTGCTCACCGTTCAAGTTCCAGACAAAGGTATCGCGCATCTTGTGGTGCTCGACGTCAAACTCCAACCGGATCGGCACAAGTTGTTCAGGCCTCTGCGCGTCCTCGTCTGACAACCTCCTAGGCCTGCAAGTCGACGTCAGTATCAACGCACTGAAACCAAAAACCGCACTCAAAGAATCAAGAAAAACACTCACAGCCTCAACCCCTCCCTCTTCCCCGCCCTCTTCCTATCCTTCATCTCGCGCTCCTTATGGCTCTTCAAGCCCGTCAGCATCCACTTCTCGCCCCTCCTCTTCCGCGCCATCGTCTCCTCCGCGCCCGCGAGCGTAAAGTCCTTCTCCCACCACGCCCTCGGCGCGCTCACCGTCTTCTTCATCTCCTCGCCCACGCGCTCGCGCATCTTCCGGTACCGGCCCTCGTACTCCTTGTCCGCCTGCATCCACCCCTGCACCGCCCGGATCTCGTCCGCGCCCAGCGGCGGGATCGCCTTCTCCGACTCCACCAGCGGCACGACCGACACCCGCGTCACCTTCGGGTCCATCTGCACGTCCTTGGGCAGCGACGGCAGCGAAGGCACGATCTTCGTCACCGTCACCGGGGTCGGGGCGGGGGCTGGGGACGACGCAGCGGGCTTCGCGGTGGCGGCAGTGGCGGCAGCAGCGGGTGTCTTGGCTGGGACGCCCCCGAGCATGCCTGGGACGGGCCCGTGGACGCTCGGAGATCCCGCCGCTGCTGCAGCTGCAGGGGGCAACGAGGAGCCACGAGCCGGGGACGCAGACGAGCCCGCATCCAGCACCAGCCCCGCGCCCGCCATGCCCGCCGCGCCCGCGCTGTTCGCGTTCGCGGGCGACGCCATCGCGCCAGCTCCGCCGTGGGCCATGTTCATGAGGCTCGTGCTCGTGTTCACGTTCAGCGACGGGTTCTGGTTCATGTTCATGTTCTGGTTCTGCACGCCCGCCTGTCCTTGTCCTCCTTGAGCTCCCGACGAAGGGCGGCCCATCCCCATCATTCCCGGGACGCCACTGCCCACGTTCACGTTCATGATGGCGGCGTCCCCTCCAGCGGCGTGGCCCTGCGCATGCGCCGAGCGCGGGATGACCGGCGGGGGCATCATCCCTCCTCCTGCGCCGCCCATCAGCGAGCTCGAGCTCGCCATCGGGATTGCCATCGACGGCGGCTGCGCCTGCATCGCGCCCGGGGCGGGGCCGATGTTGCCCGTGATGCCCATCCCTGCGATCCCGGTCTGGCTCTGCGAGCGCGTCATCTGCGGCGCGGGCGTCGACGCAGACGCGGGAGCAGGCGTTTCGGACGACCTGCGGGCTCCAGGAGCCTGTGCGCCCGCGGGGACAGGAGCTGGGGCGATAGGAGCGTAGCCCGACCCGGCCTGCTGAGTCGGCGACATCTTCGGTTGTTGTTGTTGCTGCTGCTGCTGCTGTTGTTGTTGCGAGAGCTGCTGGGCGTGCTGGCGCGGGGTATGCGGCGGGGCGTGTCCGCTCGCGGTGGACGGCCGGCTTGGGACACCCATCGACTGGCCTGTCCCCGGGCGCTGAGGCGTCCCTCCTGCGTTCTGTGGGAGCGAGTGGTGGTGGACGGGCATCGGGGCGGCAGGCCCATCGGGGCCGGACGCTGACTGGCTTTGATGTTGAGGCTGGCTTTGCGCAGTGCCCGGGCGCGAGCCCGCGGCGGTACCGGGGCGTGGACTCGGGCTAGGATAGGGCGCGCCGTGCGGGAAGCCCTGCTGCTGCTGTTGTTGCTGCATATGCGGGTGCATCCCACCGTGCCCGTGATGAGACGAGGACGTCGGTGGACGCGGCGGGATAGACGACGGCGGGCCCATAACGCCTGCCTGCTGGGAGCCCTGCGACATGCCCCCGCTGTGAGGCCCGCCCTGGCTGCCAGGCCCCGGAGTCGACGGTGTTTGGATCTGGCCTTGCGACAGGCGGGGGCCGTGTGGGCCGCCGCCGCCAAACGACGCGGAGGACGGCGGACGCTGCATGTGGCCCTGGTTCTGTTGTTGCTGCTGGAGCATCTGCATCTGCTGCAGCTGTGCGGGGCTCATCCCGCTCATCCCGCCCATGCCCATTCCTTGCATCCCGCCGCTCATGCCGCCTCCCATCCCTTGCATGTTGCTGTTCGCCATCTGCTGTTGCGCCTGCATGATGCGCTGGATCTGCATCGCCTTCATCTGCGGGTTCATCTGTGCAAGCTGCTGCATCTGCTGTGGGGTGAGGTTCGGGAAACCGGGCGGGAGGCCGCCGCTCGACATGCTCGATGTCTGGGGCGGGCCCGCAGACGACGGCGACTGCTGCGACATGCCATGGCCCGAGACGTTCGGGAGCGAGGCCGAGCCGCTTGTCGGGGAGGTGATCGACGAGCCGCCTGGGTGGAGGACGAGAAGTGGTAGGTAGTTAGCAAAGCATGAAGTCGTGTGAGAGACGCACCCATGCCCAAGCCCATGCCGGCCATGTTCATGCCACCCATACCTCCCATGTTCATTCCGCCCATCGCGCCCATGCCCATGTTGCCCATCCCACCCATGTTGCCGCCCATCCCGCCCATGCCCATCCCGTTCATGCTCCCGCCACCCATGCCCCCGCTGAGCGCGGCGGGGTTGATGCCCCCCATCCCGTTCATGCCTCCGCCCATGCCGCCCATGTTCATCTGCTGCTGCTGCTGTTGCTGGAGGAGCTGCGCGGGGTTCAGGCCCATTCCTCCGCCCATGCCCATCCCCCCACCACCCATTCCTCCGGCACCACCCATCCCGCCGCCGCCCATCATGTTCGCGCGTTGTGCTTGAGCTTGCATCTGCATCTGCTGAATCTGCGCCATGCGTCCGTTCATCCCGCCGCCCATCCCACCCATCCCGCCCATGCCTCCTCCACCACCCATCCCGTTCATCAACGCGGCCGGGTTCATCGTGCCGCCGCCCATCCCGCCTCCGCCCATCCCACCTTGGCCGCCGCCTCCTCCGCCTTGCTGGAACATCGCGGGGTTAATGCCCATGCTGCTGCCGCCGCCTTGGCCGCCCATACTACGCATGGCTTGCATCTGCTGAATTTGCTGGGGCGTGAGGCCCTGCGGCGCGCCGTTCACGCCGGGGTTGCCGCCGTTGAAGCCCCCAGAGAGGAAGGCGGGGTTGATGCCTTGCGACATGTCCGCCTGGGACGGCGTGTTCATGTGTGCACGCTTGCTTCTTAATGCGTCGTCGTCGTCGCCGCGAGAGTCGTGTTGGAGAAAAAGTATATGCGCGTCGCGCGTAGTAGAGTTACAGTCGCCCGCTCTGGAGGACATGAACAAGTCAGCGGTGCGGTTCAGCAGGGTATATGCGTGTAAGAGTGGATGTATGCGCCTGCCGCGCTCCCGCCGGGGACGATGGCCGAGGGCCTGGTTTGCAGAGTACCACCCTCGGTATTCACGCTGGCCCATGCACATGGAGGCTGCGTGGCTCAGCCAGTAACCCCAACTCGCAGGCCCCAACAAACTTCCGCTCTGCAAAGTAGGATCCCGCTGCACTCAAGTCGACGACACCATGGACGAGAGGAGACCGAGACCGAAGAGCTAGATGCGTAGGACAACAAGACGAGACGGGAGGAGTAAAACATGAACATGGGCTTCATTGAACAGCCCATGGCAGTAGAGGACGCGTATGGTGCGCCCGCCGCGCGCCATCGCATGATCCTGTCTGCAGCATGCAGAAGGAGCGCAGAGTAGAGAATCGGACGCGTCTGCAGGCGGGACGAGGATAATAGTAGGAAAAGGACAGAACCTCGAACTCTGCGGAGTAGACGCGTCTCCGCCGCGGATGACGACATGCACGGTGTGCATATGCGCAGGAACCGAAAGAAAGTTGTTCACGGCGAGGGAAACAAGCGGAGAGACGCGTTTTGAGAGCGGAGAAAGAAAGAATGCGCGAACATGAACATGTCCAAGACACGCGCCTCGGCCGCGTCAGCAACACGTATGGGGTGCCGGGAGGCGGGGACGACGAGGAAGGAAGAGCTAGGACGGGGAAGGGGACGGGGACGGGACTCACGAGTCGGGGGAGGAAAGGTCACGTTATCGGGGAATGGGTTGGTCGTCGGAAGCGTCTGGGGAGCGGGGGCATGTCAGCAAGGGGTCGCACACGGGGCGGGAAGCGGGCGGGGCTGGGGCATCGGGGGCAGGGGCGGGGGAGCACGTGTCGGGAGAGGGACGGGAAGGGGAATGGGACACGCACCTGCTCGCGGATGGGAGGGCGATGGGCCTGCCGCTGCGTCTGGCTCGGTCGAACAAAGAGCGAGCGTACGTCGCGCTGGCGGATTCAGATGCCTCGCTGCGGGCAGTTGCCGGCGAGAACAGGAGGCGCAGCAAAGGGTGGAAAAGGAGAGGGAAATACGCGGGGAATACGAGTCTGAGTCGAGTGCAGGGGTCCGAGTCCGAGCAGTCCGCTGAGCAGCCCCGGGTTATCGCGCGGTGGGTGGCGACTCGATGCACAGGCAGCAGAGCATGCCCACCTGGGTCAAGGGCCAAAAAAGTCACACAGTCACGCCCCTTGCTGGCGGCAGCGCCCGCCGTGGCCGCTGGGCTCTTGCTCGCCGTCTCGCTCGTTCTGCACATCGTCGACGCGCGGACGGGGCGGACGGGGGACGGGAAGGGGCTGTATTTATACGCAGGCGTTGGAAGAGGATACCACGCCGCTTGTCTCGTCTCATCCCCCCCGCTCGCCCAGATCTAGATCGTAGATCTTCCTCCAGCCCTCTCCCCGGTGTCCTCCATGGTCCTTTCCGATCTACCTCCTCCTGCCGTGTCTCCGACGACCACAGTATGCCCACAAGCATGTCCGACTTCTGCACCAGCGAATGCGTCGGGAACCGCGAGGGCGCGAGGTGCGGGGGCAGGGGCGCAGGCGTATGACGACGTGCTCAGCTTGCATATATGATCATTGCCAGGCAATCAGGCAACCGAACGTCCCGGCCCTCCTTCGGCACAACCTGGCATACGCGCACGACAATGCCCAGGGCCGCCTTCGCCCTTCCATCGCACTTTCTCCAGTCGGCGCACAAATGACGACAACGTGGGAGACCATTCGAGGGCGGGAACTTGCACGCTTCCCCCTCTACTAGCACGAGAACGCGAAGAACCTCCATCGATGGATGCGGAACGCCGAAGCTCGCGTTACATACGTCGCTGTCTGTAAGATGTCCCTGTCCTTTTTTCCGCGCCTGCATTTCGAGGCTCATGCTCCTGAACTTTCCGCCTTGCGGGTCGACCCACATGTCAGTCTTGCCTGTGTTACGTCCGCAGCCCGTCTGCGTCGCCAGGCTTGGTTCCGGAGAGCTACGTCTTCTGTAGGACAACTTACTACATACTGCCACTTAGGCTACGGACTTGCGTGCCGAATCCCGACAGAATTTGCCATCCAACACAGCGAGAGGTACCTCTCCCGTTCCCGACCATATTCCAGGCAATGAGTACTACGAAATCCCCTCTCGTCTCTCATACGTGCACCCAATTCGAACGCTAGAACTTCACCCGGTGTGCACTAACTTCCCCACAGAAGCGCTGAATTCCCACATAAGGAAATTCCCGACGCTTCTCTTCTGGCCGAACTGTGGCTCGGCAAGGCGCTTCGTTCCCTCTCTTCTCGGGTTTAAAATGCTTTACATATTGTAAGTCGAATATCCAGCGAGTCGCATGCCGCTCATGCCGAGCCAATTTTCAAGCGCAGGACTCCTTCTCTCCTGGTGCGGCCAGTCCTGACAGAACGAGAGGAAAGGAGTCTCCCTTTCATCTTGTTTCCGTGCTGCGACTCGCCAGGCACGCATTGTCTTCGAGTCCTGCGCTTTTGTCTCCTCTCATGCTTGTTTCCAGGCTGCGACTCGCTAACTGCTGTTTATCGTCTACCGACCTTCCCTCCTATCCTTTCTCCTGACACTCTTGCTAGTATTATTTTATTTCTGTGTATATACATCTAGCGCGATGCGCCTGTGTCCTGCTACGTTACCGCCATCTGCCTCAAGTCTCCCCCGTTTTTTCATCCTCCGAATCCTCGTCTCTCTTTCCCTGTCGCCGACTCTCACTCCCGGCATCCCCGCGTTGCATAGCGCTGGGAATTTGTCCCCGATCACGATCAAACTGACGCAATGCGGAGGTTTCGGTGCTCGAGTCGGAATGCAATTGACTGCGACGTCGACGGAGCAAGCATGTCCAGACCTAGCGCCTTGGCAGGTTTCTTCTTCAACACCGCCATACCCCGCCAATCCCGCTGGTCCCAATATCCCCGTTCCCGAATGTGGACATCCATCTTCCTCCGGGACCGTGCGCCTTCTGAAGATTACGCGATTACAACCATGATGTTGTGACTGGTACGTGCTGTCTTGACTTATTAGCTCAGCTGCCAGGTACACGAACAGTTCAGAACAAACCCGATGCCAGCAAGGCAAAGCTCGACGCATTAGAAACTTGTATCTTGGTTGCGTGCTTGAGCGCGACCCCGAGAACTCCATTGCCAGCTTCCCCGAGGCTAAGTCAAGCTTTATCTTGGGCCGAATAACATGTACTCTACGCTCTCTGACTCATGCATCCCATCAGAACAGGTTTACATGATCGTTCTTCAGGCACTCAAGGATGCTTGCAAGGGAGCGCATCCAACAAAATGCAAATCAGAAAGGTATGCATTGTCCGCTGTTCTTCGACCCCACCATTGACAGTCTCTTTTTGTCAGGCTTGGGCCGCAACCCGTAAATCGCCACACACGCGGTGCGTCACCGCGAGCATGTACGAGTATTGAGTTGGCGTCGCAGCTGAATCCGAGGCCCGAGAGGGGTGTAGTAGTACTGCGTAACATCGGAGACAGGAGAGACAACTCAGACATTAGTGTAACGTTACAGGTGAGGCTAGCTGACCAGGTGGGAGGAACGGCATCGTCTCACGGAAGCATCTCGCGACGCTCCGGAAAACGGCGAAGGAGAGCAGCACAATACAATCTTCGTTGGACAACTGTCAGGGCCGAGGGCGCAGTAGGAGCGCGTGCCACGCACAATACGTACTAATGCCCAGCGGAGACCATCCCCGGAGAGCACAAGCTCTCTTGCATGGCTTGTACCAGTCAGCTGCAGGCGCACTATCATCCCGTGTGAGCCCGGGTGGCTTGGGGAATCCACCACGGTGTCCATCTCCGCACGAAGCACGAAAAAGGGTCCCATAATCCTGGCATTGACGTCCAGAGCGAGTACGTACAGTTGAGTTACATGAGATCTTAGAGTTATACTTGAATAATATGCACATTACAAAGGCTCCGAGCATCCAAGAAGGAACACAGGTGACGGAGTCGGACGAAGAGGCGGACAGAGACAGGACAGCACGGTGGGCTACAAGAACCACCGGAACTCGGGGCTCTTCGGGCCCTGACGCAGCTTCTCCGTGCTCACCTCGCGCGCCTTGCGCACGACGCCCTCCTTCGCATCGCGCCTCATATTGTCAAAGATCATAAACGCGCCGAGCAGCAGCGTGAGCGTCGCGCCCACCGCGCCAAACGCCGCCGTCGTGATCAGCGCAGGGATGTACCTCGGGGCGTCCTGGCTGCGGAAGATGTTCGACGACACGAGGCCCATGACGTTCGCGAGGGGCACCCCCAGCGACGTGAGGGCAATACGACGACCCTCGTGCGCGATGTTGTTGTTGTACCACGTGCTGAGGAGCACAGACGGGGCGGAGGTGCCCCAGGTCATCATGAAGCACGCAAAGTACGCGACGTGCAGCTCCCGCTCGACGTCGATCGTCGCGTAGATGATGAACCCGATGAACGTGAGCAGGAAGCCGAGCGCGATGAACGGGAACCGCAGCTTCGCGTAGTCGGACGAGAACGCGAGGATGAGCAGGAACACGGCCCCGACGCAGTTCGGCGCGACCGTGTACAGGTTCGTCTTGATCGTGTCGTACCCGAGCCGCGCGATGATCTGCGGCATGAAGAGCGCGACGGACTGGATGGGCACCCCGAGGCAGATCTCGATCCCGAGCCACACGTACGCGGCGGGCATGAGGAAGACCTTGAGCGCGTCCTTGAGCACGAACGGCTCGTTGACGATCGAGGACGAGTCCTCTTGGATGCGCTGGAAGGCGATCTCGCGCTCCTCTTCGTTCAGGAACCAGGCCTCGGACGCGGACTTGGGCAGGTAGAAGAACGCGAAGACGGAGACTGTCAAGCTGTCAGTACCTCGAGTCTCATGGCAACAGCGAAATAGCGGACATACAGATCACAGTAGCGCCTCCCTCAATCATGAACAGGTATTTCCAAGACGGGATTTTCGAGTCCTTGATGTCTATTCACTGCATTCACATAGCCGTCCAAGTCAGAAGTAGGCAGGCACTCACGGAAGACGCCAAAAGCAAGAAGACCAGAGAACGCATTTGCGATGTTCGAAGCAGCATAGAAGATCGCGAGACGGCGTGCAAGTTCGCCTCTCCGGTAGAACGTCGTCAGGTAGTAAATGACCAGCGGGAAGAATCCAGACTCCGCCATTCCTATACTCGGGGACACATGCCATCAGCAACCGCCCACCGCGCAGGACGCAAACCAGCACCTACCCAAGATCCATCTGGTCGCCATCATCCCGCCAAAGTTCTTCACCGCCGAGCTCAGGAGGGTCATGCTCCCAAAGATGAACATCAAGATCGGGAGCACGCGCGCGGGCCCAAACTTCTTGCCCACGAACGCGATCGGGGCGGCGAACACGACGTACGGGACAAAGAAGATAGAGAGGATAGTGTTGTACTGCCCATCCTTGAAGTGCAGGTCGACATCCATCCCGTTCGTCTTCGCGTTCCCGATGTTGCCCTTGTCGAGCGCGTTCGCCAGGTACATGAGCGCGAGGATGGGCAGGATCCGGACGTCGAACTTGAGCACGAGCGACTTCTCGTGCGCGAACTGGTGCAGCTGGCTGTCTTTCTGCGCCTCGGCCTCGCCCGCCGCGCCTGTGCCCATGGTCGAGGACGCGTCGACTTCCTTCACGGAGCCCTTGACGCCGAGAGAAGAGGCCCGCGAGGAGACCTTCTTGAGATCGTTTGCGCTCATTATGGTACGAGTTGTTGCGTGCGTGCGTGCGGTGCTTGCGGAGTGAACAGCAAGTACGGTGCTAGGTGGGGAAGCAGCAGCAGTCCGAGTCCGAGGGAGGAGCGCACTCGAGAGCCAAAGAAACAAAGTAGTGGAATGCCTTCGTTTATATACCTCCGCTCCGGCTCGGAAACGACGCTTAGAGTGGACGAGGGCCTAACCAGAGATACGTGTTAGACGCAGTATCCGGTAGAGCACTGAGGAGTCCGCCGCTGGAGAGGACATTCAGTCAGAACACTGAGGTGCATGGGAGCCTCGAAACTAACGCACCTTCCGTGTGGAACGACCGCTCATGTCGCAGGCTCCGGACGGCGAACTTGAGCGGAGGCGGGGGCGGTGGTGGCAGGATAGGCTTGAGGACAGCGGGACGTGAGGTGTGCGGTGCAGAAGCGCAAAACAAGAGCGCGGTTTAACGTGGAGACGTGGCAGCGGTGCAGGCGGTGTGTTTGCCGGAGAAGAGATCCTCCAGATCGATCATTTGCCTTAGTACACCTTATAGAGGGTATAGAACACTAGGACGCGTTCCCTGCATTGTACGCCTTGCGAGGGGGCCGTGAGGTTGGTCTGTAGAAAATTGAGGAGTCGTCCGCATTGTATCCGGGGTCAGGAGGGGCAGGAGGCTCTGGGAAGTGAGACTTTCAGAGGGCAGGCACAGTACGAATAACAGGTAGCAAGATATCTGAATCTCTCGTGTTACAGTACACGGAGAGAGTATCGACACAAGACGAGCAGCAAACCACCTCGGAGCCCGGACCATAAGACGCGGGCGCTTATCCTACTTAGCGAGCTGTGCCTTCGCCTTCGCCTCTCTTCTCTGCTACCACTATCTCGTCCTGGGTCTTGACGCCTGCTCTGCTCGTATACACTTGTTTTCTCTGCTAGCTATCTTCTGAAATGGCTGTCTGCCTGCTCTGGACGACTCATGTACGGCAATACATAGCACGCGACCGCGTGCGGCATGCACACGAATACGCTGGCAGCGAGATCAAGCGGCGCGACCGAAGAC